>NC_083108.1:37865370-38188046 GCF_949774975.1 Lagenorhynchus albirostris | reverse complement strand
CCTCTGAATAAACACTGTGCTAAGTTAATTCCCTTTGCTAACGCAGAATTCAGCCTGAGTTCAATACATAAATCCGGCTGTTGTTTAACCAGCATCCAATAAAACAGAACGTACTTTCCATATTCTGAACACTTAGTGTAGCTTAACACTGTTTATGTTACCATAGCTATATCACCATGCTGACTAACAGCTACATGACCGCTGCTTTCTTCCATGAAGTGATGCCAAGCCAGGTCCTGATCATGTTGATGCAGTTAGCTTAGAGGAATCTAAATGTAGGAACTGAGAGTAGAAATTTTTAAGCAGCGAAAAGTGATAATGAAAGCAATGCAAGATTCACATTGATTCCCATTCAATTTGCACTAGTTATGGACCAATGGTTATTAAACTGTGAGCCAAAGATGCATATTAGAGGCAGCCCTAATTCAACTGAAGTTGTAAGCAAATTTGTGCGCGTGTGCATTTTTCAAACCTGTTGGCAACTCAAAAAAGGTTAAAAAGGGCCATGTTCTCATATTTCTGCAATCTTTCTGGTGTTTCATGAATACACCTTTTTAATCAAAGAAAACTGAACACATTTAGCTATGGTCCCGAAAGTCAAAAGGTAACTACAATCTCATTTGGAATTAGAATATAAAGCACATTACTGTAGCAAAATGTGTTTAGCATCTAATAAGTTATCAGAATTTATCAAATTTACTGATAATGACCTGCCTAGTTAATATATGTACATTTTCATTGTATGCAAATTACCTCAATTTTAAAATGTACTAAGTTTAGTAATCCTAAAAAACACCCAAGACTATTACTTTATATTGGAATAAGATCACTGATATTAGAAAGATCCCAAGAATGGGACTGACTTTACTTTGAAGCAGTGCTTTTCTCCATAACCTGATCTAAGCATGACCAAATTTGGCAGATGCTTTACAAAGAATTTTTGCTTTAGGAAGTTATGCCTGACAGAATTCTTTCTGTGAGACTGTTAGTGTGAATGACATAAGGCTCTCCTTAAAATTTTGATTGATTTAACTATCTAAGAGGTTCACATTTTACTTTATCAAATCTTATGTGTGCAATGATATGAAAATTACAAGATAAATTCTAGTTCTAACATGAATCTTACTTCAAAAGTAAGGAGTGAATAAATTAGAAGGTATAGCTAACAAAAATACCACTCCCCCAATAAATTACAATGGTGTACTCAAGGACTGAACTTAGAGAAGAAATGACTTGTAGTAAACAGATAACTTCCAATATTCTTGATAGTAAATATCCCCCCCCACCCCAATCTGTCACATGGACCTAGTTCTTTCAGTAAATCCAGTAAGTACAACTTATTTATCCTGATGTGGATAAATGGACCTTTTTTAAAGTTCCACCCCTGTTTGAAATAAAGGAAACAAAAGATACAATAAATGCTAGCCACCTATAATGTTTTTAAAAAATCACTTTCACAAACATTTTTTAAAAGATGAGACTGAATATACACAATTATTTAAAACAAACAAAAAACCCAGAGTGGAGTGAAACACATTAAAATATTAATAAGTGTTTTCAGAGGTTCGTGTAAACTTTTGAGTTGGTTTTTTTTTTCAGTATTTTCCAAATTTTCTATAATAAGCATGTACTGTTTTTATGATGGGAAAGTGTTTTAGGAATAAAAGGCAAGGAAAAAAATTTAAACTCTGCATATTGCTTTCAAGAGATGAATTTCTAAAGTATTCAGAAGTTTCTAACTATAAGGGAATAGGAGAAAAGTCAAAAGCACTGAATTTTAGAACTTAAATAGATCTCACAAATCATTAGGTTTGATATCTACATTTTGAAAAAAAGGGCTTGATATTGCACAGTTTCTTCAAGTTCACACAGTAAGTTCTAAAACTCATAACTCTCAGTTCATTACTCTAATCCATACTCCATACTCACTGAAGACTAACCAAGATAAATACCTGAGTTGGATGTAAATTTGTACACAGTATGGTTACAACTGTTTAACATTTTTATAATTATGCTTACAATGGTGTTTTTAATCTATGATTTTTATAAGATTAAGGAAATACATTGAAGTGTTATCAGGAGCTAAGTGGTTTTAATGTATTCATTTTAATGTAATTAATGTATTTTTCAAATTTCCTTTGAAGATAATGTTAATACTTCTGTGCCTCAGTGTTCTCATTCATAAAACAGGTATAATAATAGTAATCCACCTCATATAGTCACAAATAAAAATACGATCAGTACTTAGAATGGTACCTTCACACAGAGTAAATGCTAAGTATCAGTTATTATTTTATGATAAAAATTTAAATGATCTCCCTTACAATGGAGTTTAAGTGCAATAGCAGGTATCAGGTTAGGCACTGGTAATTTTTCACCCACATAATGTATGGAAATGTTTCCCTTATGCAGGATTGGGATATTGCATTCAAGAGGCCAAAGAATTCTGGGAATCTAAAAACTAATAATCTCTTAGAGGCTCCAAGAGCAGGGTTTCTTGATGAATAGGAGTTTTTGTTGTTTTCATTATGAGTGTAGACACTCAAAATGACGGAAAATGGTGCTCACTGATGAGTCAGGAAGGAGTAACAACAGGGGATTGCAGAGAGAATGAAATCTAGCAGGCAGAGCCCAAGCTGACGTCCTAAAAGTCAATCTACCTCACTAGCACTAGTCATCCAGATGCTCCACTCCTTCCTACAGATAAATTCTCGGACAGGTCTAGGTAGCGAGCTGAAGAAAAAGAGTCATCTGGCAATAGCAGCTGCTGGATAGGAACCAACATTAAATTCTGGCAGGTGTGAAGAAAGCTGTACTCTTTGTTCCTATCTTCTTTCTTTCTCCCAGTTTTCCTTCTTACCATCTTTTTTTCCCTCCTCTGTTTTTGTTCCTTTGCCTCATGCTGAGTTCTACTGTCAAAGGAAACTCTTAACTCTGTTATCATTTACAACACGAAGTTCATTTTGTGTGAAATGTATATATACTATATACCAGTATACCTAATACTCCCTACGTATATACACTATATACAGATAATCCTAAACAGCTTTTGTGACACCAAATTCAGATTTTCACACATTCGTTAGCAAACAGGTCAAAGCTACCCTATCATGATACTACTGTCAACATTTCAGCTTTGTACAGAAGTCTGAGGAGGTACGTGGGTGCTGATACTTGTGATAAAAACAAACAAACAAACAACAACAAAAATACAAGGATAGAAGTCAGACATGCTAAGAGTGGCGAATACTTGCCACACAGATACTCCCTGGACTTTGGCTGGCTTGCTGTGTGTTCCATGCTAAAAGATAATGAAAACAGAATTTTACTATTCTGAATTGGGATTCAACATCAAAAACTCCAGTAATCCAAAAGTAAAGGGAATTTCACAAATCCAAAGAGAGGACGATAATGCTTCTTTACATTTCATAAGAAAGCAAGAGAAGATGACAAATTGTTACACATCTTCTGCTTGACAGATAGAAGTTGATGAGACTGCTGTCAAAATGTCAAAATCAGCACTGCAATATCCAGTTCAATAAAAACTAAATCCTTCAACTTGAAGATCAGTTCTTCCTGACTATATTATTTTTAAATTGCATTGTCTATATTTAATAATTAATTTATGTCCTTACTAACTTTATATCTCAAATAATACATGGGGGCTTAAAAAACATCAATAACTACAGCAAGGAAGTTTGTAATTTAAAAAAATCTCTCTGGGCAAAAATTGTCCCTCTTAATATATGCTTTTGTTGCTAAAATTTAGTATAATTTATTTTTATTCACATTTTTAGGAATGCATCATATGCCAACAATGGAGCACTGACTTACTACACTATGTTTAAACTTCATCAGCACAATTTTAGTTTTGCAAAATCTCACAAAGTATCTCACTTGTTCGACTGTTCCACTCTCACCTACTCTCATTTCATAGCCATTGAGGTTTTTATGTCATTGCTTACATTGTTTCCTTGCTTACTTGCCTAGAATTCCCAAACATTCCTTTGTTGATCAGAACAAAACAGTACAGAGCTTTTCATAACATGGCTGTGAGGACACCCTGTTTTCTGATGAATACTAATTAGGGATGGGACAGGATCTCGAGGTGTTTAGGCATTTTCAGTAGTTTACATTACTGTGCTGAATCCTCTATCAACTATTTCCTAGGGGAAAAGTTCTTCCCTCTTGAATCTGCTGTCTTACGTACTGTCCTTTCAAAAATGTTTGATGGTTCCAGTGATGTTACTATTTTTATGTAATTAGACTGTATGTACAACCTACTTGGGATGTCAGTAAAGTGGACAAGATCCAACATGAATTATCCCAGGGAATGGTTTTCCAGATACAGATGATCCCCATCACTCCTGGGTTTCACCAGCCTGGAGGAGACACTACCCGTTTCCCCTGTTCCAAGCTCCTACAAAGACACAGACACCTCACCACTGGTACCTGGCCCAGGAAGGGGGGAATGCACAGGAGTCGACCTTCCTGATTGTTTCCACTGCAACACCCTTAGTTACTGTGTTGTTCCAACCTCCTTCTTCCCGGTGTTCCACTTCTGAGCATAGAGCATTTGTGTAAATGAGATGCTCCCACCTTTAAGAGGGCGCATGCCAGGATGTGGTTTATTTCTTCAATTCAATTCCTGTCAGTAATCCACCTTCTAAGAAGACTGCCACTTGAGGGAGGGGGGCACCTACAGCATTCCTTCTCTTATTAGAGTGGAGTTATTACATACCTCATATGTAATAAATATAATTTCCCCACTTTATCTACATCTATCTTTTAAGCAATCTTTATCAATCATTATGAATAGAACTTTCTGTGACAATGGAAATGTTCTACATCTGCACTATTCAACAGAGTAGCCAAGAGCCACATGTGGCTACTAAGCATCTGAAATATGGCTAGTGCTGATAATTTAAATTTTATTTAATTGTAATTAATTTAAATATCACTGTGGCTAGTGGCCACCTATTGAACAGTGCAGCTCCTTATCTCTCTACATTTCACCTCAACCCTCTCATTTCATCTCTCTCCTTCCATTTCATTTCTCTTCCTGTTTCATCTCCCTCTCTTCATTATATCTTTATATTTTATATTTAGGTAATATATATGTAACATAAGATGTATACATCTTTATTATATAATTATATGATAAAGACAGACTACACTAGGTTTTATAATTTATTTTAATATATATTAAATTTTCTATAAGTTCTAGGAGGTGGGAAAAGCTGCCACTCAGTCTAACATCGTAAAAAGAAATCTATTCTGCTTTTGTTTTCTCTACAGAATAGAGTGAAAATCTAAATCAGGCAAGGAAATAATGTGACCACCACACTTTAATTAAGTCCAAGTCTCTTAACAGAATCAATTACATTCCAGAATGCTGGGGTAAAAGGTAAAAAACACTTCAGACCAACTTGATTCCTGAGACAATTACATCTCAGATGTCATGAAGAACTACCAAGAAGGTACACACCAGCAAATACCGTACCTAATTCTGAAAAGAGGTAGACTCTATAAACAAGAGAGGTAGGCCTGGTGCAGATTAAGTCAGAATCTTAGAAAATGATTCAACATATTGTTTAAAAGAACTTAGGAATCCAGCTGCAATCACTGAGATGCTAAGAATATAACTAGGAATGTAAACACTTCTTGAGAGGACTATAAACGCTTTTTGAGAGGACTACAGATATAAAAACATTGCAGATATCTTATACTCTTTTTAGAGTATCCCTATAAATAAAACATAAATTCACTGGTTAAATGAGAGAACAGATATAAACTAGTTAGAAAACCTCCAAGTCTTTTTGTTTGGGGCTGCAACTTCTGAGGTACTTCCTATATGCTGGGCAGTTTAGCACCCAAACCATTTAAATCTCATAATAACCATATAAAGCAGGTGTAATTATTATCTCTATTTTACAGACAAGGAAACTGAGGTACAGAGAGGTCAAACGCTTTGCCGAATGTCGCTCAGCTAGTAAGTGGTGAAGCCAGAATCTAATCTCAGGTAATCCAGTTCCAGAGTCCCTACTCCTCAGCACAAGGCTAAAACTGCCTCTCGATGTGTTCACGAATCCAAGACCAAGTCAATTAACGGAGAAAAATTTCTAACCACAGGCATATTTTTAGCCTTATCTCTTGAACACATAAAATGATTTTTATCTATAATTTAGAATATATCCTTAAGAAATCTGAAGAAGAAACAAAGCCAAGAGAACCAAAACAAGAAATAACAAAAGTCAAGTTTTCAAAAAAACTCTACAGGCTTAAACATTGACTCAATTAATTAACATAGACATATATATATTTTAAAAACTAATTACATAAGAATCTGACAAACAACTCCAAGATTAAGAATGGCTGACGTGGACTTCCCTGGTGGCGCAGTTGGTTAAGAATCCGCCTGCCAATGCAGGGGACACGGGTTTGAGCCCTGCTCCAGGAAGATCCCACATGCTGTGGAGCAACTAAGCCTGTGGGCCACAACTACTGAGCCTGTGCTCTAGAGCCTGCGGGTCACAACCACTGACCCCGTGGGCACAACTACTGAGGCCCACGGGCCTAGAGCCTGTGCTCCACAACAAAAAAAGCTACCACAATGAGAAGCCCGTGCACCACAACAAAGAGCAGCCCTTGCTTGCCGCAACTAGAGAAAGCCGGCCGGCGCTCAGCAACAAAGTCCCAATGCAGCCCAAAATAAATTAATTAATGTTTTTAAAAAATTTTAAAAAAATAAAAAAGAATGGCTGACGTTTAAAAAGTTAGAGGTAGTCCCAAAATTAGTATGAGCAAAAAAATGCCAGTGCTACATTGTCAAAAATATACGCCACCAAAAAAAAAAAAAAGACCCCTCAGAGCCTAGAAAAAAGTTTATATGCAGCCAAAAAAGCTCTACATTATTTATGTTGTAATAAATATTTTATTTACAGGAAATAATTTAAATATTCTTTACTTAAAGAATAAAAAGTATAAAGACTCATTATATATTTACTTTGCTTACTGAAATGATCCTTAAGATCCTTTCTCAGAGCCCATTATTTTCACCAAACATATACTTTCAAATACCTATTTACTTGCACATTTCCTAAACCCATGGATTAGGAAAAGTAATCTAAAAGCCGGGAGAGATTGACCCACCTCCTAGAATAACGGAAATAAAAACAAAAATAAACAAATGGGACCCAATGAAATTTAAAAGCTTTTGCACAGCAAAGGAAACTATAAACGACGAAAACACAACCCTCAGAATGGGAGAAAACATTTGCAAACAAATCAACGGACAAAGGATTAATCTCCAAAATATATAAACAGCTCATGCAGCTCAATATTAAAAAAACAACCCAATCAAAAGATGGGCAGAAGACCTAAACAGACTTTTCTCCAAAGAAGACATACAGATGGCCAAGAGGCACGTAAAAAGCTGCTCAACATTACTGATTATTAGAGAAATGCAAATCAAAACTACAATCAGGTATCACCTCACACTGGTTAGAATGGGCATCATCAGAAATCTACAAACAACAAATGCTGGAGAGGGTGTGGAGAAAAGGGAACCCTCCTGCACTGTGCTGGGAATGTAAATTGATACAGCCACTATGGAGAACAGTATGGAGGTGCCTTAAAAAACTAAAACTAGGGCTTCCCTGGTGGCGCAGTGGTTGAGAGTCCGCCTGCCGATGCAGGGGACACAGGTTCGTGCCCCAGTCTGGGAAGATCCCACATGCCGCGGAGCGGCTAAGCCCGTGAGCCATGGCCACTGAGCCTGCGCGTCCAGAGCCTGTTCTCTGCAACGGGAGAGGCCACAACAGTGGGAGGCCCGTGTACCGCAAAAAACAAAAAAACAAAAAAACTAAAAATAGAATTACCATATGACCCAGCAACCTCACTACTGGGCATATACCCAGAGGAAACCATAATTCAAAAAGACACATGCACCCCAATGTTCACTGCAGCACTATTTACAATAGCAAGGTCATGAAAGCAACTTAAATGCCCATCAACAGACGAATGGATAAAGAAGATGTGGTACATATATACAATGGAGTATTACTCAGCCATAAAAAGGAATGAAATTGGGTCATTTGTAGAGACGTGGATGGACCTAGAGACTGTCATATGAGTAAAGTAAGTCAGAAAGAGAAAAACAAATATCGTATATTAACACATATATGTGGAATCTAGAAAAATGGTACAGATGAACTGGTTTGCAGGGCAGAAATAGAGACACAGATGTAAAGAACAAACATATGGACACCACAGGAGAAAAGTGAGGGGCCAGTGGTGGTGGGATGAATTGGGAGATTGGGATTGACATATATACACTAATATGTATAAAATAGATAACTAATAAGAAGCTGCTATAAAAAAATAAATAAATAGGGACTCCCCTGGTGGCACAGTGGTTAAGAATCCACCTGCCAATGCAGGGGACACAGGTTCCAGCCCTGGTCTGGGACGATCCCACATGCCGCGGAGCAACTGGGCCCGTGAGCCACTGGTGGCTCAGTGAGCCACTACTGAGCCTGCACTCTAGAGCCCGCGAGCCACAAGTACTGAAGCCCGCGCACCTAGAGTCCATGCTCCGCAACAAGAGAAGCTACCGCAATGAGAAGCCCACACACCACAACGAAGAGTAGCCCCCACTCACTGCAACCAGAGAAATCCTGTGCGCGGCAACGAAGACCCAATGCAGCCAAAAATAAATAAATTTTAAAATAAATAAATAAATTCAAATAAAAAATGAATTTTGCTACAAAAATAAAAGGAGAGAAAATGCTTTAAGCACTCATTGCTAGTAATAAAAAATATAAGAAGCTATCCTACAAAGAAACATATATTAAGGTTTATAAAAAGTAGACAGTAGCAAATTAAGCAGTATTTTACATTTACATTGAATAGGTCCCAACACTCCTGTAGACTTCACCAAGCTCTGGATGCAGGACTATTTTACAGTCGTTACAGATATTTATACTGCAGACTCTCGTATGTGTCACTTTAACAAAGCAACCTGCGCCCGTGGGGACTCCCAGCAGCACGGAGAGGGTCCAAGCACCACAATGACTAAAGGAGTACTGTATGGTGTGTCTGGTGGGCTGGCAAAAGAGAGGCAAAGCTCCAGTGAGGTCTGGGCTGACTGGGCAAACTCACAAAACTCTGGCCCTAACAACTCCTCTGACTCTGATTTCCTATGCACTTGCCTCAGAGTCGCAGAATCTGTGAACTGGCCAAGTAAAAGCTGTAATTAATCTCTTTTTTTCAATAGAGACTGATAAAAAACTGACAAAACTCTCCACTCCCACCATTAGACAAGCATGCTGCGAGGAAGGACAACTACAACAAAAACAACAGCAACATCAACAAAAACTCATGGGAAAAACTGAAGGAAAATAACAGAAAGGAGAAAAAATGATGAAAAAAGATAAGCAATGTGGAATAAAGATTAGCAATGTGGAATAAAGATTCAAAAGGTTCAATATATATGTAATAGGAATTTAAAGAGAAACTATAAAAAATTAACAAAAATAAAAGACAACAGGCATTTTTCCGATAAAAGGGCATATCAATGTCAAGCCAAATTAATGAAAGGCCAATATCCTAGACATATGATAGTCAAACTGTTAAATGTGTATGAGAAAGGAAAAAATACAGTAATTAGGCCAAAAGAAAAAAGTGACCCAAGAATTCTATATGCAGCCAAGCAGACATTCACAGGTGAGCAGAAAGGAAAGGCACTCTCAGACACACCAGGACTTGCACTATTTTGTTATTCTTCATGACTTCCACATCTCTGTCCTTTATTTTGACATAGTTGACTGGAATAACTTTACAAGTAAATTTTTGTGTGTGTGTGTGGTACGCAGGCCTCTCTGTTGTGGCCTCTCCCGTTGCGGAGCACAGGCTTCAGACGTGCAGGCTCAGCGGCCATGGCTCACGGGCCTAGCCGCTCCGTGGCACGTGGGATCTTCCCGGACCGGGGCACAAACCAGTGTCCCCTGCATTGGCAGGCGGACTCTCAACCACTGCGCCACCAGGGAAGCCCTCAAGTAAATTTTTTAATGACAAATAATATATGAATAATGTAATAAAATCTAAAAATAAGAAAAACATGATTCTCTACAGACCACTAAAAGGATCTAGGTTTGTATAAATAAAACTGGTCGGTAAGGAAGAAAGAGAAGAGAGGGAGAAACTAAAAGAGGGCTACTATTTCAAATTATGCAATTTCAATATCAATAGTAGGTTGTGGTTTTTATCTACCATTCTGGATTTCTGGTATATTCCACGTTTTCCCCAACGAATAAATGTGAATGTACACACACACACACACACACACATATAGGTGAACAAATACTTTTGTGAAATTTCATAAATAAAAGTATATAATAAATTTCTAGCAACTGCCCAGAAAATGGAGAAGACTACTCTCAAAACCGTATGCTCCCTTCACATCAGAAACATTCAAGCAGATAGATTAATCTATCTTTTGGGAAGAAAGATTAATCTATCTTTCAGGAAGTGTGCTAAAATAATTTCCAGCACTGGGTAGGTTAGATGATCTCCAAACTATTTCGAGTAACAAATATCAATCTAAGACTATAACCATCACTTTTCAATGAAAAAACAAAACACTCATTTAAAAAATGGACAAAGGATTTCTCCAAAGGCGGTAAACAAATGGCCAACAAGTATATGAAAAGATGCTCAATATCACTATTAGGAAAATGCAAAGCAAAACCACAGTGAGATACCACCTCACATCCATTAGGATGGCTACTGACCAACAAAAACAGAAACAAGTGTTGGCAAGGATGTGGAGAAATTGGAACCCTGTGCATTGTTGGTGGGAATCTAAAATAGTTGTCATTATAGATGGTATAGTATGGTAATAACATTTTCCCAGAAAAATGGAAAACAGAATTACCATATGATCCAACAATCCCTTTGGGTATACACCCAAAAGATGTGAAGCAAAGACTCAAAGAGATATCTGCTATGAACCCATGTTCACAGCAGCATTATTCACAATAGCCAAAAGGTGGAAGCTACTCAAGTGTCCACTGATGGATAATTGGGAAAACAAAATGTGGTATTATACATATTATGAAATATTATTCAGCCTTAAAAAAGAAAATTCTGGCAGATGGTATGACATGGACGAACCTAGAGAACATAATGCTAAGTGAAATAAGCCAGTCACAAAAGGACAAATACTGTATGATTCCACATTTATTAGATACCTAGCATAGACAAATTCATAGAGAAAGGTAGCCGGGGCAGTAGGGAATGGGGAGTTGATTAATGGGTATAGTTTCAGTTTTGCAACATGAAAAGAGTTCTGGAGACTGGTTACACAAGAACATGAATATACTTAACACAACTGAACTGTACACTTTTAAAAATGGTTAATATGATCAATTGTATGTCTATCTTAACTACAATTTTTTTTAATGTAAAAGAAAAAAAAACTATACCATCACTTTAAGTGCTCCCAGAATTTGTCCCACTAACTACTTTTAGAGTACTATGCAATCTAAAATGATCTGGCAGAAGGCCAAAAGCAGGAAAAAATCATGTAAAATAAGGGCTCTGGTACTTATTGCCAACTGTCCTTCACATAGAATGGGTGATATACGAATTTATATTCACAATGTAGTAAGAGTCCCCACTTCCACCTTCCCTTGCCATTGCAGAGGACGTTCATTTCATTTTCTTAAACTACCTGACTTGAGCATGAAAATCACATCGCTTATTACTTTTTCTTGTTTTCCCCTACTAGGAATTTGAGAAAATTATCACAGATAAGCAAAGATTTTTAGCTAAAAGGTGATTCAAAACAATGTTTTTCAATGGCAAGAAACTGGAAAATACAAGTGCTAAACAGGTAGCTGGCTAAAGAAATACTTCTTTAAAGCAGAATATGATCTAGCTATTAAAATGAGAATATCTGTAATCATGGGAAAACGTTTACAGTAAATGTGTAAAAAGGACAATGTGTAAAAATGTCATTAGATGCTAATGTAATAATCGATTCCATCTTCCAAATCTTGTCAAGGGTTATTTAAGGGGTAATGAGACTTTAGGGGGCCTCTGTGCTTACCAATGGTTTCTAAACCATGAGGAGCACATACTACTTCTATAATTTCTTTTAAAGAACTAAAATTTATTGATCTACTTAAAACCAAAATCATCCTTCCCCCCCCCAACTAGCTCCCTAGTTCAATATCCTCTTAGTCAGTGCCAGAATTATGTGCCCCATCATTTTCAATATCTCATTTATCACTGATTCCTCCTACTTCTCAGACCCAATTAACAAATTATGGTGATTTAATTGTTCCCCATACCTGCCCATTCCTTTATTTTCTCACTGCTATCATCAACTATGGTTCAGGCCTTCATTACCCACAATATAAAAATTTCCAATCAAGTCATATCTTGGTCTCCCTATTGTAAATCTCTCGCCATTCTAATCCACTTAGCAACTATAACCAGGTCTCCAAACACTACTACTACCAGTCCTCTCTGTCCTCTGGACTACTATAATCATCTGCTCGGCCAGCCATTCACTCCCTCCACAATTTGGTTCCAACCTACTTATCAATCTCATCTCATTCCTAGTAATTCTCAGCTGCTACAGCAAGCTGAGAGAGCAATGCCCCTCTTGAAGGATATTACTATTATGAGTTCTATTCCACGAAGGAGTTAACAAGCAGAGAGCAATTAGAGCCTAATGAACAAACACAGGATTAAGGTCTGATTTCATTTGTAGCTCCAGTTCTTCCACCAGGTAGCACTGTGATGCTTACAAATTCTGCACTTATGGACTCATGAGTACTACTGTTCATTTGTCATTCATGTTTTCCAACATGTTGTTAATGTGTTACTCTACTAAAGGAAAAAAAAGGGCAAACTGGTAAAATAATTTTAAAGTTTCAAAATGGTCATTCATTCTTTAGTTCAAAATGCTCAGCTGCAGTTCTAGAATTCACAGTCCTTGAACACACAACCACTTTTTTTTAAAGTACTGGGCTATACTAACATGACTTAAAATTAGTTAACCGGGCTTCCCTGGTGGCGCAGTGGTTGAGAGTCCGCCTGCCGATGCAGGGGACACGGGTTCGTGCCCCGGTCCGGGAGGATCCCACATGCCGCGGAGCGACTGGGTCCGTGAGCCATGGCCACAGAGCCTGCGCGTCCGGAGCCTGTGCTCAGCAACGGGAGAGGCCCCAACAGTGAGAGGCCCGTGTACCACAAAAAAAAAAAAAAAAAAAAAAAAATTAGTTAACCTATTTTGTGCTGGATACGACTTTCTTCAAAAACATCAAGTATCTTTAATCATTTTATCAAAGCATCATTCTTTTGTAATTTAACTACAAAAGAAATCACCAATTTAAAATATAAACATTACATACTCCTTGCAAACTACATTTGTACTAGCATTCATTCATTCATTCATCATTCGATGGCCAACTATCATTTACTCACTCAACAAAAACACCTGACTGCCTACCAGGGGAAAAGGACTGCTCCGAGCACTTAGGATATAGCAATAAACATGAAAAACAAAACAAAGTTCTTCTTCTCATGGTGCTCACATTCCAGGCAGGTACAGATGATAACTAAGTATACAAAGTTTTAAATTTCAAGCAGTGTAAGTTCCATGAAGAAAAAATTAAAAAAACAAAAATGACAATGTAATACAGTGGTAGGGAGCAATGTATTGGCATGAATCAGTAATGTAATACAGGAGAAGAGTAGGTGGAATCAAATGAAATGGATACAGAAGGGCTCTAAAGAGGTGACAGAGGAACTTAAACCTGAATGAAAAAAGGAACCAGCTAAGTAAAGATTAGGAGAGAGCACTCCAGCCACCTTGTTAGCAATCAGCAAAGCAAAAGCTCTGGTGTGAGAACTTGCTTCATCTGCTTAAAGAGCAAAATGGATGCCTTTGAGATGGTTACAAGATGAGGTTAAATGGAGACTCAAGACTAGTGATCTCATAGGCCTTATATGGAGTTTAATATCCAGAAGTGAAATGGGAAGCACTGGAGAGTTTTACATAGGGGAATGATGAGACCTGTTTTCTTAAAAGATCAATCTGGCTGCAGTGATGTAGACAGTTAAGAGAGGGAATAGGAATATCAGTTGTTAACCAGGCAACAGACAAGAGTAATTTGGCAGGAGTTATGAAACATATTATTAGTTCTATTTAATTAGACACAAAAGGTCTTCCATTTATATAACAAAGTGAACTCATGTTTATCTCCACTCCTCCCAAAAAGTCACTAAAATAATAAAACAATTTATAAGGGCAGAAACCCACAGAGACAGAGAAGAGGGAACCACAGTACACAAATGTTCTGAAATTTTTGAAAGACGGAAAAAACTGAAACAGGGATAATGACCAAAAATAATGTAATTCACCCTGAGTAATTTTGAAAGTCTCAGGACTTTGGGGCATCAACCTCCTTGAAATATAACGGTGAGTCTTAAGGTTGACAATGAAGATCAAATAGGTATCTTTACATCAATCTGTTCAAACTCATCCCATAGAGCCAAAAAATGAGGGATAAGAAACTAAGCCAAAGATCTGCATTTGGAGATCCAAATCACACAGATAAGAGGTTCTGAATACAGATGCCCTATGTTAGCTACCCAGCAAACTTAAAACATTTTCTCTAGAGAAAAGGAATGGCTCAGAAGAGAAGACCTATATAGATAATGATTATCGGGGAATCACTGAAGACAATGATCTAGTATAATCTTACTGAAAGTCTTTAATATGAATCAGCAATTTCACCTTTAGGGGTTTATCACAAGAGATGATGTAAGTGAGTAAAGGGGGCTTCCCTGGTGACACAGTGGTTAAGAATCTGCCCGCCAATGCAAGGGACACAGGTTCGATCCCTGGCCCGGGAAGATCCCACATGCCACGGAGCAACTAAGCCTGTGCGCCACAACTATTGAGCCTGAGCTCTAGAGCCCACAAGCCACAACTAATGAGCCCACGTGCCACAACTAGTGAAGCCTGCAAGCCTAAAGCCCATGCTCCGCAACAACAGAAGCCACGACGAGAAGCCTCCACTCGCCACAACTAGAGAAAGCCTGCGCTCAGCAATGAAGACCCAATACAGCCATAAATAAATGAATTTATTTATTTAAAAAAAATAAGTGAGTAAAGGGTTAATAAAAGAGACGTTCACTGGGAATTCCCTGGCGGTCCAGTGGTTAGGACTCGGTGCTTTCACTGCTGAGGGCCTGGGTTCAATCCCCGGTCGGGGAACTAAGATCCCACAAGCCGCGTGGTATGGCCAAAAAAAAAAAAAGATGTTCACTGCAATACTGTTTATAATATCAAACCAATGAAAGCAATTGGTCATAAAGAACAGATAGCTATGATATAGCCATACATTAAAAAGGAAAGCACTGACATGATAAGATGAACATAAAATATTACATGAAAAGGACAATATGCAAAATAATACATGGACCCAATACATGGCGCTAAGCCTTTTGCGTATGTAGCTTTTTTCTATGATGAAAATAGCTTATTTGCATAATTAATAAAAATAATTAAAAGATTACATGATTCTTGACTAATGGATAAATTAACCATAAAAAGTTTTTAGACTTAATGATATTTCGATCTCGAAAAATTATCTAAGAAATCATTAAGAAAATAGTAACATTTGCTCCTTTAAAAAATCCATATAGCTCCATCTTATCAAATTAATTTTAAATTTAAATGAAATCAATATGATTTCAATGGAAAAACAAAGTAAAATATAAAGAAATAACTGAACCACAGATGAAAGATTCCATAAGCAGTTCTCCATATTCTTCCTACTATCCCCTTGAATGGTATTTGTAATTTGACAAATCAATAACCATCAAAAAAGCTACATGAAAACAACACCTTCAGCAACAGACTTTTAAATTTGCATTTTCAGTGCTATATATTTCAAACATTCTTATATCCTATATTGGGAGATGACATTAAGCATTTCTAATCACTAAATGTCTCAGGCAAAACAAAACTGATCTTTAAGCATCTTAAAAAAATGGAAATTGAACATTTTGGAAAACAAAATTTTATAAAAGCAAGCCCTCTTAAAAAGACCAATTAAGAAATGTCTACTGGGCTTCCCTGGTGGCGCAGTGGTTGAGAGTCTGCCTGCCGATGCAGGGGATGCGGGTTCGTGCTCCGGTCCGGGAAGATCCCACATACCGCGGAGTGGCTGGGCCCGTGAGCCATGGCCGCTGAGCCTGCGCGTCCGGAGCCTGTGCTCCGCAACGGGAGAGGCCACAACAGTGAGAGGCCCATGTACCGCAAAAAAAAAAAAAAAAAAAAAAAAAGTCTACTTAGCAAAATGTCATTTAAAATATTAATTATGAAGGCAAATATATATGATAATAAGTGGGAAGAAAATATAATTCATATGCACAATAATGATTAGCTAAAATTACAGACATGAAAAATACCGAAAATAAAAACAAAAATCTACCAAGCAGCTAAATGTGGGTAAATCAAATGAGCCAGTAGAACAGAAAACTGACCACATTCATGTATACACATGTATATAGAGAAATAAATGACAGAAATGGCATTTTACAATATAGTAAAATATAGATTGTCATTAATTGACTAATCTTTAATCAATAAATGACGGGACATTTACTATCACTTTCAGACAGTTATATCCCTACATCATATATACCATGAACAAAAAAACCTAATGGATAAAATTATGAGGAAAAAAACTATAGAAAACTTGTATTTATGAATTGAGAAGGCGATCTTAACTATATCCAAAAAACCTAGAATCTATAAAGGCAAAGACAAATATTAATTTGTCTTAGAACCATAAACTTAGAACCAAACAGAAAAGTAGCCAAAGGATATAGGAAATTTGCAGCAGAAATAAAAAGGCTAATAAATATTTTTAAATGACCAATCTGAGTGAATAAAAAAAATTTTTTTAACCTATCAGATATGCAAAAATTTTAAAGATCACTGACATTCAGTGTTGGGTGAGGTTGTGCAGGAAAAGATGCACTTATACTTCAAGGAGTTTAAAAAGGCAAAACCTTTTGGAGGGCTTGAGTACATTATCAACATTTAAACAGACATTCTTTTTGACCCACCTATTTTATTCTACTTCTGAGAATCAATCCAACAGATATACTAGCACAGCTGTACAAACCTGCATCACCAGGATGTTCTCTCTGGTACTACCTATAATGCACAAAACTTAAAGCAACTCAATGGATGCAATCTGACACCATGAGAAGGGACTGACATAAACAACATTCATAAAATGATTATGCCCTCATTTTTTTTGTTTGGGTTTTTTTTGCGGTGCGCGGGCCTCTCACTGCTGTGGCCTCTCCCACTGCAGAGCACAGGCTCCGGATGCGCAGGCTCAGCGGCCATGGCTCATGGGCCTAGCCGCTCTGCGGCATATGGGATCCTCCCGGACCGGGGTACGAACCCGTGTCCCCTGCATCGGCAGGTGGACTCTCAACCACTGCGCCACCAGGGAAGCCCCCCTCATTTTTTTTTAAATGAGGTAACTCTGAATATACTGATGTAAGACTACAAAAGATAAACACTATCCTTTCTGACAGCTTTCCCATCCTGACTTCTAGAACTTGGAACTATGATTTGATTTCCCCTTTTAAGAGCCATCAAACTTTGATTTCCAATTTTCTATGGAAGCCTAAATTGGGATTTTATAAAAGCATGTTTTCTTATACCAATTGAATCATGAAAAAAGTATTAAAAATTGAGCAACAAAGATGTTATCATGGTGAATGATTCCCATAGCAATCTATGAAAGAGATTTTTAAACATAAATTAGGTTTATTAATTAGGTTTATTAGTCTATTTTAAGTTAACTGCTTTAATAACCAGCTGAAGGTAGTTGCAAGTTTAAAAAATGATTCATAATTTTCAAAAATTTTGAAAACACTTCATGTTTTCATTCATTACAAATGCTTTAACAGTGGCTTCCTTAAGAAATATGAAATAGCCAATTCCTGAGCTGATACTTTAAATTTATGTCTTTTTTTTAAAGAGCAATTAATGACATGTCAATACCTAGTCAATCACAGTTGATGTTCAAAGATGCCTGATAAGTGAAAACTATGTGATGCTATCACAGCTGATATGGTAAGTATAAATCCTGACCTCTCAGCCTCAACTTCAAAGGGATACCACCTACTTGGTACAAAAAAGTATCTAAATAACTCAAATCATTTTCACATCTTCTGACACAAGAATCACATAGTTATAAATGATAATTTACAAAGAGTTATATGGAATAACTTCCTAGTTTATTAGAAATCTAAATATTTTTTACTTGTAAGAAACGTTTGACATAATTTAGGTGGTTTATTTATAATATGAAAATCCAGTCATGCTAAAAAACAACAAAAAAGTTCCTAGAACACTTTATTTTAAGAAAGTGATTACCTCCGAGGAGGGAGGAAACAGAGTTGGAGAGAGGGCTTTAGCTGTTGCTGTAATCGTACATTTAAGCAAAAACTGAAAGCAAAATTGTCATTTTGCAGGCAGACTCCCTAGGTTCTAAACAACTCACTACCTCTTTGTGACCTTTAGCAAGTTATTTAATCTCCCAGTACCTCAGTTTCCTTTATCTGTAAAATCTGGATAATAACATTTCCTGCTACATAGGATTAAATGAGTTGATACATGTGAAATGCTTAGAAAAGTACCTGACACATGGTAAATTTTACTGCCATTATTATCATCAGCCTCACCACCTATAATTATCAATCATGAAATCCAGCTGGTACCTGACACATGGTAAATTTTACTGCCATTATTATCATCAGCCTCACCACCTATAATTATCAATCATGAACTCTGGCTGGAAGGCACTGGGAAAAGAGGGAGTTAAAGTGGGATGGTATCTGGTCTTTTTTCTACACGTTTCAAACATAAATGCTATTTTTGTAACGAGTGATATATAACCAGTTTAAGTGAGAAAGCAGTATGCAGTAGAATAACAAAGCTTCAGTCTTCAATTTTCAAAAACATGAGACAATTCAGGCTTTGGATTTTGATATTTATTTTTAGCAGGAAGAATATGCTAATGATGATGACATCGTTAGAAGATACGCCCATGTCCAATACCTGCAACAGAAGCTCAATAGAAGTTAAAGAAACCATACCAAAGACTAAAGACAAAAATTGTATGACATTACTTACCCTTAATTCTGCTAACAATAAAACAAGTAACAGTATGTTTAGGATTGAAGTTCCATCACAAGATCAAAAACTGGCAAGTTAACTATGAAATGTACTTTTTTGAAAAATTCTATCTTTTCCTTTCTATGTAAAATTGGGCAGCCTCTCTGAAGGTAGAGTACAATGCCAACAACTATGAGTGTGTATATGTGAGCGGAGGAGGGGCAGACTGAAAAGGTGCAATGCTAAACAGTGCTACAATTTGGGGTGGGAGAGCTCTGCTGCTGATACTAATTAACTGCTTTCACAGGTAGAGATGGCAATCATCTTTGGCACAATTAGAGACTGCTGAAACAAGAACTAAACTCTAATAAATAAAAGCAACTTAACAGAGGCAGCATCATAACATACCTACAAATTTAAAGAGAACTGTCTTAAAAAAGGGATCCGGACATATGAGAAATTCTCCTACATATTATTTGAAAAAGAAATTGCTACAGCAGCAAACAATTTAAACAAGAACTAATCAAATGAAAGATTCTTTTAAATAAAACCAATCTGGTTCATCCACCCCTGACAATGGCTACTCTGCTCAAAGGAAATTTGAGTGTTTCTTCTTTTAACCCCTGCACCTTCCAGGGGTGTCCAGACTTCTCATCAACAGTATCAATCATCATTCAATTTAAAGAAACAATAATAACTTTCTACCTAAGGGTGTGTCTGAGCCAAGAGTCGGGTAGGAATATGTTAAGCATCAGAATCAGGGATAGGAATAAAGGAGTAACTTGAAGACTACCTTCCCAAACAAAAATGATGTTCAGGAACAGGGAGACTGGGGATACTCATAGCAAAAAGTCTTTATTTCATAACTGTATACCCAAAAGACTGCGTGTAGTCAGACAGAAATTAAGTCCAACCATAATTTACTGTAGTTGACACCAGACTTTATACCAACTGTTATTTTCCCATTATTTTTGTTCTTGAAGATAAAGGTTTAAGCTCAGAAGATGAAATACTATTACTGGAATTTCACGTGAATAATTTTAAAATGCAACCAATTTTGCGAATTCCAAATTTCTAAATTTACTTAGGCAGATTGATTTGGTTCAAATAAAAAGAAACCAATTAATGCAAGGAGTAGCTTACCTGGGCCATTGTTTAAAAAGATCTATGTCCAAAAAATGCAAAATGTTCAGGAATATTAAGCTATTTTAAAATTCCTACCAAAAATAAATTAAATAAATAAGCACTAAATAAGGAAAAGGTTACGCACTTCCAATTTATGCTCTTTCTCTGCAAGGGCTTCCTTTTGACAACGAAGAAAATCTGCTAACATTCGAGTGAGTTGCTTCCTATCATCTATTTCAGCTGCCAATCTTCCATTGTAATCTGCCAGCAACATACAAGCGTCCTCTACCATTTTAGAAAGTCTTTCTCCAGATTCTTTATCTAAGAAAGGCACAGAATAACAAAATTATTACACAACAAAAACAATGCCATATGTGGTTTCCTTACTCCAACTCCCAAAAAAGTTCCAGATCACATTTTCTTTTCTTACCTGTTATTTTATCTAGTAGGGATACTTCTTGAACTTCAACAGGCAAAGAAGCTATCCTTTGATGAACTGCTGCATCACCAGAAGCCGCATTTTCTAGATCTTGTAATGCTCTAACGAGATCTAGAGTCTAAAAAGTTATACAACTTTAGAACCAAAATTAGTGAAGCTTAAACAAATATAAAAGACTTGAAATTTATTTCATATTCCTTAATCCTTATGGGCTATTTATTAGTTTAAACTGCTTTCAGAGTCCATTTCTTTCACATATTAAGAAAAAAGCTACACTATATTAGGTATTGGAAATATATAAATTGGGAACATATAGATATTTCTAGTGGTGGAGACAGATAGTGTAAAAATAATTATCTGACTATTAAAATGTGATTCATTTATAAGCCAAATATATACAGTGGTAAAAGGTAGGCTATAATTTCAACCTGGAGAATACAAGTTTTATATATGCTATAGTCACTGTATTATCATTATACATAAGAATTTTTTGTATTAAATTTGATATTGAGGGATGGGGGATACAAATCATCATCTACCACAACATACAAGAGCCCCCCAAATTCCATTTCTCAATAAAGTAGTTAAAGCATAAGAGAAATGTAATTTTGGAATATGTATGTTCAAATATGGCACCTTAACTATCCTATGGTTTATTACTAAGATCATTAAAATATTACAAAGTTCCATACATCTGGTGACTAATATTTATATAATGCTTAACCAGTATTTTATCATCAGAATATTTTAGTTGCACTGTTTTCATACCAGCTATAATTAGGAGGGAAGGGCAAGTCTCTGCTGATGATTTCACAATTCATAATATATCTAAAGTTATTCCAAAGAAAATGGAGTAAATTTTCTTTTTGCTAGTCTCCATTCCCATCCCACCTCCCTTTTTCTTTTTTCCTTCTTTTTTTCATCTCTAAGCCTAGATTCTAGAACACTAGGAAATTACACACATACATGATAGGATATAGGAAACATAGGATATTCAAATTCTGTGTATATATTTAGATGACACCGACAGCCAGTAACTGATTTTTCTTTAAGTTATTCCCTTATAAAAAATGCTATCACTGGGGTCTAGTACATAGCAAATGATCAAACATGATAAGAATGAGTGGAACCTAATAAGAAATATACTATCCCAAGTGTGCTTTTAATTCACCACTACATGTTTAAAATCCCAAAATTTAAAAAAATAATTTTGTTATATTTCCCCTCTACAATGAAAGTGAGCTTAAGAGCAATGACAATTACCGGGAAGCTTGTTTCTCATGGTATCCCAAACAACTTATATATTTTTATTTTTTAATCAGTCTTAGAAAGTTCTAAAATTTTCTGGAGTTCTAAGAAGAAACCTGGCTTTACGGTTTTGACGATGTACGCATGCTTTAATTACAACCTACTCTCATCGCACCTTCACACTCCTACATGAGCTAATTCTCCCAACGCTCAGTCAAGGATCCAGATAAGAAAGCAAAGTTGTCTGAAACAACACTAGCCTAGGACTTCCTGATAGAGGAGAATGAAATGAGTTCAACTACATTCTATAAAGAGAAATTTTAGCCATTCTTATAAAGAATGACATATATAAAATGGTAACTATAAAGCTGAACCACTGAGAATTAAGCAGTACAACTAATCTGAAAATGGTCATTATAAAACAAAACGCGACAGCATTTTACACAACAAGTACTAGAGAAGAGTCAGGTGGTTACTCAGAAACTCCAGGAAGTACAACTTAGGTTACTCTTTCATGAGGTAGAATACGAGAGGGTAAGACCCTATATTTAGAACTGGGGTAAAATACTGTTCATGGAGTCATTACGGGGCTTGTCTTGAATTATTACCAAACAGAGAGAAATATAAGCCTTAGCGTTTGGTTGTTCCAAACGTTATGTTCCTATTACATTTCTATTCAAGCTCTTATCCATGGTGACCATATGGGCTTCAGCATTCCTGTCATTAAGCCCCAACAGGGGGCTTGACTCAGGTACTAGCTGAGACCCTCAGTCAAATTCTTTCTGCCTCCTAAGTACTAACACTGATATAAATCCACAATTCCAGGCAGTAATTGGTTGTATCTTTATTTCAAGCTCTTTTCATGGCGGAAAGAGCTCCATCCACCTTCAGGTTTCACGCAGTGAGTTCTGGTCCAGGTCTCCAACTCCTTAAGTTCTTGTTACTCTACAGGATACTAATTTATGCAAACCATGTCTGCTTCCAGACACAAGCTCAGCAGGAACCATACTCTGGCTCACATTTTGAGTTACGTTTCTGTACCATTTGTAGCCCATGGCAATATTTACCTTGTTTTAAGACTATGGCTATGTCTTCATTTTCTCCTTTAAAATTTTATCTATCCCTCCTATATGTTTGAAACATAGAAGCAGGAAGCTTTAAGACTCAATGCCCACATAATTAAGGTAAAAATGTCTTTTTGGAATCATCTGATGGTTAGAAAATGCTATATTGTATCAACCTGGGAGGACATGGAGTATTAAGATAATGATTCTGATTCATCTTATTTTATTACCATGGAACTACATGGTTTTATATAGTTACACAGAACTGTATGAATACATACTCGTTAACTCTAACATGCATTCTTACATGTTTAAAAGCAAAAATACTTAAAAGAGTGGTGCTTATCTCTAGGCATGGAATTTTTAGCATACTTAAATCAAACAACAAAATAGTCTTATCATATAATGTTTTATTTATTTAAAAGGAAACTGTTTAAATGGTAGATATCTCATCAGACCTAATTATACTTAGCAATCAAATACTCTTTCTACGCAAAATGTAAGCGCCTAATATACAATATACAGCACACTACATTAAACATAAGCAATGTATTAATCAGAAAATAAGACTTATTCACATAGCTTCTTTCCTGTACCCAGAATTATAATAAAAGTCAATTTACAGAAGTAAAACACTGAAATTAGTAAAGCTTGATGGCTACATGAAGTACTAGCAATTAACTCCCTTAACAGAGAAAAGCCACTACCTGTGGTGGTTCACTTGGAGATCCTAGAGAGGAACAGTTTTCATTCTCATCCACCTTTATCTGTTCATATGTTCGCTTCCTAGGCTTCTTATCGCCATCTGAATTGAAAGAACATTTAAGTTTTAATCAGAGAATACATTTTAATGAAGAGATAATGATAAAAGATTATATACTTACACAGAGCTTGCTTAAGTTGTTCTAATACATCATTTTCATAAACAGACCTTTCTTCCCAAATAGATAACACTCTTCCAAGGTGCTTCTTACAACTTTCATCAGTTTCACTAAAGAAAGATAAAAATATTAACAGTAAAATGCATAGTGCTATTGCAAAGAAAATGGTGATTTTAAATACAATGACACTCATTCCCTGAAAAAAGCTGCCCAAATGTTTACTGAGTTCCACTATGTGACCAGCAGTTTAGGGGTGAAGTGACTAAGATAGACATATTCCCTGCTTCCCTTAAAGAGCTTAGAGACATATTATTAAACAAAAAATGATGAAAGTGTTAGTACTGGTGACTAGGGGTTATCAAGAAGATACCCCTAACCTAATGGGGGATGAACATAAAGCTAAGGAAGATTTCTAATGGGTGATTTTTAAACTTATTTAACAAATATTTATTGATCAAGGTACTATCTCTGACACTGGAGATACAAATGGAGCTTTATGGCAGCTGTATTTTTATAAGTGCCACAAAAGAGAACAGGGTGTTAAAAACAGGCTTAACAGAGAGACACAGTCCACTTCAAGAGAGATCAGGAAGGATATGTGAGGAGGGGTATTTGAGGAAATGATGTATTTAATCTGAGTTCTAAAGACTGGATATACAGGGAAGTGGGAAGCAGACTACTTCCAACCACTTCCCACCGCCTTCATCACTACCACTATAGAATGAGCCACAATTATCTCCTTCATTCTATTCCCTACTAAAGTAAAGCATATCATACTGCTCTCAGTTCTCTAAGAATCACCAATCATACCAAGAATAAAAGCGAAATTCTTATCCTGGGCCACAAAGTGGACATATTCTGCTTCCTGGCTACCTATCAGTCCACATTTCCTAAATATAAATCTCCTTGCTGATCTTCAAACATGCCCAGCACATGGCTATCTCACTGTTTCTGCCAAGTTTTTTCTCTACCTAGGATCCTTTCCTCCTAGAGTCAAATGGCTCGTTTCATCCCTCCCTTTAGTCTCTGTTCAAATGCTACCTCCCCAAAACGGTCAATCTTTATCTCATAAAACAACTGAGCACCATCACACTCTCTAGCTCCTTCCCTGCTTTAAGTTTCTTCACAGTACTTATCTTTTGACATTTTAATATATATTCACTTGTCTATTACTTTGTCATCCACTAAAATGTAAGCTCTATTAGAACAGAACTTTGTCTTTCACTACTGTATCCTCACTGACTAGCACATAGTAGGTGGTCAATAAATATTTTATTGAATTCTAGGGAGAAGCAACATATATTAAAAGGCCTAAGGCAGAAAGAACTAAAAGAGATTCAGTTAGCTTAAACTGTATAGTGTATAGAGTGTGTGTGAGAGAGTGTGGTGGTGGGGGGATGGCCAGGGGGAATGTGAGACAGGAGACTGAACAGGTAGCCTGGGCCATGAAGGAACACCTGAAATCTTACTCAGGACCTGAGACTTGATGTCTAGGACAAACGAGAACCACTCAAAGGCAAGAGAGTGTTGTATCAGCTCTGCAACTCTGGCTACAGTTTCCTAAGTGGATTAAACAATACTGGAGGCTACTGTAATTATACAGAAATGACATTATGGTAATTGGAATGGAAAGAAATCTAAAGAACCGAGGGAACTATATGTACTATAAGGGATAAGGGGCGTGAAGGAGAAAGGACAGTTGATATATTATAAATCACTATATCACAGAGAGTTCAAGATAACACCTAGTTTCTCACATGGGCATCTGGATAGATGGAGTTGCCATTCATCAACAGTGAACCCAGAGAGGAAGCAAGTTTGACAGGGAGGAAGGACATAGTGAGTTCAATAACAGACACAGTGAGTCTGAGATGTTTGGAGGCATACAACTAGAAATCAAAAGGCAATTGGATATACAGGACTAAAAGGAAAAACATCTGGACTGAAGCATAAGATTGCCAGTTTTTATGGTATGGATAATAAATAAATACATGTAATGTATGAAATCACCCAGAGGGCTAGTAAAGAATATGACACCAGAAGAAGGCCCAGGACTAAACTCTAAGAAATACCAGCACCTGAAAAGATGGTAAGAGTATCTAAATTGAAGGATAAATAATATTAATTTAAGAAAGCAACATACTGCAGTGTTTCACACTCTGTAATTTTTCTTTCCACACTCTATAATTTGTTTAAAAAATGCTTCTACTGTGACTGAACCTGCAGGGCATGTGGTAAGTATATTTTCATCCTTAAATCATTCAACACAGATCATCATTCACCACTGAATTCTATACTTTAGATTGATTTAATCGCCTACCCCAATAATGTTTACCCAGTAATCTACCAAATATTTGCATATAATGTTTGGAAATAAGCATTTTAAAAGTACAGATTTCTACCTTCAGAATTTTTCTGTAGCAAAATTTTCAACAGGCTTATGATTATTTTAAATATTCTATATTTCCAAAGCATTAAAAAATGTTATGACATACACCCACACACTAGAAAACCTTAAAATCATTATAAGCAACATGAAAGGGGTACTAAGTTTTTCCAGAAATATTAGTTGGAAGATTGATAGTTTTATAAGCACACAAATTTTCAATTCAACACATTCATTCATTCTCAATGAATTTCATTCCAAAATGGCAGTTGCTTTTGGTTACTTAAGGAAAAGGTGAAATTCAGGTACTCCAAATGCCCACCTTAGTAACAGCTCAAAAAATGTTTCCTTCACAGCAAGTATTTAACACATTTACAAATGCCATTACAGGTAAGTCTTTTCAAGTGAAAACTTCAAAGAAATATATACTTTGTTTTATTTTAATGTCTTAAGGCAAGTTTTAGCAAAAGGACACATTAGGCATTTACAACAGGTTACCTAGTACCCAAAACAATTATCATACCTTGAAACATGCTTAAAAGCCTCCACTATAACTGGTGCAAAATCTTTTGTAAACTCTGGCCCCTTCCTTTTGCTGTTCTGAATGACATCATTAGCTAGGTAGAGAAAAGTAAGCTTCCTGTTTGGTTTGGCTGAAAAAAAAAAAAAAAATTTAACCTAATTAAAATATCCTCACTTAATTTAGACAAACTTTCTCAATACCTGAGTTAAGCAGTTTGAGAACTACGACAAACTTACTAACCTTTTTGTATTATGTTCAACCCTAACTTCTCATTCTACTACCAAACTTAGCAAGTCATTATTCTTTAAAAGATAACTACTCTGGTTTCTGAAGGTCACTCACGTGAGGAAAAAAGAGAACTAAAGAGGCAGAGATAGTCAATGAAATATCTGTTTCCTTACAGTTCTAAGTCGCCCAAACCACTTATCCTTGATTAGTCTTTTTTTCCCCAAAACAAAATTATTTATTTATTCCAAATTATTTATTTAATCCAAAATTAAAAAGATATTGGTGGTAAGGAAATAGACTGTTACATGACACAAGATAAAAAGCCTAATTCTATATTAAAAAAAAAATCAAACCTTAAAAATAAAAATACTACCACCTCGTGTCGTGGACACGAGCACCATAGGGCCAGGGATGGACCAGCTGTCAGGTGGGCAGGCGGGCGGGGAGGAAGCCAAGGCCACAGCTTGAGGAAGGCCCTGGCCCCTCCTCGCCTGTGTCTGGCAGAGCCAGTGTGAGACGAAGAGACTGTTAAGGGAAACACTGACCAAAACCGCCCGCCCTGTTCAGGCAAGATAGTAACCACTTGCATGAGTTATCTTACAACAGATATCTTACAACAGAACGTTCTGAACCACGTTCTGGTTCAGAACGTGGAACTAACAAGTTACCACAAACCAGAAGAATTTGGGAAAGGTCAAAAGAGAGAGGAGATGCCAGTCCATACATCCTGCCAACCTCCCAGAATCCTTCTCACTGGAATCCATCTTGGCTGAGCGATCCTTGATTGCTAGTCATAATTATTTCCAAACTAATAGTTTTATACACAGAAATCCTCACCTCTGACTATCCTGTACTAAATTTTATTAAAACTATTAAACACTACATGAAATACAGCCACTTAAGATGATGACTGGTCATGTTATTAAAATGGTACCCTAAATCTTAACTGAATTTATGACTATTTTAATACCCATGTTGATTTAAAACTCAATATTATTGTCAAATAAAAGAATACAAAATGTAAAATAGGTTGAAAGAGATATCACTTCAATCAATTACATATTTTTTGTTTATGAAAGAAATATTTGCCAAGCTAATAGAGTAAATGTTAGGGAAACCAAATGGACAAAGTTTAGATTTTTTCCCCCCTTTGGATTACATGGCCTTAAATAACTGATTCATCTTGACAAAAATATGCCCCTACTCACTATATTCTGTGGGTATAGTCATCCTCCCAAAAGAGCAGATAAGATTTCACTAACTGCTGACCAGAATCCATTTTTTACTGGTTACAATGTTAAGTGGCATAGTAGTATTAAATATGACTTAAGATTCATATATAAAAGGAAAACCTATTAGTTGAACACAATCTTTTATATTGACTATTTTCATAATTCAATTTTACTAGAATTAAAATTGAATCATTCAAAGTTGTACAATTATATTCAGAAACAACATACTTTGTGGCATCCACATTACGATGGTATAGGGGACTTATGATCAGGACTGATAATCCAGTGCACTATTCATGTGGGCCAGTTTATTGGATTTAAGACAAATATTTGGGCCAGGTGCACTTGGTCCTCAAGATTTGAGTATTCAATTTAAAATTTAACCCACTTTTGAGTTCACATTTTTCTTTTAGGGGAAACTAGCATCCCAACCTTCTCATAAGAAACTGTAAAATACTGAGTCACAACTGATCGGACCTTACAAACCTGTGCCACCCACTGCATAACCTGGTTTGCCTGTCTAAAGTTGCAGCCCACCAATTTTCATGCTTTTGAAAGTTGCTGGCATAGAATAAAGATAAGGGAGAGATGGCAATACAGAGACCAATTTCTGATTCTTCCGGCTTGTCTGGTTAGTCAAGCCATAGAGTATAACTGGTTAAGATACCAGGACCCTTTCCCATGAAAATAATAATGGTAACTTTCCCAGTATTCAACCCTTTTTTTTTTTTGTACCTACCTCTGCCTCTGCCCACAAAACACCTCACACAAAGAAAAGGCCTTATTTAATCCAAGTATTAGAAGTATTATTTAATCCAAGTATTTGCCTTCTTAGCATCAAAATGAGTTTAAATACTCAAATCTGTTCTAAGCACTTTATATATATATAAATATATATATAAAACCTAATTTATCCATATAATGTAAGGTACCATTATTATCTGCATTTGGCAGTTGAATAAAAATAGACATCAAAAAGGTTATCTGCCCACAGTGAAACAGACAGGAAGGGATCAGCCATGATTTGAATCTTAAAAGTCCAACTCCAAAGCATTCCCTCTTTACAACTGGACTATGCCTACTGTCATAAATGAAAGAGGATACTACCTTTAGAGAAGATTTAGTAGCAACTCAACCAAAATATTTTATGTTAGCAGTATTATTCACAACAGCCAAAAAGTGGAAGCAATCCAGTGTCTGTCGAAAGATGAATGGATAAGCAAAAGGTGGTATATACATACAAATAGAATACTACTCAGCCTTAAAAAGGACATTCTGACACATGCTACAATATGAATGAACCCAGAGGACATCAAGTTAAATGAAACAAGCCAGTCATAGAAAGACATATACTGTGTGATTCCATTTATACCAGGTGCCTAGAATAGTCAAATTCAAAGAAAAAGTAGAATGGTGATTGCCAGGGCTAGGTGAGGGAGGTATGGAGAGTTACTGTTTAATGGGTATAGAGTTCCAGTTTTATAATAGGAAAAGAGTTCTGGAGATGGATGCTAATGATAGTTGCATAACAGGATAAATGTACTTAATACCATTAAACTTCACACCTAAAAATGATTAAAGCGGTCAATTTTTTGTTATGTTTATTTTACCACAAACATTTAAAAGTATACATTTTACACTGTTTTTTAAAATTTGTGAGCTACTAATCTCTTGAAAATAATTCAGAATCATTTCTGCAATGTACACTAAAGTAAAAATTTTCAAGATTTCAACACACATTTCCCAGTATATTCCAAAGAATGAACTCTGTACCAGGAGCATGGCTTTAGTATGGAATCCAAATACCAAAACATAATTTTCATTTCTTTCCTTGTGGAACCCAGGCTAAAATATGAGAAAAACTAGAAATTGCCATAAATTATACCCTTCTCCAAATTTTCAGAGAAAAGTTTACTTCCATTTAAAACTTTATGTAGAACAAATAATAAACTAATGCAACAAATCACAACAAGCAATTCCAGAAGAAAATCACAAAAATGATTTTCAAATAAATTTTTATAAGTTATATATAACAGAGCCATAAATTGTTACAAAGACATGCAAAGTTAACAGAAAGGGCAAACAAGCCATTTCATAATTTCTTAAAGAAATAACTCTATTGGCAACAGAATATAAGGCTAAATAATGGGTCTGATGTAATCAACTTCTACGTTTTTACAGTTCACAGTTTCCTTATAAAGACACATATTTTCTCAATCTTCCATTCAATTTAACTAGCGTTTACTTAATGTTTGCTATGTGCCAGGGACCATGCTGGGCACAGACCAAAAATAACCTTTCCTGTTCAATCAGGAGTTTGCAAGCACCATACAAACTGGCACATGATAGGTGACATGACTAAGTATGTTAGTTCTCTTTTTTTAATTCTTTGTCTTCACTAATATATGACACCACCAGAGAAAGCAACCATAAATTCAATATTATATCCCCGTTAGTCTGTGTGTATACTGCTATGTTTGTACCAATATAAGCCAAGTAAGGACTAGTCAACGTATTGTGAGAAACCATTTTCTTATATCTCACCTCACTGAACTAAATCTTAAGCTCCTGTAGGTACTAAGTATAGCCCTTTTCCAGGGACCTTGTATATGAATAGGTACATCAAAACAAATAATAATAATAATAAAGTCTCGCTGGCTAATATAAGAGAACATAGTATTACCTAAAAAGTTGAGCATACTCCCCAAAAAGGGCGATACAAGTTTAGTTCATCACACAAGTAAGAAATGGATTCACAATAATTCAAACAATTCAAATAAGGATCAATTACAAAGCTTCAGAAAGAAGAATCCAGACTAGTAAACAATAGGAAACAAACTTATTCAAAGGATTACAGAAATGCCATCTAGTCTCACTAATTCATACTGAGTTCATAATCTAGTTTTATTTCTTCATAATCAGAAAGTGATAGGATCATTACTTATTTTCTTACACTGTTCAGACCATATGCCTACTTGTTTTGATATGATACAGAATATCATAATCTAATTTAATCACTGTGTTTTTATGTAGATTGAAATTTATAACCACAGTAGATGATAATGCTCATAAACACAACAAATAGCTAAAAAAACGTTGTTTTATCTGTAAATACAGGAACCTTCTTTCCAAGGGAAGCATTCTATATAGAGAAGCAGCAAAAAAATTTAATAAACAAATATATATATGTATATACACACATGCATGTACACACACGCACCAATGAGCATTACTGCAGTTCTTATAGAAGGACATCAGAAGAAAAGCCATTATCTTGAAACAAAAATCTGTTAAGGATTTATTAACAACTGTTGGACAGCCCTATTTATTTATTTCCCTGATAAACTGAATCACAGACTAGAAAACATGTTCATATGGATGGATAGGTGGCTGTAAGGCAGAAACTGCTTTAACTTAGTAATATTCTTTGCCACAGAAAACGCATAGTCAACAGATGGTTCTTGAATGGATCCTATCGATCCCAGACAGGACAAACAGTTCAGTCAGACACAGATGGCTGCTTCTTAATGGCTGAGGTGGGTGAAAAATGGATAGAGCTGGCATACTCCTGTATCACTGCCAGGATGCCTCACACTTTTGGTAGCCCATCCCTTGCTTAAAATCCTTCAAAGGTTTTCTACTGTTCTCCAGATAACATTTTAAATCCTTAACATGAACCAAAGGCCCAAAAAGGTCTGTCTCCACCTCTACACTACTCTCTCTTCATGCCCAACACTACTCCTCCTCCAATTTCCCCAACTCCTACCCATGCTTTAGACCTCAGTTAAATGGTTTCCTCTAATTTTTCCCTGACCACCCACTACACATAGGTTAGGCAGCCCTGATATGCTCTCATACCACCTCATACTTTTCCTATGGAGCATTTACTCCAACTATAATTGTTTTAATTTAATCTGGTGCTTCCCAACTAAATTCCATCTAAAGCAACAATTGTCAGTCTCATCTACCAATCTATGGAATCAAGGCTAGCAGCTGATTCATAATTTGCTCAACATTTACTAAATCAATCAATTTTGGCCTAAACTTATGTCTTTAACTATTTGTTCTACTAGCTTAGCTTCTGGTCTTAACCTCACCCAGCAGCTGAAAGGGGAACACATGTAAAATTACACTACTTTCAGAAACCTCAACTTCAAATTCTGATTATGGAAGACAAACTTTACTTTCTTACAGATCTAGCACTCTTTCTTATTTTCAGTGTATTGAGTTCAAATATTTTCTTTTCCCCTCCTCCATTCTAGAGTTCTCACAAATCATAACCCCATTGAAAAATATGCAAGTAGTGTGAAGGGGAAGGTCAAAAAGTACAAATGTTAAGCAATTAAAACCAACTATCATTTTCTACCTGTTAGACTGATCAAGATGAACGTCTGACACTAACTAAAGTTGGCAAGAATATGGGTAAGATTATCACCTTTAGATACCTTCAGACATTGTAATTAAAATATAAATTAGTGTGACTTCTTAGAAAAATAATTTGGCAATATCTATGAAAAATGTAATGCACAAATCCCTTGACCCTGCAAATTTCACTTCCAGGAATTTATCCTATGGGTATCTTCTCATAAATGCACAAAGAAATCACTAAGCATATTAATGATAAAACACGAAAGATAGAACTAATTAAATCATGGTACATTCATACAATCCAATACTCTATAGCTGTTAAAAAATGAGATAGATTTATATACAAATATAGAAAGATATCTAACAGTATTGAATTACACACATCCAAACAAACACACACATAGTAGATAGCTTTACTCTGGGGGAAGATCAAGAAAGAATTTGAGGGGGATCAAGAGTTACCAACAAAGAAGTCATAACATGGAAACATGAGCTATATATTAAATGATTAACTTGAGCCTCCATGCTGAAAAGGGCTTCTGGGTAGTACTGACTTGGTGCTCCACCAACTGACTTTGTCCTGCAAGGGCATTTACCCATGATCTCTCCTGTCTCAATGTCTGGTTTAAAAAAAAACTCCACCTAGGCCCAGACAAATGGACATCTTTCCCATTCTAAAAGGCCCAAGGCAATTCTGCTTCCTCAAATTTTAAAAACCTTCATTTTGGTATACACAACAAATGAATTCTTAAAATCTTGAAAAGCACAAACTTCATCCTGGACCATTACACCACTATAAAAGACACTCTGAACTGGAAGAGTTCTAAAGAATACACATCACATTGTATATTCACATTATGCTTATAGAGTGGAACTGAAACTAAAACTTTTTTGGCCTATTAAGAATATCTTTAAAATAATACTGACTAGTTTCTTATGACCTAGGCACTGTTCTAAAAGTTTATTACGTATCTCATTTAGTCTTCAAAACAACCCTACAGAATAAGTTATTATCCCCATTTACCAATGAAAGAAGTATTAAAGTAATTAAATGCACTAAAAGAAATGCACTGAAATCAATCAACACATACTATGGTCCCTAAATAACATTTTGTTAATAAAAGCAGGAACTACATAAGATGAGCCTGTAACATCTCGTCGTGATAGAAAGTAAGAAAATTATTTTAAAAACTACCAAGGTTGTATCCAAAGGACACAAGCAATGCCCCAAGATGCTGCCACTGGCAAAAGAGTATCAAAAAGAACGACTACAATGGTCTGAAACACAAATAGCTAAAAATCCATAAGTTCATAAAAAATACTTAAAAAAAAAGGTTGCTAAAGAACTAATTTAGCTGACAAGGGGGAGAAAATAAGCCATTTATCCTCCTTTTCCTGGATGAACTGAATTTCAGAGTCAACAATGGCTGATGAAGAAAGTTCTTATGCAACAAATGCTCAAACTGCAGCATGCCTCAGAACCACTTAGAGGGCTTGTTAATACACAGATAACTGGTTCCTACCAATAGTTTCTGATGTAGGTCTGGGATAGGACCCAAGAATTTGCATTTCCAACAAATTCCCAGGTGATACTGATGCTGCAGAGGCCTACACTTTTTGAGAGGCACTGTTAGAAAAGAATTCTGCATAATAAACACAGAAAGAATAAAAGAACTAGAAATTCATAATTTCGCAACTCCTGATAAAACAAGGAGTCTAACCAACCACCATCAGAAGCTGCTAAAACCACTGGGTGAAAGGTGATGAGGAACTTCATAATGGATTCATAATGATAACAACTGAATCCACTGATCAATCTCATCCCTAAATATAGAACAACTTGACATTAGGTATCTCTTAATGTGATGCAGCAGGAAGTGCATAACACAGGTAATGCAGTATTCTTTGGGAATGACACCATAAGGACGGAATTACCCAAATGCCTAAGGAGGGAAATTCTATAGTCCATGTGACACAGTCTCCTCAACAAGTAAACTACATGAAAAAAATGTAGGGGGAAAGGGGACACAAATTAAAGAGAACTGTTAACCAAATGTTATGAGTGGAACTTTTTGGATTCTACTTTGAACATTAACTATAAAGAGACATTTTTCAAGGAATCTAGGATACTGAACATGGACTAGGTTCAACAAAAATCAAAGTTAACTTCGTTAGGTGTGACAGAGCTCTTACAATTACATTAAAATTTTAATATAAGGCTTAATTTATCTATTATAAATATATCCTGACATATGTGTTTTAAATGGTTTGAAGTCTGGGTTTTGCTTTAAAAAAACAAAAAAACAGGAAAATAAGTAGGTATCAGGGTAGGAAAGATTTAGGTAGATGAAACCAGAAAGGTATAACGTTAGTAACAATGCAGATGGGTGATGGGTTCATGGAAGTTCAAAATCTTATTGTCTTTACTAACTTTTGTATATAATTTTAAGTCTATGATAAACAGTTAATTTAAAAATTAAATAAAAATTGAGCATAAAAAGTGAAATCTCCTTTCATCTCCACACCCTCACCATGAATGAGTTAATTATTTAGTATGTGTATCCTTTTCATACCATTTAATGTGCCTTTGCAAATACTATATACTTATTCACAGATACACACATACACAGAATTTTTTCTTCAGTAAGATCATGTTACACATAATGCTTTACAGTTTTCTTCACACTTCATATATCCAAAGCATTTTTGTGTTCATAAACAGATCTGTTACAAACTGTCTTTAAGAGCCTCATTCCTTTTAATAACTACTTAGTCACATGATATATATATATATATATATATGTTGTTTCAAATCTTTAATATCTTTTATGTTTGTAAACCTGAGCAAGTATTTCTATAGGATAGATTTTGACAGGCAGAGGTGATAGGTTAAAAGGTATGCAGTTTAAATTTTGACAGATATTGTCAAGTTGCCCATCAAAAAGGCCAACTGTTTGAACTCCTCCCACGTGAAAATGCTCATTTCCCAACATCAACATAATACTATTAATATTTAAGATCTTTGCCAATCTCTCAGGAGTAAAGTGATCCTGTTTTTATTTGCAATTCCCTATATATTACTAAAGCTGATTTCTCAGTCATTTATATTCCTTCTTTTGTAAATTGAAGGAATTCAATTCAAGTTCCCCACTCACATCATTTTCCCTATTTTCCTACTGAGCTGTTTGTTTTTTTATCAACTCACAGGAGCATTTTATATGTTATGCATATTAGCTTTTTCCTGTTTTAGGTAGTGCAAATATTTTCTCCAAATCTGTTGCTTAAATTAAAATTTGATATTTTCTGCATTCAGGGATTTTATAACTTTATGTAGCCAAATCTATTTCCTATATGACTCATGGCCTATATTGTATTTAGAAAGTCCTTTCATGATCCAAAACTAGAAATGATTATAAATATGTATTTTTCTTACATGACTCCATAGTTGATTCTTTTCAATGTTATATCTTTAATTCAACTGGATTAATTTCATATGATATTAGTTAGGAATCTAAGAATCATTTATTAATATTCCATCTCTTATCACGAGTTTCAAGTGTCTAATTTACCAAATGCCCACATAAAATAGGTCTTCTCACAAATCTCTACTCTGTTCCTTTCATATATATATATTTCTCTTCCTCTACCGACATCATACTCTCCTAATTTCAATGTCTTTACAGTCTACGTGGATACCTAAAAGGGCACACTACTTTCATTATTGTTTTCCCTTCAAAACTGTCAAAATTCACAAGACAAAGATTGCCTTGGCTCTTCCTCCACATTCACATTTCCCAATGATCTATAGAATTAGTTTTACATTTCTTACAGACTGCCCTGAATTTACAGATTAATCTGGGAATATCTGACCTCTCTGCAATCAATTTTTACTTAGCAATTTTACATACTACTGTACTTTAAAACACATACAACAAATGTATGTTTTAAACCGATAAAAAGTAAAATTTAGTGTTTAGCATACAGTTACATTAAAATAAGCTTGTTAAAATACTAACACAACAGGCAAGCCCGAAAATATCCTATAATATCAAAGACAAGAAAATACTGGTAGAACACACTAGTCTCAGAGTTCCAAATGATGTGTACCAATTCCAATAGAAAACCCAATTTGTAGAGGACTTCTGCTTCTGAGAAGATAGAGCAGACATACTTTTCCCTATTCCTCCTGCAAAGCACAACTACAAATCCTAGACATTATAAATAAACCAAACATAGGAAAAGAAAAGGCAGCAGACTGGCTAGGGAACTTGGGAGTTCAACACAAGGTGAGTTCCCAGAGTTTTCACTTTGCCTCATATATCTCAGATTCAAAGTTGAAGAGGCCAGCACCCCAGAAATCCTAACAGGTGCAGATATAAAAAGTTCCAACAAAAGCCTTCTCACTCTCGTCAAAGGAGCAGGAAAAGGGCAGCCTAGCAAGACAGAAAAACTTTTAGAAAATACCCTATCTACTCCAACCAAACACACCGCAGAAAGGAAAAGAAAAGAGAAAAAAGAAAAATCTGTGACCCCACTCACATCCACACCAGCAAAGGCTGTAATGTGGAAGCCCAACACCTCTCCAGAGTAGTGTCAGAGAAGGCAAAGGAGGGAGCCTGGACTTCCACCCCACTCAGCAGTAAGGAGGCACTCACTGGGGTGGTGTCACAGAAGGCCTAGTGGAAAGTCAGCACCTCCACCGTGGCCCAGCAACTCTGTGGTATCAGCGGAAGTCTCGTGGGGAGCCAGAACTCCCACTCACACCCAACAGTAACAAAGAACACCTCCTTCCCCTGATGGGGTAGTGTCAGAGAAACCCAGCTTAAACAGGATTAAGTAAGGTCCAGAGTATCATAACATAATATAATACAAAAAAATCTATGGATCAGCAAAATTTCCATCATACCAAGTACCAGGAGGCTCTCAAGCTGAACGAAAAAAGTCAGTCAGTAGATGCCAACACTAAGATGACAGAGATTTGAGAATTATTGACAAAGATTTTAAGGCAGCCATCATAAAAATGCTTCAACTAGCATATGCAAATATGTTGAAAATACAAAATTTGTGGGATAAAGCTGAAGCAGTGCTGAGAGAAACTTGCAGCACTAAATGCACACACTAGAAAAGATGAACAAGTCTAAAATCAATAATCTAAGCTCCCACCTCAAAAACCTAGAATAAGAAGAACAAAATAAACACAAGGAAGCATGAGGAAATAATAAAAGTAAAAATAAAGAAAAAATGAAACTGACACATAAAAATAAAGAAAAAGCTGCTTCCCCCACCCCAGTCCCAGTTTTTTGAGATATAATTGACATACAGCACTATATCAGTTTAAGGTGTACAGCATAACGGTTTGGTTTACATATACTGTGAACTGATTACCACAGTAAGTTAACTATCATCTCGTATAGACGCAAAAACAAAAAGATAAAAAAATTTTCTTCTCCTTGCGATGATACCTCTTAGGCTTTATTTTCTTAACACCGTCATACATATCATACAACAGTGTTAATTATAGTCATCCTGTTGTACATTACATCCCTACTACTTATTTATCTTAGAACTGTTAGTTTGTACCTTTGACCACCTTCTTCCAATTCCCCCTCCTACACCTCGACCTCTGGCAACCACAAATCTGATTTCTTTTTCTGAGTTTGGGTTTGTGGCTTTTTTTTTTTTTTTAAAGATTCAACATATAAGTGAGATTGTACAGTATTTCCTTCTCTGATTTATTTCACATAGCATTACATCCTCAAGGTCCATCCACATTGTTAAAAATGGCAGCATTTCCTCACTTCTTTAAGGCTGAATGATATTCTGCTGTGTGTGGTGTGTGTGTGTGTGTGTGTGTGTGCGCATATCTCACAACTTCTTTATCCATTCATCTCTTGATAGACACTCAGGTTGTTTCCATGTCTTGGCTATTATATCAGTTGTATTTCAATATATTAGGAATAAATATGAGAAAAATAAAATTAAAAATAAAATATCCCTTTAAATTGCTCAAAATAATTGAAATACTTAAGTGTAAATAAAACAAAACAAGTACAGGACTTGTATGCTGAAAGCTACATAATACTGATAAAAAAAAGTCAAAGAAGATCAAAATAAATAGAGAAATATACCATGTTCATGGATTAGAAGATGTTACATAATAAAGAGGTCAATTTCCCCTAAACTGATATGCAGGATTAATGCAACTCTTATCAAAATCCCAGCAAAATAATTTTTATTGATATAGACCAGATTATATTCTAAAGTCTATAGACAAAGGCAAAAGAACCAGAGTAGCTAAAACAGTTCTACAAAGGAATACAGTGGAAGGCATCAATCTACCCAATTTCAAGACTTATCATATAGCTATCAAGATTACCTGTGGCATTGGCGGAGGGAGACACACATGGATCAATGGAATAGGACAGAGAACCCAGAAACAGACTCACACAAATACACTCAAGTCAATTTTGACAAAGGAGCAAAGCAATTCAATAAAGGAAGACAGCCTGCCTTTTCAACAAACGGTGCTGGAGCATTTGAACCTTGACCTAAATTTCACGCATTATATAAAAATTAACTCAAAATGGATCATGGACTTAAATGCAAAACTATAAGTATTTTAGAACAAAACACAGGGAAAAAAATCTTTGGAATCCAGGGCTAAGCAGAGTTCTTAAACTTGACACTAAAAGCATAACGCATAAAAGAAAAATTCAATAAACTAGGGTTAAATAAGGGTGTGCCGGGATTGAGGTGGATGTGGCTATTAAAAGGCAACATGAGGGTTCCTCGTGGTGATGGAAATGTTCCATATTTTGACTATATCAATGTCAATATTACAGTTATGATGTTTTTCAATATCTATAGAGATTTTATTTTAAACTAGTTTTCCATGATGTTATCATTGGGGGAAGCTGGAAATGGGTAAACAGGACCCCTCTGTATTATTTCTTACAAATGAATGTGAATCTGTAGTTACAGAAAAATAAACAGTATTTTCGAAAATTTCATTTTAAGTCCTCTAGTTTTGAAGCTAAAAAATCACTACAAAAGCACTCCCAGAAGAGGGTGGTTGAAACAAAATCCAGTGTTCACTCTACATATTTATTTATAAACATTAATATCAATTTCAGTGACTTAACTCCAAAAGAATCTGAAAGCTAAAGCTTTAAAAACGAAAACAATTACTACATTAAACTAGGCAAGATAGAGATGAACTAAAAGAAAATTAATGCAAAGCACCCATGGTCTCTGTTAATCTGAGAACAACTCTCAAACTTTCTGGTTTCAGGACCCCTTCATACTCTTACAAATTCTTGAGAACCCCAAAAAACTTTTGTTTATCCACCAATACTTACCTTATTAAAAATTAAAACAGAGGAATTCTTAAGACATGTGCTAGTTCATTTAAAAACAATTTTTAAAATTATATGTTAACATAAATAACATTTGTTTAAAAAATATATTTCCACCAAAAAAATTTTAAGTGAGAGGAATCATATTGTTTTACGTTTTTGCAAATCTCCAGTTCAACAGAATACAGCTGGATTCTCATATGTGCTTCCTATTAAACATACCACAATATATTGTTTTAGTAAAAGTAAAGTTAAAAAAAAAGCAGACCACATCCAAATATAAACTTGGTAAGAGAAAAATGTTTTAACAGTCTTTACAGATAATTGTGGATATTCTTTGAAACTACACCAAAATCCAACAAGTTGTAGTTTTTAAGAAGATTCTAAATTGTAATATGGAATCTGAAAACATATCACTGAACGGCTAAAACCCTCTTACATTAAAATACTTTAAGCTACCATGCTCTTTGAATGGATCTTTGACTCCTGTATAATTTTGTAACATCATGCATAAGTCTTTTGAAAAATACTGGTTTGCTGAGTTACACAAACATTCCAACTGCTGAAACATTTTATTAGGCAATATAAAAAAATCACATTTGTAAGTATCACTATTGATTTCACTGGAAAAGTGTTTAAAAGCATTGGGAAGTTGTCAGGCTCATGATGGCACATTTGAGTTTTTCAAAATTCTAATTTTTGCTTGAAAACTTGAATTTTATAATGGGCAACAAATACTGTCAGTTGTCTTCCTTGATGAACAGGTTCATTGTATTCATTTTTTTGAGAAAACATCTGCCAAATATCCGTGTCTGAATAATCACAGTTTCTCTTGTCATTTTTTCAAATAAAATGGTGCTCCATGAAAAAAGCATCTGGTTTAGCTCACAACTCAATCACACAGGCATATTTCCTCCAGAATGTTCAGTATACGGTACTTTATGTAGACTTCCCATTTTGTCACACAGATTATTAAAAAGATATTTAATCACCTCTAATGCAATACTCAATAGTCAAAGACTGACAGCTTTTCCCCTAAGATCAGGAAAAAGAGAAGGATGTTCACTTTTACCACTTTAATTCAACACAGTATTGGAACTTCTAGCCATAGCAATTAGGTAAGAAAAAGAAATAAGACATCCAAATTAGAAAGGAAGAGGTAAAATTATCTGTTCACAGATGTTACTTGTATAAAACCCTAATGAGTCCAAAAAAACTGTTAGAGCTAATAAATGAATTCAGCAAAGTTGCAGAATACAAAACGTTCAAAAATGAATTGCATTTCTATAGATTAACAATGAATGATCCAAAAAAGAAATTAAGAATTCTACTTACCATTATATCAAAAAGAATAAAATACTTAGGAATAAGTTTAACCAAAGAGGTGTAAGATTTGTACACTGAACACTATAATAAGAAATAAAAGAAGATACAAATAAATTGAAATACATCCCATTTTCACGGATTGGAAGACTTAATATTGCTAAGATAACACTGCTCAAAGCAACCTACAAATTAAATGCAATCCTTATCAAACTCCCAATGGCATTTTGGTAGAAATCAAAAAACTCATCTTAAAATTCATATAGATTCCCAAATGATCCCAAATAGTCAAAACAATATTTTAAAAGAAAATTAAAATTGAAAGACTCATACTAACTGATTTCAATACTTACTAGAAAACTATCGTAATCAGAATAGTGTAGTATAGGCATAAGGACAGACATATAGACCAATAAAATGGAAGAGCGAGCATAGCAAAAAACTCTTGCATATATAGTCATCACTAGTCATTATGGAACCGCAAATTAAAACCACAGATACCACTCCATTCCGATTAGAATGTCTTTTTTCAAAACAAAAAAGAAAAAAACAGAAAATAACAGGCACTGATGAAAACGTGCAGAAATTGGAATCCTGGTGCACTGCAAGTAGGAATGTAAAGTGGCACAGCTGGTATGGAAAACAGTACAGTTGTTCCTCAAAAATTTAAAAACAGAGAGCTTTCCTGGTGGCAAAGTGGTTAAGAATCTTCCCGCCTATGCAGGGGACATGGGTTCGAGCCCTGGTCCAGGAAGATCCCACATGCCGCAGAGCAACTAAGCCCATGCGCCACAACTACTAAGCCTGCCTGTGTTCTAGAGCCTGTGAGCCACAACTACTGAGCCCATGTGTAGCAACTACTGAAGCCCACGCACCTAGAGCCCGTGCTCTGCAACAAGAGAAGCCACTACAATGAGGAGCACGAGCACCACAACGAAGAGTAGCCCCCGTTCGCTGCAACTAGAGAAAGCCTGCGTGCAGCAATGAAAGACCCAATGCAGCCAAAAATAAATAAGTAAAATAAATTTATTTTTAAAAAAATTAGCGTCGAATTACCATATGATTTACCAACTCCACTTCTCGGTACATACTCAAAATAAGAAGGGACTCAAACAGATATTTGTACAACCATGTTCATACCAGCATTATTCACAATAGCCAAAAAGTGGAAGCAACCCTAATGTCATCAACAAATAAATAAAATGTGGTATATACATACAAGAGTATTATTCAGCCTTTTAAAAGGAAAGAAGTTCTGACACATGCTACAGCATGGATGAACCTTGAAGATATTATGCTAAGTTAAATAAGCCAGTCACAAAAGAATAAACTGTATGATTTCACTTAAATGAGGCAACTAGAGTAGCTGAATTCAAACTGACAGGAAGTAGACGGGTGGTTGCCAGGTGCTGGGAGAGAAAAGGGAATTATTGTTTAATGGGAATGGAGTTTCAGTTTGGGAAAATGAAAAAAGTTCTGGAGGTGGATGGTGATGACAGCTGCAAAACAATGTGAATGGACTTAACTGCACTGAACTGTACACTTAAAAAATGGTTAAAATAGTAAATTTATATTATGTATATTTTACCACAATAAAGAGAAAGAAAAAAAGGTTAAAACGTTAAATTTTATGTTATGTATATTTTACACAATGAAAAAGTGCACACGCACACACACGCACAGAGACACATGCACTCAAGGGTCAAGATTTAACCAGATTAGTAATCTGAGCTACGCTGATGAGCACTGTCAGGTAAGTGATATATTTTTTAAGCTGTGAACGTGTGGTGTGAAAAATACAATGATTACTGGTACAGTCTGGTGTCTCTGCCTTGACTACTGATTAGACACTACCAGTTTTCACCCACCTTTGCTTTTACACCACCACAGAACATGCCAACACAGTGAAAAGGGCCAGGGGAGAGAGAACATCTCAGTAGTACTATGAAAACATTTTTTACCTTGTCCCATATGCCTCTTAAAAGGGTCTTGGTGATCCACCAAGGGGGATCCAGTTACCACACTTTAAGAACCACTTCTCTAAAGATGGATAAATATGGCAAGAGCAGAACAATATGATAGACTGAAAAAGCTGGAAATTTTTCAAGTCTTTCTCTCAATCAGGTAAATGTTTATAAATGGAGTTCAATATTTGCCTTAAGATGTCAGAAGTTCCAAATTCAGGCACTACTCTTAAAAAAAAACAGCAAAACATTCTGTAATACTCCTTCTAGCTCTAAAAGTCTCATTCTATATACTTTGCAACATTCATTCAGTAGCTCACTCAACACATACTTACTGTGTATCTACTGTATGCTACGTTGAGAAAACAAAGGAATAGGCTCAGTCCTCCAGTAATAAGAAACTCAACACAGAACCACTAAAATACTATATGTTAAATGCTATAATAATAGCAATAAAAAGTACATGGAGGTGACACCAGAGAAAATGTCAAGAATAAACAGAACTGACAAATATGAAGATAAGACCATTGAAATGGAGTCTGGGGAGCAGAAAGAAAAAGAATAAAGGCAAGAGAACAGAGTGAAATGTACCTGTGGGACACCACCAAGCTAACAAACACACATTATAGGAGTCTGAGAAAGAGAAGAGGGTGCATAAAGAATATATGGAGAAATAATGGCCCCCAACTCCACAAATTTTAAAAAAGGCATGAATCTACGAATCTAAGAAGCTCAATGAACTCCAGGTAGGAATAACTCAGAGACCCACACTGAGAAACATTATAATCAAACTGTCCAAAGACAAAGACAAAGAATTTTTGAAAGCAGCAATTAGCGACTCATTGTCATGTAAACACAAGGGAGCCTCAATAAAATTAACAATTTCTCATCAAACTGTGGAGGCCAGAAGGCTATGAGATGTCATATTTAAACCCCTGGGGGTGGAGGTGAGGTGGGGAATGTCGACCAAGAATTTTAAATCTGGCAAAACTACCCTTCAATACTGAAGAAGAAATTAAGACATTTCAAGGTAAACAAAACCTGAAGGACTTTATTGGTAGTAGATGTCTCCTACAAGAAATGCTAAAGAGAGTCCTTCAGACTGACATGAAAGGACACTAGATCATAACTAGAAGCCATATAAAGAAATAACGAACATCAGTAAAGTATCTACATAAGTAAATATAAAAGCCAGTATTACTTTATTTTTTGGTTGGTAACTTCTCTTTTTGTTTCCTATGTGAATTAAAATAGAAATGTATAAAATAATAGTAAGTCTGATGATGGGCACACAACATATATAAGATGCAGTTTGTGGGACTTCCCTGGTGGTCCAGTGGTTAAGACTCCACGATCCCAATGCAGGAGGCCCAGGTTCAATCTCTGGTCAGGGAACTAAGACCCCGCATGCTGCATACCGCACATGGTGTACTGCGCAGCCAAAAAAAAAAAAAAAAAAATGTAGTTTGTGACAACAAAAAGGACACATAAAAGTGCAATGTGTTTATATCACTTTTTTTTTTTTTTTTTGGCAGCACGCGGGCCTCCCACTGCTGTGGCCTCTCCCGTTGCGGCACACAGGCTCCCGACGCGCAGGCTCAGCAGCCATGGCTCACGGGCCCAGCCGCTCCGCGGCATGTAGGATCTTCCCGGACCGGGGCACGAACCCGTGTCCCCTGCATCGGCAGGTGGATTCTCAACCACTGCGCCACCAGGGAAGCCCCACCTTTTTTTATTTTTATATTTTTATTTATTTATTTTTTTGGCCACACTGTAATGCTTGTGGGATTTTAGTTCCCCAACGAGGGATCGAACCTGTGCCCTTGGCAATGAAAGCCCGGATTCTCAACCACTGGACCGCTGGGTAATTCCCTATATCATCTTTTTTTTAATTGAGAGAAAGTTCACATTACATTAAATTAACCATGTTAAAGTGTATAATCCAGGAGCATTTACCATATAGTTGTGCAACTATCACCTACATCTATTTCCAAAACACGTTTGTCACCCCCAAAGACAACCTCATACCCATTAAACAGTCATTCATTTCCCATTACTCTTCTCCCCCCCAGTCTCTGGCAACGACTTTCTCCCTTTGTGGAATCATATATTCTATTGGTATTCAACAGATATTTCATATAAAATGAAATCCTACGATATGCGACCTTTTGTGTCTGGCTTCTTTCTCTTCATTTTTCCTTTCTTTTCTGTTTTTTGTTTTTTGGCTGCTGTTGGGCCTTCGTTGCTGCACACAGGCTTCCTCTAGTTACAGCAAGCAGGGGCTACTCTTCGTTGTGGTGCTCAGGCTCCTCATTGCATTGGCTTCTCTTGTTGCAGAGCACAGGCTCTAGGCGTGCAGGCTTCAGTAGTTGTGGCGCGTGGGCTCAGTAGTTACAGCTCATGGGCTCTAGAGCATGGGCTCAGTAGTTGTGGCACACTGGCTTAGTTGTCCCGCAGCACATGGGATCTTCCTGGAGCAGGGATCGAACCCATGTCTCCTGCACTGGCAGGAGGATTCTTAACCACTGGACCACCAGGTAAGTCCTCACTTCATATGTTTTTGAGATTCATCCACATTGTACCATGAATCAGTATTTCATTCCTTTCTATGGCTGAATAATATTTCATTGCATGGATATACCACATAAATCTATTCATCCACTAATGGACGTTCAGGTTGTTTCCACCTTTTGAGTACTGTGAATAACACGGCTATGAGCATTCTTGTATAGTATTTGCTTGAATACCTACTTTCAATTCTTCTGAATATATACCTAGGAGTAGGATTACTGCAAGAGTGCTAGTAAAAGATGAGGAGCTGGGCAGTGGGATGGGATAGCAGAGACAAACAGAATACTGCTAAAATAGCAATAAAAAGCTGCAGGTGAGGTATGTATAAAGAGAGTTGTCAAGATAATCTTGAAGTTCTGAAATTAGGCAACTGGTAGACGGTAATCCCTTTCACTCAAATAGGAAATACAGGAAGAGTAACAGGGAAGTGGGACAAGAGTGGGGAAAGATGACAAAGTGTTGCATTGTACATGCTGAGTTTGAGGTGCTCAAGAAATACAGTGACATTGAGACTGCTAAAAAAAAAAAGAATATTGAATCATCAGCATATTGATGGAAGAAAGCAAAAATTACACCTAAAGTGTCAATTATAAATATATAAAGTGGGACTTCCCTGGTGGCACAGTGGTTAAGAATCCACCTGCCAGGGCTTCCCTGGTGGCGCAGTGGTTGAGAATCGGCCTGCCAATGCAGGGGACACGGGTTCGAGCCCTGGTCTGGGAAGATCCCACATGCCGCGGAGCAACTAGGTCCGTGAGCCACAACTACCGAGCCTGCGCCTCTGGAGCCTGTGCTCCGCAACAAGAGAGGCCGCAACAGTGAGAGGCCAGAGCACTGCGATGAAGAGTGGCCCCCGCTTGCAGCAACTAGAGAAAGCCCTCGCACAGAAACTAAGACCCAACACAGCCAAAAATAAATAAATTAATTAATTAATTAAAAAAAATATTCTTTAAAAAAAAAAAAAAAAGAATCCACCTGCCAGTGCTGGGGACATGGGTTCAATCCCTGATCCGGGAAGATCCCACATGCTGCAGAGCAACCAAGCCCATGTGCCACAACTACTGAGCCTGTACTCTAGAGCCTGTGAGCCACAACTACTGAAGCCCGCGTGCCACAACTACTGAAGCCCACGCGCCTAGAGCCCGTGCTCCTCAACAAGAGAAGCCACTGCAATGAGAAGCCTGTGCACTGCAACGAAGAGTAGCCCCCACTCGCTGCAACTAGAGAAAGCCCGTGCACAGCAATGAAAACCCAACGCAGCCAAAAAAATAAATAAAAATAAATTTAAAAAAATTTTAAAAATAAAGTGAAATTATTCTTAATCATTAAGCGTTTTTATGTGCTAGTTATAACACATCAACTGCATTTTTAAAATTCTAAAACAATAAACTTGATTAAATCCACATTAAGTATTAGTTGATTTACTAATTAAATTGTTGTAAATCTGGATTATGTATACATTACTCAGGGTTTTCCAGAGAAACAGAACTAATAAGGTGTGTGTGCATACACAGAAAGAAATTATAAGGAACTGGTTCATGTGATTATAGAGGCTGTCAAGTCCCAAGATCTGCAGTCAGCAAACTGGAGACCCAGGAGGGCTGATGGCATAGCACTTGTCAGAAAGCAGACTCAAGATCTGGGAAGAGCCCATGTTTCACTTTAAGTCCAAAGGAAGGAAAGAAGGCAGTCAGGCAGGACAAGTTTCCCTCTTACTCACAGAAGCATCAGCCTTTTTGTTCTATTCCAGCCCTCAACTGACTGAAAGAGGCCCATCAACATTAAGGACAACCTGCTTTACTCGCTCTACAGATTAAAATGTTTTATCTCAGCCAGAAACATCTTCACAGACATACCCAAAATACTGTTTGACCAAATATCTAAAGCCACCTGTGGCCCAGTCAATTTGACACATAAAATCAACCATCACAAGTGCTCTTCAAGATAACTCATGATTTTCTACTAAGAAAACTGAATTTTTTGATAGTTCAGGAAAAACATGGTCCTTAACTACCCAAACCTCCTTGTTTAAAAGAATAATCTATAAAATAGAATACCATACACATTATGATTTATTCCAATACTAAAGAGATGAAAACAGCATGTTGAATTAAATAGACAAAGGTTTTTTTTAATTGTTGTGTAGTTGATTTGCAATGTTGTGTTAATTTTTGCTATACAGCAAGGTGATTCAGTTATACATATATATACATTCTTTTTTATATTCTTTGCCATTATGGTTTATCACATATAGTTCCCTGTGCCATACAGTAGGACCTTGTTGTTTATCCATTCCATTTATAATAGTTTGCATCTACTAACCCTCAACTCCCAGTACATCCCTCCCCCACCCCCCTTAGCAACCACAAGTCTATTCTCTAGGTCTGTGAGTCTGTTTCATAGATTGGTTCATTTGTGTTATGTTTTAGATTCCACATACAAGTGATATCATATGGCATTTTTCATTCTCTCTCTGACTTACTTCACTTAGTATGACAATCTCTAAGTCCATCCATGTTGCTGCAAATGGCATTATTTCATTCTTTTTTATGGCTGAGTAGTATTCCATTGCATATACGTACATCTTGTTCATCCATTCATAAATAGATAAGGTTTTTAAACCATGCTCTTGAAGAAGAATATTCCTTGAACTGACCAAAATGTCATCACAAAAATCAACCAATGCAAACCATTTTCCCAATTTACAAAGAAAAAAACAAAAAACAAAACCTTAATGAATGTAAATGTTTTCAGTTTTAAGTGCTTTCGCATAACATGACAATCCTCTGACACTTTCTTCTATTAGCCTGTACTAGAATTAAATGAGATACATTTAGTGCAAAGTTATACAGTTACTGTAAACTTAAATGTGCATTTTGTGATGGTCTTCACAGGGCTTTACAAGGCATCGTGAACGAATACCTGAACAAGTTTGAGAACCACTTACTTAAACAATTACAACAAATACATTTAGAATAAGACTGCACGGTTCTCAGCCTAAGAAGATTAGCCATCATAAAGATGTAAATTCTCGGGAATTTCCTGGCAGTCCAGTGGTTAAGACTCTGAGCTTCCACTGCAGGGGGCACGGGTTCAATCCCTGGTCAGGGAACTAAGATCCCACATGCCATGCAGAAAGAAAAAAAAAGATGTGAATTCTCTTTGAGCTAATAAAATACCAAAATAATTTTTTTCTTGCAAATGACAAGTTGATTCTAGCGTTTATATGGAAAAACAAAACAAGAAGACACAAGAAAACTCTGGGGAAAAAAAAAAAGAAGAGCAATTTGCAGGCTGGCGGGGGGTTGGAGTGGGATGTCCTACTAGATGTGAAAACATAATAAAGAGTGTGACAGTGATACATGAGTAGTCCGATGAATGGAGCAGAATGACAGTCTACAAATATGCCAAATATATATATGAAAACTGAGTGTATGTTAAAGGAGGCATTTCAAATGGGTAGAGGTAAAAAGAACTTAAAAAAAAATGGTGTGATAAACCAATGCCTACCACTTCTATCAGCTGAAACCGTTAAGAAAATAAGAATATTTAGTAACATAAATTAATACTTATAAACTATAAGATAAACTGACACATCCTAAATGTTCATCAATAGAGTAACAGTTATATAAATTTTGGTGCATCCATAAAATGGAATACAGTGCAGTCATTTTTTTAATTGAGGCAACATCATATATATAAATACATCATAATCTGAAAGATATATTAAAAAGGAAAGCAAAAGCACAGAGAAATCTATATAATATCCAACCATTTGTCTAAACATGAAAGAGAGAAAGAAACTGTAACATATGTAGATGACTATATATGCATAGAAAATTCTGGAAGAATAAACTTAACAGATTGATTCTGGGTAAGGAAAATGGGTGGCAGGGGGAGAAGAGTGGAAAGGAGGCTTTGTGACTTTTAAATTTCGTATTACATGCATGTTACTACCTACTAAAATATACTGTATTTTAAAAAATACACCTGGAAAGTATATAGAATGGTAATTTTTTTCTTAGTTTCTCAGTTATTATAGATATAAAAGGGACTAAGGAAAAGCTATAAAAAGAAGAACAAGAGGGCTTCCCTGGTGGCGCAGTGGTTGAGAGTCTGCCTGCCGATGCAGGGGACACGGGTTCGTGCCCCGGTGAGCCATGGCCGCTGAGCCTGCGCGTCCAGAGCCTGTGCTCCGCAACGGGAGAGGCCACAACAGGGAGAGGCCTGCGTACCGCAAAAAAAAAAAAAAAGAAGAACAAGACTAACAGGTACCTGATAAAAGCCAAGAGAACCAAAAATGACCAAATAACCTAGATGACTGCAAGGTGACTACATAAATAATTCATTATTATAATCCTCTTCATACATTTTTACAAACAAAAGGATTTTAAAAATCTTAAATCACTTAAAGTTCTTTGCAGACATAAAACATTAAAAGTCTACCTAAAATATTTACTTTATTATCCTGTCTAGTTCCAAAAAGGAGTTGTGAACTGAAATGTTACATTTAAAATGTCAAATAACCTTTGTTTGACATAAAACGACATTCAAACGATTAAAGCAACAGTAAAAACTATGTCTACATACTTTGTACAGCTCCTAGTAAATTCAAATCTCAAATCAATTGCCTAAACTAAGCTAGTTTCCCAATTATATTGATATTTCTCTTTGTATCACTATGAAGTTACTAATTTAGCAGAGTCTGTTGCCCTGACTGATATGTAAGCTATGTCTCCCTTATCCACTGAATCATCCTTGGTCTAGCAACAGAGCAGGAGCTCAATAGGTATTTGATGAGTAAAGGAAACCAACAGGAGAAACTTTTACATATCAAATGAAAATTTCATTTTATTCAAAAATACACTTGTAAAATTAAGAACTATAATTATGTTTGTTTAATGCAGGCGCACACCTTTATTTTTATTAGAAATTTAAGGATAATTTCCTTAAATTTTGGAGCCGTAAAAACAACATCAAATCATCGATTTTTAAAAAAGCTGTATGTTATAGGAAAGAGAACCTAAAGAAAATTATATTATAACCCAAAGGGAAATTTCATAAATTTGGTTTAAGTTCACACTGAGTAGGAATTAACATTTTGGAGGGAATATGTCTGCTTAAGGCAAAGCAATGGGTGCTAGCCTCTTGATCTAACTACCAATAATAGGAAATGGCCTAGCTCTTAGTATCTGGTTTGTGAATTGTTGGCGGGTCCTCAAAACCCTTTCATGGAGTCCATGAACTCAAAACTATTTTCACAATAATACTAAGACATTATTTGTCTTTTTCGCTCTCATCCTCTCACCTGTGTACAGTGTTATATTCCTGCGGTTATGTGATATACATCACAAGAAGACTGAATGGAAAAGCTGACATGAGAATTCAGCTGTCTTTAATTAAGACAGACAAAGATTTGCAAAAATGTAAAACAATCACTCCTTTCTCTAATATTTTTAAGTTATTTTTCATTAAAAATGTCATTTTATGTTAACATAAAATCAATTTAGTACCACAGTTTTAAAATAATAATTATTAAATAAATATTTTTCAAGGTTTCACTTTCTAATATAACTCCCAGTAAATATAAACCACATAAATGAAAGATCAGGGGCCTTTAGTAATTTTTACAAAAATAAAGGGATCCTTTAATCATACAGTCGATAATCCCTGGTCTAGACCCTGAGAATATCTATGTAACAACCAATGTGATTTTTTCAAACAATAAATTTAAAATAAAAGAGGGAATCCATAGATGTAAAGGAACTTAAATATAATAATCAAATGCAATGAAGAAACTTTACTTGCATCCTGATTCAAATAACTGGCTAAAATTTAAAAAATGTGAGACAATCAAGGAAACAAATACTAGCTGGATATTTGATGATATTTTAAGAAATTAACTTTTTTAAAGTTGTTAACAAAGAATATAACTGTTACAGCTGGATGATGACTACACTGAGGTGCATAAAAGTCATACAGATTTGAGAAAAACAAATTCTTAGTGTAATTAACAAAATATAAACACTGTCTAACTTACTTGTTTAATGCTAACTACAAAAAAGTATAGTATTTCCAAAATAACAGTATTAGACAATATAAAAGCCATTGAATTGTCAATTCAAAAACAGAATCTCTTCGTTTTAAGGATTTATATGGCTACATGTTTTTAAAGAGGATGAAAAATGTTCTTTAACCTTTTGTATTTTTCTAAAACCAAATAGAGTATCTAAGAATATACTTATTTTAGCACCACTTACAAACCTAAAGCCATATTCATGAATATAAATGTTAATTCGACATATTTAAGAACCTTTATCAAAGGCAATATGTTGAGATTATGCAGGCTAAAACTTGGAAAACAACCACCTATAGGAACCCACTATCTACTTCATAACCAACACATAATCCCCCAGTCTATAATACAATATAAAGTGATAATTAGTTCCCTGAAAGATGTCTAATACAGTTTATTGATAACAAAGTACTGATTTTAACAAGTGATTACAAATAGAAGGAAAATCTAAACTTTAGGCATTTTAATATTTTAATTGTTGCCAGTGGGGGAAAAACAGTAAAGAGCACTCAAGGGCTGAACATTCCCAGGTTTGGCTCTTTGCATTCCAAGCTATTTCTTGCCTCAGCATCTTCACATATCCCAGTAGCTGAATACCTCCTCCCCATTTATGGCATAGCTGGTTCAGAGAGGTCTTTAATTGAAGGTCACCTTACAGAGATCATTTCCCTCACCATCTAACTACTTAAGGTTCTCCTCCCTTAAATGCACTTAATACAAAACTTATATTTACAATTTTCTTGTTTGTTGTTTGCCCTCCCCATGAGACTACAAATTCTATGAGGGCAGGGACCAACGTTCTTTCTTTTTATTTATTTTTTTAATTGAAATATATTTGACATATAAATATATCCCTGCCGGTCCAGTGGTTAGGACCTGGCACTTTCACTGCTGTGGCCCGGGTTCAATCCCTGGTCAGGGAACTAAGATCCCGCAAGCCACGCGGCATGGCCAAAACAAAACCAAAAAAACACGGTGTTTTATGACTGGAATATATCCAATGCTAGACATATATAAGATAATAAATACAGGGTGAATTAACATACTCTAAAGGGCTGAGACAATTATGATTTTGTTAAGACTCAAATATGAATAACATACAAGAGGCAAGTGTAAACGACTCAATCAACTAGACTACTGAAAGCAGCAACTCTAATCAACTACAAAGAACTTCCTCCTATCTATTCTCTTTCTACAACTCTTGCAGAGACTTGTTGTTCTTGTACTTGCATGTAGGAAAGAGCCTGTCAGTGTTGTTTCGTAAATTCTGGTACATTCATGGATGATATTTCTACAGCAATTAATGCAACATATAATTTAATTAGTGGGCTAATTTATAATTTAGCCCACTACTGAGAAGTTCAGAGTTTAAAACAATCACCTTCAAAAGACAGTATTAAGAAAGTGAAAAGACAACCCAATGAATGGGAGAAAATATTTGCAAGTCATGGATCTGATAACAGACTTGTATGTAAAATACATAAAGATATATGTATATGTATAGCTGATTCACTTTGTTATAAAGCAGAAACTAACACCATTGTAAAGCAATTATACTTCAATAAAGATGTAAAAATAAATTTTAAAAAATAAATTTAAAAAATAAAATAAAGAACACTTAATAATAAAAGACAACTAATAAGAACCTGCTGTATAAAAAAAAATGAAATTCTAAAATTAAAAAAAAAAGACAATGCAATTTTAAAATGGGCAAGGATCTGAACAGACAGTTCTCCAAAGATGACATACAAATGGCCAATAAGCAAATGAAAATATGCTCAACAGCATTAGTCATCAGGGAAACACAAATCAAAACCACAAGACACTTTACACCCAACAGGGTGTCTATAATCAAAAAGACAGATAATAATAAGTGTTGTTAAAGATGTGGAGAAATTGGACCCTCATACACTGCAGGCAGGAATGTATAATGATGCAGTCACTGTGGAAAACAGTCTGGCAACTCCCCAAAACATTAAATGTAGAGTTCATGTATGACCTAGCAATTCTATTCCTAGGTATATATCCAAGAAAAATTAAAACACATCCACACAAAAACTTGTACACAAATATTCATAGCAGTATTGTTCATAATAGCCAAAAAGTGGAATCAACCCAAATGTCTATCAACTGATGAATGGATAAATGCATACAATGGATTATTATTTGGCCATAAAAAGGGATGAAGTACTAAATACATGCTACAACAAGAATGAGCCTAGAGGATATTATCCTAAGCAAAGGAAGCCTAGTCACAAAAGACTATATATCATATGATTCCATTTAAGGTAAATCTATAGAAACAAAGTAAATTAGTGGTTGCCTAGAGGTGGGGAAGCGGGAATGACAGCTAAAAGGCATGGGTTATGAAAATGTTCTAAAATTTATTGTGGTGATGGTTTTACAATATATGATATACTAAAAACCAAATGGGTAAATTGTATGGTATCTTAATTATAACTCAATAGAGCTGTTACAAAACAACAAAATGGTCACTTATGTTTTTGGTTACACTCTATTGCATTTATCAGGGAAATTATAGCTACTTTGGTCTTCATAAGGGCCACGGGGTATATTCCTCCAAAAATAAATTATCTTTCTTTAAAGGAGACAAAAATAAGAAAAGTGGACAAAGGGGAAATCTTCACAACTGCATGATTACCATATCTGACGTATCATTTTACCTACTCATTCTCATATTTTGAGCAGTAATTTTTCCTACCGATGTCACATTTTTGTCTTCTTTAAACACTTCAAGAAACTAAAGAATGCTTAGCTTAATACAAAATGTTCAACTAATTTTCCTTAATTTCTTGACATTTCAAATTTGATCAATTCCTTTCAAAAATACTTCGCAGAGATAATGTGAGGAGTCAAGATATCACAGTAAGATGTCTAAAACAATGCCTTGTACTCAGTAAATTACTGTCACTATCATTATGCTAAAGGAAAGAGAGGATCCTAAAGTTGATGAGCAAAACTGCAGAGAATGGGGAGGACATAATGGCTACACCCTACAAAGGCACAATCGTGTGTCAAGGAAAGGAAACCCTTGGCAGAAAAGCCCAGAGCACACTGAGAACTGCAGCTGCAGCAGCAGCAGCAGCAGCAGCATGATCATCACCTCCACTATTACTACCATTTCTATCATCACCATCATCACCCAACACTATTCTCCTCCTAAAGCATCTATTTATATGCCTTTAACTCTATTTATGAAACATTTTAACATATGAAAACATCCCCAAACTCAGCTAATAGAACATCTTATCATTTTCCATTTGTTTCAAAAAATGTTTCATATATATGTACTATAAGCTAACACAGATCCATTTTCATTCCCTCTCTTCCTTATGGTAGCCACTATCTTGGACTATGGTGTTAATCATTTCCATGCATGTTCTAGCTACAGATACCTGTAAACAATATAGAGTATTGTTCTGCATGTTTTCAAACTTTCACTATATAGCATATTGGTCTGCACCTTGCTTTCTTAGCCCAATATTCATGTCATGTTGTTTCATGCAGCTCTAGTTCATTCACAAAAACTGTTGGACAGTATTATATTATACTGTATGAGAGACAAAATATATTTGTCCATACTCTAACTAATGAGATGTTTAAAGTGTTTATCTAATTTTGTTATTAAGAGGCTACAATAAACATAATTTCTTGAGTTTCCAGGATATATTCATGGAACTGGTAGGCCAAAGGACATATACCTTCAACTTCTTTAGAGTTGGAAACAAATGGAAACACATCTTTGTTTCCAACTTCTTTAGAGTTGGAAACAAATGGAAACAAATGGAAACACATCTCCTTTTTTACACTACAGTCAGCAGTGTGAGAGAGTTCTTGTTTCCTGTCATCCTCACCAATCCTAGGTACTGTCACACCTGTTTTTCTTTTTTTTTTTTTTGGCTGTACCCCACGGGAGCTTACTTCTCCAACCAGAAATCGAACTGGGGTCCCAGGCAGTGAAAACGCCGGGTCCTAACCACTGGACTGGCAGGGCATTTCCTATCATAATTTTAATTTTGCAAACCAAAGGGTCTAAAGTGGTACTTCATTGATTTATTTTTTCTTGATTAGTAAGATTGAGTATCATTTATAGGCCTTTCAGGTTTCCGCTTACGTAAAATGCCTTTTAACAGTATGGCCATTTTTCTACTGATTTGTGGTAGTTCTTAAGAACAATCCTTACCAATCCTTATGCTCTTTCTTCCCTCCCCACCCCACCCCCAAATATAAACCTGTTGTTGATTTTCATATCTAGTAAGGTAGAAAAGCAAAGACAATTCCTGCCTTCTCAAAGTTCACAGCTATTTTCCAGACATTTATATCTGTGTTTCTCAAACCTTTTCGGCCACTCACAGGTGAATTCCTCCATGACAGCCAATACACATACACTTACATATGAAGTGAAAAACAGGGCTCTACATCAACTTATTCTAAGGCAGGGGTCCCCAACTGCTGGGCCACAGACCGGTACTGGTCCATGGCATGTTAGGAACTGGGCTGCACAGCAGAAGGTGAGCAGTGGGCAAGTGAGCGAAGCTTCATCTGTATTTACAGCTGCTCCCCGTCACTCGCATTACCACCTGAGCTCCACCTCGTGTCAGATCAGCAGCAGCATTAAATTCTCATAGGAGCACGAACCCTACTGTGAACTGCGCATGCCAGGGATCTAGGTTGCATGCTCCTTATGAGAATCTAATGCCTGGTGATCTGAGGTGGAGCTGAGGCGGTGATGCTAGCGCTGGGGAGCGGCTGCAAATGCAGATTATCATTAGCAGAGAGGTTTGACTGCACAGAGACCATAATAAATCAACTGCTTGCAGACTCATATCAAAACCCTATCAGTGAGTGGCAAGTGACAATTAAGCTGCATCTTACGGAGTAGACTGGACATAAGCAACACACTTAGGGTATCACTGTCTCCCATCACCCCCACATGGGACCATCTAGTTGCCGGAAAACAAGCTCAGGGCTCCCACTGATTCTGCATTATAGTGAGTTGTACAATTATTTCATTATGTATTACAACGTAATAATAATAGAAATAAAGTGCACAATAAATGTAATGCTCTTGAATCATCCCCAAACCATCCTGCTCCCCCCCCAGGTCCGTGGAAAAATTGTCTTCCATGAAACCAGTCTCTGGTGTCAAAAAGGTTGGAGACCACTGTTCTAAGGGATTAACCACAAGCAAATACACAAGAAAACATACAGAATGTCTCCACTCTATATAGCCAATGCCACATTTTGGCTCTGATATTAATCATCATGTGGCTTTCATATGGATCAGTACACAAGCATCTACTTGATTAATAATGGCTTGTTAAAACAATTAATAATAACCATCGTATCAGGTACATTAGGATGTCTGAAACAACAATTAAGAGTGCCCATTCTCTTTACCGAATGAAATAAGAATTAAGGTACAAATTCAGACTAAGCAAATGAAATATTTTAATTTTCAGTCGTACCATCATACAATCAGTTCTTACGGATAAATCTTCTCTGCAGTAGTGAAATGATTCTTCTAGATATTTTAGTGACAGCAGACTACAGCTGAAAAAAAGTTAACTTCATTTACAGGAGCACTATAGAATGCTTTGCAAAATAAAGACGCTGCCCCAGAGGCATGTAATCATAGAGCAAGAAAGGACCTTAGATCAACTTAATCTAATTCCCTCATTTTCAGGTGAGGCACTTGCAATCCAGAAATTAAGAAATCTCCCTAATCCATCTCCTCTGAAATCTACAAATTCACAGTTCTTTCCATTGCATCACGCATCTTATTTTACACTCCCCAGCTCTAAAACTATGTTTCCCCTTAATTTCACAAGTTTGAGTTGATGTGTTATAGAAATAATGGAAGTATCTCCCCATACCAATCTTTCCCCTCCTCTATCCTCCATTATAATGTACCCAATGAAAAAACCTGACTGCCTAAATTTCTGACTGTAATTAGGTGCGGAGTGCTGAGCCCCTGGCTACTGTTTCCGCGTTAAACCAATAGAAATGTTAATCCTTTATACAATACCTTCTTCAACAACATCTACTAAACGTAGACTTTGCAGGAAACGCAGTACACGCCGCTCCTCCTGGCCCGCAGACCACCGACGCCAGGAAGCCCGGGGCCCTGGGGAGGCGGCGTGCGGGGCAGTCGGGAGTTGGGGTCGCTAGGGGAATGGGGCTCCTAAGGAGGGGGGTGGTCCCGGGGATGCCAGGGAACTGGCCGGGTGGCGGGGAGCGGCAGGGAGCGGCGGGGAGAGGCCGAGAGGCGCGGCCGACTCACCTTTCCGCAGCTCCCGCTCCCACACTGTGACGATGGGCCGCGAGTGCTTGCGGTGGTGGATTAGCCACAGGGACAGGGTCTGCACGCTCTGCTGCGAGTTGCTCAACTCCGACAGCTTCTTCTCCAGCGCCGCCTCAGAGAAAGCGGACATCACTCCGATACCGTGCTCACGCCGTCCCACGCGGTGAGGCTGAGGGGGAGGAGAGTTTCGCCGCCCCCGCCGCGGCCTCGCCCCCTCACCCCACCCTTCCCCACGCCCTCACCACCGCTGCCGCCACTTCCAAGATCGGCCGCAAACCAGCAAGATGGCGACCAGCCGGCAGTGACGTCACGGCCTACCCACGCCCCGCCCACCGAACAGGCTCTGCCGAGGCCGAGCGGAAGGGGCGGGGAAGAGACGCGCCCTGGAGAGGCGGTCGGGGGGCGTGCCGCCTGGGTCTGGGCCGGAGGCGGGGCGGTGTTTGCCAGGCTTAGAACCCTCCTCCTGGGAGAAACTGTATTTACCAAGGGGTAATTAAAAATCTCTTAAACACCAGCGTGTTTGCACAAGGCGCCAAATGCTAGTTGTGTGGTCCAGCTCAGTAACAGTGAAGAGTTGGGACTTTCTTCATGTAAATGGCTAAATCAATTGTGATACTTCATCTTACAGAATACATGCAGCAGCTTAAAAGATTCATAAATCCAATGGTGGATTGTTTTTAAGTTACAAAAAATAAGTACAGTATAATGTTTGTTTTATAAAAGTATATATTTTATAAGAATTCATAAGTATGCAAATAAGAGAGGATAAGAATTGGTGCCCTTAAGCTGTGTCTGAATTGTATTCATTTTTTACAAGAACATATTCATATATTACATAGTTAAAAATTAATTTCAGAAATCTCATAATTAATTCAGCACATTTGGACATAGCACTTGTCTTAACTATGATAATTCACAAAAGAAACAGAAGACAGATGCTGTCATATTCTAAATATTAATACAAGAAATTTCAAGAAAGGTATATAAGAAACCACAGGAATTCCTAAGCCATCTTTTGGGAAACACTGTTCAAGAACTTTGCCTATTTATTTGTTTGTTTGATTATAAGTATAGCTTCTCTTTCCCATTTTTAATGTCACTACAGCTTGAGGTTCAGAGATACCTCAAGAGGTGAGGTAACTCTCCTTCCTCTTCCTCTCACGCCAATATTAATTCCTATCTCTACATTCTTCTCTTTCCCTCATTTTACATCCTTTTCTTTATCCTATCTGCTTAGTCTAGTTCTAAGCCTTAACTTAATCCAACTTTAACCTGTCTCCCAAGACCTAACAGTATCTTCAACACTATTCCCTGAGCCTTGAAGCCACCAAAATGGCTTCATATCTTCTCCCAAATTGTCTTCACCTGAGATTCCAACTCTTCCCACTCCCTCCTTCTCTATCTCATCTACATTAACTTTATTTTTTAAATTAATTTATTTTATTTTTGGCTGCATTGGGTCTCTGTTGCTGTGTGTGGGCTTTCTCTAGTTGCAGCAAGTGGAGGCTACTCTCTGTTGTGGTGCATGGGCTTCTCACTATGGTGGCCTCTCTCTGTTTCGGAGCATGGGCTCCAGGTGCGTGGGCCCCAGCGGCTGTGGCACACGGGCTTCAGTAGTTGTGGTGTGCAGGCTCCGTAGTTGTGGCACACGGGCCCAGCCACTCTGCGGCATGTGGAATCCTCCTGGACCAGGGTTCGAACCCGTGTCCCCTGCATTGGCAAGCAGATTCTTAACCACTGCGCCACCAGGGAAGCCCCAAGTCTACCTTAACTTTAAAGACCACCTTGAATTCTACCTTCTTTTCTTTCCCAACCAGTCCAATACATGTGAGAATTTCCTTTCTATGTCATTAACTGACTTGAATGACTTATTTAGTACTTACACCACTAGTCTATGTTATTTATAATTATACATATCTACAGATATGTCACTGAGAGCAAAATCTAGCTGCGGAGAGAATATATATAATTCATATGTCCACTTTATTGGGAACGGGTGCCCGGGTGGAGAGCAGCAGGGTAAGGGAACCCAGGAGAACTGCTCTGCCACGTGGCTCACAGTCTCAGGCTTTATGGTAATGGAGTTAGTTTCCAGGTTGTCTCTGGCCAATCATTCTGACTCAGGGTCCTTCCTAATGGTTTGTGCATCACTCTGCCAAGATGGATTCCAGCAAGAAGGATTCTGGGAGGCTGTTAGGACATATGGACTGACGTCTCCTCTCTCCTTTTGACCTTTCCCAAATTCTTCCAGCTGGTGGTAGCTTGTTAGTTCTGCGTTCCTTAGTAGGACCTCCTGCTGTAAGATAACTCATGCAAGTGTTTACTATCAGGCCTGGCTAAGGTGGGCGGTTTTAGTCAGTGGTTCCCCTAACAAGTGTACCATGGCTTTCCACAACATGCAGTTAGATCTGTATTCATTGACATTGTTAATTATTGCTGTGTTTTCAAAATAGTGATTGTAACTGTTTATGCCCTTAGATAATTATGACTTATTTTCATATCTTGGGTCCTCTGACCATATTTCTCAATTTGTCTTCCCAAATACAGGCCTCAAATTTAGAACAATGCATTTTTTTCCATAAACTATCTTTGGCTTTCTTGGAATGGCCACCAAGTAACAAGAAGATATGCCCCTTCAACTTAAAAAAGGAAGACTATCACAAGAAGACACTGTAGACAAATATCACTTATGAATATGTGGTATACAAGGAATACAAAATCCTTAACAAAATCCTAGCAAACCAAATCCAGCATCATATTGAAAGATTATACATGAAGACCAAGTGGGATTTATCCCAAGAATGCAAGGGTGGTTCAAATACAAAAATCAATCCATATGATACACCATATAAATAGAATGAAGAAGAAACACATGATCATTTCAATTAGTGGGGAAAAAAAAGCATATGACAAAATCCAGCATCCCTATATGATAAGAAAAAAAAATGCTCATCAAAGTAGGAATATTTTTATTCTCAACATAATAAAGAACATGTATGGAAAAACCCACAGCTAACACTATATTTAATGGTGAAAGACTGAAAGCTTTCCCCCTAGGATCAGGAAAGACAAGGATACCTATCTTTGCCCCTTCTTTTCAACATTATACTGGAAGTTCTAGCCATAGAAATTAGGCAAGGAAAAAGAAATACAAGGTATCGGAATTGGAAAGGAGGAGGTAAATGTATATCCTATTGCAGAAGATATGATCTTATATATAGAAAATTGTATATATAAGGAATCCATAAAAAATAATTAGAACTAATAAATTAATTCAGCAAAATTACAGGATACCAGATGAACACAAAAAAATCAGTTGTATTTCTATACACCAGCAATGAAAAATTTGACAATTAATTTAGGAAAACAGTCCCATTTATAGTAACATCAAAAATAATAAAATACCTAGGAATGCATTTAACCAAGAGGATTTTCAGGTATACACTGAAAACTATAAAATACTGTTGAAATAAATTAAAGACCTAAATAAGTAGAAAGACAAATCTTATTTATAGATAGGAAGACATATTGTTAATATGGAAATACTACCCAAAGCAATTTTCAGGTTCAGTGCAATTCATTAAAATCCCAATGGTCTTTTGCGCAGAAATAGAAAAGCTGATCCTAAAATTCATATGGAATTGCAAGGGACACTGAATGACCAAAACAATCTTGAAAAAGGAAAGCAAAGTTGGAGAGCTCACGGTTTCTGATTTCAAAACTTCCTACAAAGCTACAATAATAAAAACAGTGTAGCATGTTATTCAGCCATAAAAATGAATGAAATAGTAATGCATGGTAGAAGATAGATGAACCTCAAAAACATTATGCTAAGTGAAAGAAGCCAGACACAAAAGATCACATATTTATGATTCCATTTATATGTAAATATCCAGAATAGGTAAATCCAGAGACAGAAAGTGGTTGCTAGGGTGCATGGGAGGTGGGGGATGGGAGTGAGTGTTTAATGTGGATTTTCTTTGGGGATGATACAAATGTTTTGGAACAAGACAGAAGTGGTGGCTGCAACACATTGCAGATGTACTAAATACCATTAAATTGTACGTTTTCAAATGGTCAATTCTATGTAATTAAGATGTTAATTCTATGCATCTTATTTCAGTACAAAAAAAAAAAGGAAACCTAATAGAAATAATTAAGTTTATTTCACATTCTCCACTTTGTAATGGACCCAAAACTGCTATGAGAGCTCTTATGTTTACCAAACTTAGGATAAAAGAAAATTTACAAGCTAAAAAATTTCAGTCTTTCTAAGTTAAACTTTGTGTAAGTTATTTTTTTACTTTAAAATTTTTTTAATTTTAAGTATAAGTGATTTACAGTATTATATTAGTTTCAGATGTACAGCATAGTGACTCAGCAGTTTTGCAGATTATACTCCTTTATAAGTTATTAGAAGATGATAACTATAATTCCCTGTGCTATGTATAAGTAAGTTATTAATATACATATGTTTCTTTTTTAAAATATTTATTTATTTTGGCTGCACTGGGTCTTTGTTGCCGCTCACAGGATCTTTGTTGCGACATGCGGGCTTCTTAGTTGTGGCATGAGAATGCTTGGTTACGGCATGCATACAGGATCTAGTTCCCTGACCAGGGATTGAACCTGGGCCCCCTGCATTGGGAGAATGGAGCCTTACCTACTGGGCCACCAGGGAAGTCCCTACATATGTTTCAATAATGTATTTCTCAGGTTTAAAAAAAGCATACTAATGTTCATGTACAAAGACTGTACTATAACAGTCTACAAAAGATTTTACTTACAGATTTCAGGTTTAAATGTTCTTGTCCACTGATAGTGTGTGTAATACATTTTATGAACTAAATTAAAGACTATGGAGTTTTTTCGATGCTCTCAGGATAATTATGAATTAATCCTCAATAGAGTATACTACTCTCCTCTACTCTGATAATGGTACTAAATATAATAAATTAGGGAAAGCTGTTTAGTCTTGCTACCAAAAGGTATGCATGGCCATTGTCCTCACCAGTCACCTAATCAGCTTCTACATAATCTTAGACCAGGAGCTTTTAGATTATGAAGAAGATCAGAGAACAATTTCAATAGAAAGGACCTTAGCAAGTGCTGTTATCAAGTTACATGACAATAAAATTCCAAGGTACTGATCCCTGGATTCAAGTCTCTCAATTAGATGGACACAAGCCATCATCAATTCATTGTGTTCTGGTTGTCTCTTGGAGCATAACAAACCACTCTAAAAGAGCGACTTCAAACAATAACAACCATTTTATTTTGCTCAAAACTCTGGGGAATTGGGCTTCCCTGGCGAAACAGTGGTTAAGAATCCGCCTGCCAGTGCATGGGACATGGGTTTGAGCCCTGGTCCGGGAAGATCCCACATGCCGCGGAGCAATGAAGCCCGTGTGCCATAACTACTGAGCCTGCACACCACAACTACTGAAGCCTGCGCACCTAGAGCCTGCGCTCTGCAACAAGAGAAGCCACTGCAATGAGAAGCCTGCGCACCACAATGAAGAGTAGCCACTGCTCGCTGCAACTAGAGGAAGCCCGCGCACAACAGTGAAGACCCAATGCAGCCAAAAATAAATAAATAAAATCTTTTTAAAATCTGGGGAATTAACTGAGCTCATCTAGGCAGTTAGCATTTAAAGTCTCATATGCGGTTACAGCCAGATTGTGGCTAGTGTCATTTCAAAGGCTTCTTCACTCATGTTTGGTCCCTGGGCTGGGAACACTCAAACAACTGGGAGTTGAAAGAGCTAGGACCTTCAGACCCATCTCTTCTCCCCTTCCCTTCCCTGTCCTCCCCTCCCCTCCCCTTTCTTTCCTTCCCCTCTCATCTCTCCCCCTCCTCCCCCTCCCATTCTTCTTCTCCTTCTTCTTTTTCTCCTCCTCCTCCTCCTCCTTCTTCTTCTTTTCCTCATCGGTCTCTCTCCTCCCCTCCTTCCTCCCTCTCATCTTCACATGATCTCTTTGCATGGCAGCCCCAGGATAAGCAGATCCCTTAGAGAACTGCAGAAGCCTCCTAGAGTGAGTGCCCCAGGGGCAACTGGAAGTCATACAACGTTGCTTCTATCTTATTTTATTAGACAAGGTAGTCAAAGCCCACCCCAGTTCATGGGTGTAGGGACATAGACTCCACCTCTTGATGGAAGGAGCATCAACAACTCACAGACATGTTTTGGAACCACCACACTGGAAGACTGTTACAGGAAAAGACCTTCATCTGAGGAGTCTTAGGAATCCGCAGAAGTAGAAAACTCCAGATAGGAGAAACATCCACCCAAGCCCTTCAGATCAAGTTAAAAACTGCATAAAGTAAACAACTCCTACTCAAGACCCACAGAACTAGACCCAAATACCAAGAATCACAGATTATCATGCTTTAATACGTATGCTCTTGTTCTTTATTTTTCTAGTTATTTTTCTTCTTCTCTTTTGGTTTAAGACTCTGGGTACCTCTTGACCACAATACTTGTAAGGCCCCATTCTTAATATTGCTCTTTTTATCTTCAGTTAGTCCTTGGTATGAGTCTAATACCTAATGTGATTTTCTTGTGATTTAGCTAAAACATATAATAAAACTAACTGTTGGGTTTGTATCCATTTTCCTTTGAGTACTACCCAGTTCCCTCTAGTATATTTCCCTTGTAAAAAATCAGTTGATTCCCTGGTTAATTAGATTCAATTACTAACAACTTTTTTTTGGCTGCGCCTTGTGGCTTGCAGGTTGTAAATTCCCCAACGAGGGACTGAACCCATGCCCCCTGCAGTGGAAGGGTGGAGTCCTAACCACTGGACCACCAGGCAATGCCCCATTAACAACTTTTTATATGGCTTACACCACAACAGTCAAGACATTCAAAAGTCTAAAATCCCTATCATTTCACACCTAGGAAGGGATGTTTCTGTCTCCACCAAAAAGTAAGAGGGGGGATGCTATGTGTTAGGGAAGGGAAGTAACAGGAAAGGTAAATGAATACCACCAGTCCTAGAACCCCTCTTTCAAAATTTCATAAGCTTGGATAGGCAGTGATCAAAACAGAGTTGCTCTAGATATAATATTGACCCCTCAAAGTGGAATATATGTTATCTTAAAAGAAAAATGTACTTAGATTCCTACAGACTTCTCTGGAATCTTTTTTTTTTTTTTTTTTTTTTTTTTTTTTTTGCCGTACGCGGGCCTCTCACTGTTGTGGCCTCTCCCGCTGCGGACGGAGCACAGGCTCCGGACACGCAGGCTCAGCGGCCATGGCTCACGGGCCCAGCCGCTCCGCGGTATGTGGGATCCTCCCAGACCGGGGCACGAACCCGCGTCCCCTGCATCGGCAGGCGGATACCATAAAACATCCAGTTATTTTTAGTGGCAAAATGAGTTTAAGAAGTACAATTCAGGACATGCGACTATGGCAAACCACAGGCAAGCCCAGTAAAACAAGAGAGAAAACTCTTTTATAGAGGAGGAGGAGTTGGGAGGGGCTGTTAGAAACAAGAGGTCCATTGGAGGAAACTGGGAGTTTGAAGTATAGTGGATTTTTCATTGGCTGGGCTGTTGCCAGGCAAGGAGAAATTATTTTTTTTCCTCCTGCTGGTGGTAGTAGTGTCACTTCTGCTGGAGTGATAGGGTTTGTCTCTTCCTTTTGGGATCTGTATTGAGGTCTAGTGGTAAGTGTGTGAGAGCTCCCCCTTTTGACCTCCCGACTCCATTTTGGTGACTTTTCCCTTCATTAATTTTCACACTAAGCTATAATGTTCCTAACAAAACATCAGCTAGGCCTCACAAGATATAAACAATAATCAGAAAAGGCTATTCTGAGACTGTTGTGGAACAACACAGAGTCAAGGCCACCCTGAAACCATGAAAATGGCTACTACCTTTTTCTTATATTGTAAATACATAAATAATTACAACTCCTTTACCAGTGGTATCTCTAGCTCAATCTTAATCCTTTGGCATTTCAGTTAAAAATTTCCAAAGATCTACTCAGTCACCAAACTGCCCCTGCTTCCTGTAGTGCCCAATCCAGAACAGGATCCTGCTTTCCCTAAAACCTCCTTAAAATCAGCACAAGATCAAATCTTGTAATAAACCCTTCCTAATTCCTTTTTTAATTTTTTTTTGGCCATGCCACGAGGCTTGCAGGATCTTAGTTCCCAAACCAGGGATTGAACCCGGGCCCCATGGCAGTAAAACTGCCAGGGAATTCCCCCCAATTCCTTCTTAATGATCCATCCCCACAGTTTCTCTGGCGTGTGCTCTTCCTTGCTGCAGCAAGCTAAATAAATCTAACTTTAACTTTAGGTGGTTCTTGTGGTCTTCAGCTGGTGAGGTTTTTTTTTGTTTTTTTTTTTTTGCGGTACGCGGGCCTCTCACTGTTGTGGCCTCTCCTGTTGCGGAGCACAGGCTCCGGACGCGCAGGCTCAGCGGCCATGGCGCACGAGCCCAGCCGCTCCGCGGCATGTGGAATCCTCCCGGACCGGGGCACGAACCCGTGTCCCCTACATCGGCAGGCGGACTCTCAACCACTGCGCCACCAGGGAAGCCCAGCTGGTGAGTTCTGATATGAAATATACATCAAACTTTTAATAGTGGTTAGCTGTATGGATAAGAAAATAGTGATTTCTTCTTTCAAATGTTTATATTTCAGTATGGTTTGAATTTTTGACTACAAGCATGTATTAGTTGTATAATGAGAAGAAATAATAAATATATTTTGATTGGGGCAGGGGAAGGACCTCCACTGATTCTCCCTTGCCTATAAGAAAAATATCATAGCCTTAGTATGGCATACAAGACTCATATTAACTCAGTTCTAGCATTCTCAGCAGCCCCATCAGCCACAGTTCCCCTCTCTGTGCTCTTGAGCCCCCAGCAGTGACAAACTTCTCTATTTCCCCAATCCTATACAATTCCATTTTCCACTGCTTTTTAAAAAAATATTTATTTATTTTCTTTATTTCTTTATTTCTTTATTTTTGGCTGTGTCGGGTCTTAGGTGCAGCATGAGGGATCGTCATTGAGACATGTGGGATCTTTCACTGCAGCACTCAGTCTTCTCTCTAGCTGTGGCATGTAGGTTTTCTTTCTCTAGTTGTAGTGAGTGGACTCCAGGGCACGTGGGCTCTGTAGTTTGCAGTGCATGAGCTCAGTAGTGTGGCACGCGGGCTTAGTTGCCCTGTGGCATGTGGGATCGTAGTTCCCTGACCAGGGATCAAACCTGCGTCCCCTGCATTTGGAGGTGGATTCTTTACTACTGGACCACCAGGTAAGTCCCTCCACTGCTTTCTATCCTTTTAAACATGCAAACACTATCCTTCCTGCAACCACCTGCCCCCACCTCCCCCAAATAAAGAATTTCCTTTTAAAATTGGTTTGAATCAACAGATGAATGGACAAACAAAATGTACTATATGCAAACAATGTGATATTGTTCAGCCATAAAATTCTGATACATGTTACAACATGGGTAAACTTTGAAAACATGCTTAGTGAAATAAGCCTGACACAAAAGGACAAATGTATGATTTCAACTATATGAAGTACCTAGAATAGGCAAATCCATAGAGACACAAAGTAGAACAGAGGTTACCGGAGTTGTGGGGAGTAGGGAATGGGGAGTTATTGTTTAATGCGTACAGAATTTCTGTTTGGGATGGTGAGAAAGTTCTGGAAATAGATAGTGGTGATGGTTGTTCAACATTGTGAATGTATTTAATGCCACTGAATTGTACACTTAAAAAAATGGTTCAAATGGTAAATCTTATGCTATGTATATTTTACCATAATATAAAAAGAAAAAACTTGATTGGAATTTTTGTTACGGAAAATTTCAAGAACATAAAAAAATGAAGAATATTATGAACCTCCACGTATCCATCCACAGTTTCAACAATTTTCAACTCCTGGCCAAACTTCGACTCTTTCTCACACCACCCCTACACCCACACTAAATTATTTGCAGTGAATTACGCTTTTTTTTTTTTTTTTTTGCCAAGCTGCTTGCAGGATCTTAGTTCCCCAACCAGGGATTGAACCCAGGCCCTCAGCAGTGAAAGCGTGGAGTCCTAACCACTGGACTGCCAGGGAATTCCCAGACGTCATATCATTTATCAATAAATATTTCAGATTGTTTCTCTAAAATAATCAGGCACTTTTTTTTAAACCAGGGAATTCCTATCCCACCTTCAAAACCCAGCTCAGTTATGACCTCCTCTGTAAAACCTTTCCTGATGTTCCCTAGAGCTAGCATGACCCATTCCTCCCTCTATGTATCTTTCACTTTTTCCCCCTCCCTCTGGAACAGGGTTTCTCAACACTGGCACTGTTGACATTCTGAGATGAATGACAGATCCTTTGATGTGGGGCTGACCTGTGCTCTGTAGGATGCTTGGCAACATGCATGGCCTCTACCAACTAGATGTAAGTAGTACCGCTCCACCCCCCACCTTGGTGACAATCAGAAACGTCTCCAGACATTCCCAGATGTCCCATGGGGGGTGAAATTGCCTCCAGGGAGAACTATTTTTCAGAACTGCCCTTAAGAACTACACTGCAGATGTTTGCTTCCATGTCTGTCTCCACTTCTAGACTGTGAAATCCTAAAAGGCCCTAGACAGTTTTTCTTCATCTTAGCGGAGCCAGTGTCTGATTCTTACTGGGAACTCCATAAGAAGAATGCTGGAAGGCCAAGCACGTTTGGGGAGATCTTCACAGAACTGCACAAAAATCTGAGGCTATTAGTCCAGCCTTCCATTCAGTGCCTTAGTCACGTCTATAATATCCCAATCCATTAACTCTCCAGTCACCACTGAGAAGTCAAATCATTGGAATTCATCTTCCTGTTGAGGGTCTCATTTTGTTAAAGCTTTTACAGTGAGTGGAAGCTTGCTCACTCTGTGACTTTCCCCATTGTCCCAACTCTACCCTCTGAATTCTTATAAAATGAGCCTATTTCATGGGACAGCCCTTCAGGTATACGAAGACCACCATTATATTCATTCATTAAATCATTAAAAAATATATACTTGAACAAGAGAAAAGCAACCACTGACCTTGGGAACTAGCCTGGTCCTATTAGGCAGGTCTAAATGGCATTAGCCTCTAGCCTGGCATTCACAGATAGACATGTATTTTCTCTACTGGACATAAACAATTTCACAGAACACCTACATCAATCAAGACCACTCTATGACCTTGATAAAGTAGGATAAAACAAAGCAAAAACAAGACCACTTCATAAATCTTATCTAAGTAGAGATAAAAAACGAGGTCACTGTGTAAACCACAAAAATACTGAACATCCCCCTCTCCCCGCTAATATAACTGCTGCTGCTTTACCGACAGTTTTCAGCCTTGCACTCTTCCCTCTATCCAGAAAATTCATTAAGATACCCAACCAGGGAATTATTACTGTTTCCTGACAGCATCCAATCCAGAGCAAAGTCCCACTTCCTTGAAACCTCCCCGCAAATCACCTAATATACACAAGCCTTACTGCTCTAAGTCAGTGCTAACATCTGCTGAGTCACTCCATGGTTCCCCCTGGTGTGCGTTCTCCCTCATTGCAACAAGCCAACAACCCAACTGTTCACCAGTGGGTGTGTGACTGGTGGTCTGGCTGGTGGACGTTGACATACTGAACACCTAATGTGAGCCAGGCCCTAGGGATACAGCAATGAATAAAGTGGACAAAAATCCCTGCCCCTCATAGAACTTCCAGAGAGGTGAAGAATGAATCATGTATGTAAATGTTATATGGTCTTAGGTTAAGTGCCATCTGGAAAAGTAAAGGGAGGGAGGGGGGGAGGTGATGTGACTTGGAAGTTTAAAATTGGTTAGCCAGGGAAAGCCTCACCGAGATGACACTTTAGAATCTGAAGGAGGGGAAACCTGAGTCAAGCGGTTATTTCAGGGTGAACCAAGCAGAGGGAAGAGCAAATGCAAAGGTCCTAAGACAGGAGTGTGTCTGTTGTGGCTCAAGAAACAGCAAGGAGGGCTCATGTGGCTGGAGTGGGGTGATCAGAGAGGAGAGAAATAGGAGATAGAGAGTAAGACAGGGCCAGGGAGGGAAGAATGATCATATAGAACCTTACGGACCACTGCGAGGACTTGGGCTTGGCTTTTACTCTGAGATGGAAAGTTGTTGAGAAGCGTTGAACAGAAAAAGGGCATGATCTTATTTACATTTTAATTAAAAAAGCCAACACTCTAGCTGCCATTCTAAGAAAAGATTGAGGGAGCGGGGACGAAGGTGTTAGGAGGGAGACCAGGTACAGGTTTGCCCTGCTCTCCGAAAGCAGAGCGATCCTATGAAACTTTTTCTAAGCCGAAATGGCGGAAGGCGAAAAAGCAATTGCCTTAGGACACATCTTGCTAACAGATGAACAAAATAAATCGAGATAAAGTGCAGATGATCACAGATACAGTGCAAAGCTCTGGCGGCTTGATGCTGAGATGCTGAGTGTATTTCCAGGGGAAGGAGCTTGGCGGTGTCATTCTCCGAGCTTCGGGTGCAGCCTCTATAACCAGCTAGCTGCAAAACAAACTTGAACACTATTTTCGTTTTTTTTTTTTTTTTTATGAAAGCGAAAATCCTCTTTGGACTTTTATCAGTTAGAGAAAATAGGCACTAATGTAGGTTTTTCCAAGAAGTGAAGTGGCAAAACTCGAACTTTTTGAAAAGCAGAGGAAAACCGTACTTGTGATAATGCAGTAAGAGATGATGATAATTTGAACTAGGCTGGAAATACCGAAGGTGAGAAGCTGGCACATTCTGGATATATTTGGCAAGTACAACAGGCCAAATTTACTGGTAAGAAGACAGGGGTGAAAGAGGAAAGTCAAGGAAGACATTAGGGTTTGCAGCCCAAGCTGAAACTGGAAGGCTGACAGTTGCCATTAACTGTGGGAAGACAGTGGGGAGGGCAGGTTTCTTAGGAGGGAGGAACAGAAATTCATATTAAATTTGTAATTACAAGTGGGGACATTGGGTAAGCAATTGAATAGCTTTCAATTCAGAGGAGGGGTCTGGGCTGTAGTTATAATTTTGGAGTTTGGCAATATACAGTATTTAAATCATGGGACTGGATGAGATCACCAAGCAAGGGAGTGCAGACTGACAGAGAAGGTCTCAGGGCACTACTATGTTTAGAGGTTGGGGAAATGAGAAGAAATAACCTAAAAACAGCCAAAGGATATTAGCCACTGAGATGGGAGGAAAGCAGCAGTGTGGAATCCTGGAACCCAGAATGCATTGAAGAAGGGAATGATCAACTATGTCAAATGCTGCTAATTGACCAACATGAGGATGAGAATTGACTAGCAATTTTGTTATATTGACTAGCAAGATTTAGCAACATTTTCCTTTGGCCTTTTCTTTTCAGGAGAAACATCTGATTCTGTAATCCTTTTTTAAAAATATCACTTTCCAATGCATGCCATAATTTACCTATTTATCTTATTGTCAGCCTATTCTTACTAGAATGAAAGCTCTATTAGGGCAGGGATTTTTGTCTGTTCTGATACTTAACAAAATATTACATAGAACAGTCATAGTAGGAACTCAGTAAGTATTTGTTGACTGTATGGTTTTCGGATACATAACTATGTTGGCCTGACATCTATGAACATGCCCATTTGGCAATGTTTCTCTAAAACTATTAGAGTATGTTCTAGCCAAGTCCTGGAATACTAGGATGGTTTCCCTTTGTTCAAAGCCTGGCATTTTATGGTGCAGCCCAGCAAGCTCAGCCTGTTTCGTAGGCAGCCGCCCTGCTACATCACGCCTCCCTGTTCAGCACCATATACTTTCTTGTGAACTGGGGAAAATAATCCACAAAGAGCCAGCCCCGCAGAGCTCGGGATATGAGCCACATCTCTAATGTGGAACCATGTGTTTCAAAGGATATGGAGAAAAAGGACATCAGACAACAGATTGGGAAATCCCTTTTAAGGTGGGGTGCCCAATGGGAACTCCCCAGTGTTTCAGCTTTGGAAACTGACAGGACTTTAAGCCCTTTCTGTGGCATGAAGTGGTGCTGAGACTTTTGACACACCAATGAATTTTACTGAGCTTCATTTTCCTCATCTGCAATATGTAACTAATCAGGTCTATATTGCAGGGTTGTTATGAGGATTGAGAGAATTATGTTCAGGCCTACAACAGACTTTAATAAATGCTATTGTTCTTACTTCATAACTCCTTCCCATTTGCTAAATGCTTTCAGCTAAGATAAAGTGGAAGTAAAGAGCTTATTTATTTATTTTTTTATTATTTATTTATTTATTTTTGGCTGCGTTCCGTCTTCGTTGCTGTGTGCGGGCTTTCTCTAGTTGCGGCGAGCAGGGGCTACTCTTCGTTGCAGTGCGCAGGCTTTTCATTGCGGTAGCTTCTCTTGTTGCGGAGCACGGGCTCTAGGCGCACGGGCTTCAGTAGTTGTGGCTCCTGGGCTATAGAGCTCAGGCTCAGTAGTTGTGGCGCACGGGCTTAGTTGCTCCGCGGCACGTGGGATCTTCCCAGACCAGGGCTCGAACCCGTGTCCCCTGCATTGGCAGACGGATTCTTAACCATTGCGCCCCCAGGGAAGCCTAAGAGCTTATTTTGTAATGGTAACTCCATACAATAAAAAAGGACAAATACAATATTTGTCCTTTTGTGTCTGGCTTATTTCACTTTAGCATAATGTTTTCAAGGTTCATACACGTTGTTAACAATTTTATTCTTAAATTGTATTTTTTCTTAAGAGTGAGAAGTTTTGCAATATGCAATCTTTTATATGGTGAAAAGCGATTTGAATCTTTTTCCATGACCACTCAATGCATGTGTTTTGTGTATTCCTCCTAGACAAGAACATAAAATACCTTTACATTTATTCAAATACTTGTGTCCATTAGCAACACTTTTAAGTTATCCTCATATAGATCTTGCATAGATATGTTAAATAAAACTGGTTGAACACAAGTGGCATCACTTCTAAATTACTGCCATCCTCTCAATTTGTAAAATTGGAAGTTGCATTAAAATTCCACAAGGCGGCAGACTGGTTCCATTAAATCAGGTTTACTGCACTGATTTAAATACAGTCTAGATATTTATACTTGGCATCCCCAAGTATAAAAAAACTTTCTAAGCCAACACAAGGAATCTATGAAGGCATTTTCTCCCAGAAACAACTTTACAAATGATGGTTAATTTTGTAAATCAGTTCACAAATCTTACCATTAAATTAGTTGTAAAAGAATCATAGAATTTTACACTTAAACTTAAAAATAATTTAATTATATAATTCTTGCCCCAATGCAAATATACTTATTCTTGGCTTAAAATAAAAACATGGCAGTTCTATTGTATAGCACAGGGAACTCTACTCAATATTCTGTAATAACCTAAATGGGAAAAGAATCTGAAAAAAGAATAGATATATGTTTATGTAACTGAATCCCTTTGCTGTACACCTGAAACTAACGCAATACTGTAAATCAACTATACTCCAATATAAAAGTTTTAAAAAAAGGACCCTTAGATTTACCTTTCCTCTAAAAAGTAAAAATAAAAAAAAAACCACACAAAGAAACATGGCATTGGAAGTTTAAAATTGTATGGTTTGCTGTGGAAAATGGTATGGCAGGTCCTCAAAATATTAAATATATAATTATGATTCAGCAATTCCACTTCTGGGCATATACCCCAAAGAATGGAAGCAGAGACTCAAACAGATATCAATGTTTGTGCACCTATGTTCATAGCAGCATTGTTCACAATAGCCAAAATGTGGAAGCAATCCTACATCACTGGATGAATGGATAAATAAAGTATGGTACATAGATATAGTGGACATTATTCAGCCTTAAAAAGGAAGGACATTCTGACACATGCTACAACATGGATGAACCTTAAAACATTATACTAAGTAAAATAAGCCAGACTCAAAAGGACAGATATTGTACGATTCCATTTATATGGTGTACCTAGAATAGTTAAATACATGGAAACAGAAAGTAGGACCATGGTTTCCAAGGGCTGGGGGTAGGGAGAATAGGGAATTATTCTTTAATGGATACAGATTTCCCCAGAATAGGATGCTGAAAAGGTTTTGGAGATGGGTGGTGATGATGCTTTCACAACAATATAAATGAATTTAATGTCAGTGAACTCTCCACTTAAAAATGGTTGAACAGTACAATTTATGAGATGTATATTTTACCCCAAAAATAAGGCATGGTAAAGAAAATAAAATTAAAGTAGATAAAATTTATAAAAAATATGAAATGGGAGTTCCCTGCGTGGCAAAAAAAAAAAAAAAAAAGAATACTAAACTTTCCCACTTTACTATATATACTTCCAAAATCTATAAGCACACATCCACACTCCTGTATAAATAAATAACTTGATATTATTCACTGTATAACTAAATCAACAAAAGTTTTACAGGAAAATTACTTTTTAAATTTTCAGTAGAGTTCTATAACTTTTATTACATGTATAGACTTGTGTAATCATCATCAGAATCAGGATACAGACTGGTTCCATCTCCTCAAAAAAAACTCCGTGTGTTAACACTTTATGGTCACACTCTCCCCACAACACGAACCCTGGGAAACTACTGGCCTGTTCTCCCTCTGTTTTTTTTTTTTTTTTTTTTTGGCTGTGTTTGGTCTTCGTTGCTGCGTGCGGGGTTTCTCTAGTTGCAGCGAGCGGGGGCTACTCCTTGTTGCGGTGAGTGGGCTTCTCATTGAGGTGGCTTCTCTTGTTGTGGAGCACGGGCTCTAGGCGCATGGGCTTCAGTAGTTGTGGCACACAGGCTCAGTACTTGTGGCGTGTGGGCTCTAGAGCACAGGCTCAGTAGTTGTGGTGCACGGGCTTAGTTGCTCCATGGCATGTGGGGTCTTCCCAGACCAGGGCTCGAACCCATGTCCCCTACATTGGCAGGCCGATTCTTAACCATTGCGCCACCAGGGAAGTCCCTCCCTCTCATATTATCTCCTCCAGAATGTCGTATAAATGGAAACATCTAATATGTAACATTTTGTAACTCTTTTTCCACTAAGCACAATGCCTTTGATATTGATGGAAGTTGCTATATATATCAGTTGTCCATTCCTTTTAATACTGAATAGTATTGTATTGAGCAAATACACCAGAGTATGATGTATCCAACTGTTGAGGATATTTGGGTAGTTTCCAGTTTCTGGCAATTACATATAGAACTTTTATACAAGTTTTTGTGTAAATGTAAGTTTTAATTAGGGTAACAGCCTAATTAACACCCCATTTTAACACCCCACTTTCACCAATGGACAGATCATCCAAAATGAAAAAAAATAAGGAAACACAAGCTTTAAATGATACATTAAACAAGATGGACTTAATTGATATTTATAGGACATTCCATCCAAAAACAACAGAATACACATTTTTCTCAAGTGCTCATGGAACATTCTCCACGATAGATCATATCTTGGGTCACAAATCAAGCCTTGGTAAATTTAAGAAAATTGAAATCGTATCAAGTATCTTTTCCAACCACAACGCTTTGAGACTAGATATCAATTACAGGAAAAGATCTGTAAAAAATACAAACACATGGAGGCTAAATAATACACTACTTAATAATGAAGTGATCACTGAAGAAATCAAAGAGGAAATCAAAACATACTTAGAAACAAATGACAATGGAGACACAACAACCCAAAACCTATGGGGTGCAGCAAAAGCAGTTCTAAGAGGGAAGTTTATAGCAATACAATCCTACCTTAAGAAACAGGAAACATCTTGAATAAACAACCTAACCTTGCACCTAAAGCAATTAGAGAAAGAAGAACAAAAACACCCCAACGTTAGGAGAAGGAAAGAAATCATAAAGATCAGATCAGAAATAAATGAAAAAGAAATGAAGGAAACGACAGCAAAGATTAATAAAACTAAAAGCTGGTTCTTTGAGAAGATCAACATAATTAATAAACCATTAGCCAGACTCATCAAGAAAAAAAGGGAGAAGACTCAAATCAATATAATTAGAAACGAAAAAGGAGAAGTAACAACTGACACTGCAGAAATACAAAAGATCATGAGAGATTACTACAAGCAACTCTACGCCAATAAAATGGACAACCTGGAAGAAATTCTTAGAAATGCACAACCTGCCAAGACTGAATCAGGAAGAAATAGAAACTATGAACAGACCAATCACAAGCACTGAAATTGAAATTGTGATTAAAAATCTTCCAACAAACAAAAGCCCAGGACCAGATGGATTCACAGGCGAATTCTATCAAACATTTAGAGAAGAGCTAACACCTATCCTTCTCAAACTCTTCCAAAATATAGCAGAGGGAGGAACACTCGCAAACTCATTCTACGAGGCCACCATCACCCTGATACCAAAACCAGACAAGGATGTCACAAAGAAAGAAAACTACAGGCCAATATTACTGATCGACATAGATGCAAAAATCCTCAACAAAATACTAGCAGACAGAATCCAACAGCACATTAAAAGGATCATACACCATTATCAAGTGGAGTTTATTCTAGGAATGCAAGGAATCTTCAGTATACGCAAATCAATCAACGTGATACACAATATTAACAAATTGAAGGAGAAAAACCATATGATCATCTCAATAGATGGAGAGAAAGCTTTCGACAAAATTCAACACCCATTTATGATAAAAACCCTGCAGAAAGTAGGCATAGAGGGAACTTTCCTCAACATAATAAAGGCCATATATGACAAACCCACAGCCAACACTATCCTCAATGGTGGAAAACTGAAAGCATTTCCACTAAGATCGGGAACAAGACAAGGTTGCCCACTCTCATCACTCTTATTCAACATAGTTTTGGAAGTTTTAGCCACAGCAATCAGAGAAGAAAAGGAAATAAAAGGAATCCAAATCGGAAAAGAAGAAGTAAAGCTGTTTGCAGATGACATGATACTATACACAGAGAATCCTAAAGATGCTGCCAGAAAACTATTAGAGCTAATCAATGAATTTGGTAAAGTAGCAGGATACAAAATTAATGCACAGAAATCTCTGGCATTCCTATACACTAATGATGAAAAATCTGAAAGTGAAATTAAGAAAACACTCCCATTTACCACTGCAACCAAAAGAATAAAATATCTAGGAATAAACCTACCTAAGGAGACAAAAGACCTGTATGCAGAAAATTATAAGACACTGATGAAAAAAATTAAAGGTGATACAAATAGATGGAGAGATATACCATGTTCTTGGATTGGAAGAATCAACATTGTGGAAATAACTCTACTACCCAAAGCAATCTACAGATTCAATGCAATCCCTATCAAACTACCACTGGCATTTTTCACAGAACTAGAACAAAAAATTGCACAATTTGTATGGAAACACAAAAGACCCCGGATAGCCAAATCAATCTTGAGAACGAAAAATAGAACTGGAGGAATCAGGCTCCCTGACTTCAGACTGTACTACAAAGCTACAGTAATCAAGACAGTATGGTACTGGCACAAAAACAGAAAGATAGATCAATGGAACAAGATAGAAAGTCCAGACATAAACCCACGCACATATGGTCACCTTATCTTTGATAAAGGAGGCAGGAATGTACAGTGGAGAAAGGACAGCCTCTTCAATAAGTGGTGCTGGGAAAACTGGACAGGTACATGTAAAAGTATGAGATTAGAACACTCCCTGGCACCATACACAAAAATAAGCTCAAAATGGATTAAAGACCTAAATGTAAGGCCAGAAACTATCAAACTCTTAGAGGAAAACATAGGCAGAACACTCTATAACATAAATCACAGCAAGATCCTTTTTGACCCACCTCCTACAGAAATGGAAATAAAAACAAAAATAAACAAATGGGACGTAATGAAACTTCAAAGCTTTTGCACAGCAAAAGAAACCATAAACAAGACCAAAAGACAATCCTCAGAATGGGAGAGAATATTTGCAAATGAAGCAACTGAGAAAGCATTAATCTCCAAAATTTACAAGCAGCTCATGCAGCTCAATAACAAAAAAACAAACAACCCAATCCAAAAATGGGCAGAAGACCTAAATAGACATTTCTCCAAAGAAGATATACAGACTGCCAACAAACACATGAAAGAATGCTCAACATCATTAATCATTAGAGAAATGCAAATCAAAACTACAATGAGATATCATCTCACACCAGTCAGAATGGCCATCATCAAAAAATCTAGAAACAATAAATGCTGGAGAGGGTGTGGAGAAAAGGGAACACTCTTGCACTGCTGGTGGGAATGTGAATTGGTACAGCCACTATGGAGAACAGTATGGAGGTTCCTTAAAAAACTACAAATAGAACTACCATATAGCCCATCAATCCCACTGCTGGGCTTATACCCTGAGAAAACCATAATTCAAAAAGAGTCACGTACCAAAATGTTCATTGCAGCTCTATTTACAATAGCCAGGAAATGGAAGCAACCTCCTAAATGTCCATCATTGGATGAATGGATAAAGATGTGGCACATATATACAATGGAATATTACTCAGCCATAAAAAGAAACGAAATTGAGTTATTTGTAGTGAGGTGGATGGACCTAGAGTCTGTTATACAGAGTGAAGTAAGTCAGAAAGAGAAAGACAAATACTGTAGGCTACCACATATATATGGAATCTAAGGAAAAAACCAAAAAATATCATGAAGAACCTAGGGGAAGATGGGAATAAAGACACAGACCTACTAGAAAGTGGACTTGAGGATATGCGGAGGGGGAAGGGTAAGCTGTGACAAAGCGAGAGAGTGGCATGGACACATATACACTACCAGTTGTAAAATAGGTAGCTAGTGGGAAGCAGCTGCATAGCACAGGGAGATAGCTCGGCGCTTTGTGACCACCTAGAGGGGTGGGATAGGGAGGATGGGAGGGAGGGAGACGCAAGAGGGAAGAGATATGGGAACATATGTATATGTATAACTGATTCACTTTGTTATGAAGCAGAAACTAACACACCATTGTAAAGAAATTATACTCCAATAAAGATGTAAAAAATAAAGATAAAGTCTGGCAAGGAAGAGAAAGTGAGGTGGGCACCTGTTTAAAATAAATAAAATAAAATAAAATAAAATAAAATAAAATGATCCTGCTGGGATTTTGATTGAAATGGACATATTTACTATATTGAGCTTTCCAATCCATGAACATGGTATGGCTCTCATTTAGCTTTCCTTCCTCCCTCTCTCCCTCCCTCCCTTCCTCTCTTCCTTCCTTCGTTCATGTCTATCAGCATTTTGTAGCTTTCAGCATAAAAATGCTGTATATGTTTTGTTAGATTTATACCTAAAGGTTGCATTTTGGCAGGAGTTATTATAAACAGAATTTTATTTGAAAATTTCAGTTTCCAATTGTCCACTGCCAAAAAATAGAATCTTGATTGACTTGTGTTGTTGACACACACTGTAACCTTGCTAAAATAACTTATTAGTGCTAGGAGGTTTTTTTTTTTTGTAGATTTCTTGGGATTTTATATGTAGACAATCATGTCATATGTGATTAGGAACAATTTTATATTTTGTTTTCCAATCTTTATGCATTTTAATTAAGTTTTCTCCCCTTATTGTGCTGGCTAGGATTTCCAGTAAGCTGTTGAAAATGAGTAGTAGGAGTGGAAATCCTTGCTTTATATCTGATTTGGGGAAAGCATTTGGTCTTTCACCAGTAAGTATGATGTAAGGCATAGTCTGCTGAATTGTTTTTTCTTAATCATAAATGGCTAATACGTGTCAAATATTTTTTCTGCATCAATTGATATGATCATGTGATTTTTCTTATAGTTTTCTTGTACTGACCTGATTTTTTAAATTTTTTTTTACTTTGGCTGTACCGCATAGTTTGTGGGATGGTAGTTCCCCAACCAGGGATTGAACCTGGGCCCACAGCACTGAAAGCACTGCGTCCTAACCACTGGACCACTAGGGAATTCCCTGACATGTCTGTTTGAAATCAGTAATGTTGGTCTCATAAAATAAGTTGGGAAGTGTTCCCTCCTATTTTCTAAGAGACATCATTTACTTTTGGTATTTTTCTTCTTTATATATTTGGTAGAATTCACCAATGAAACCATCTCAGCCTGTAAATCTCTTTTTCAGAAGGTTTTAACTACAAATTCAAGTTCTTTAATCGTTACAGTACTATTTAGGTTGCTTATTTATCTTGGGTGAGTTTTGGTAATTTGTGGTTTTTGAGGAATTGATCCATTTGATCTAAGTTGCCAACTTTATGTCAGTATGGTATTCTTTTATCCTTTTATTTTTAACTGAAGAAAAATGAAAAATGCAATGTATCAAAATTTGTAGGATGCAGTTAAAGCAATATCTAGAGGGAAATTTATAGCATTAAATGTTTATATTAGAAAAGAAGAAAGATTTCAAATCAATGATCTAAGCTTCCACTTTAATAAGTTAGGAAAGAAAAAACAAAATAAACCGGAAACAAGGAGAATGAAGGAAATAATAAAGTATAGAAATTAATGCAATTGAAAACAAATAAACAATAGAGAAAATCAATGAAACTAAAAGTTTATTTTTTGAGAAAATCACTAAGATTGACAAACCTGTAGTCTGACTGATCAAGAAAAAAGAAGACACACATTACCAATAGTAGGAATGATATCATTACAGACCTACTGTTGTTGTTAAGAGGATAAATGAATACTATAAACAACTTTATACCTATAAATATGGCAACTTAGATAAAATGGACCAATTTCTTGAAAGACATAAATAAATTACCAAAATTCATTCAAGATTAAATAGATGACCTGAATATTCCTATATCTATTAAAGGAATTGAATAGATAGACTAAAAACCTTGAAAGAAAACTCTAGGTCCAGATTGTTTCAGTGGTGAGTTCTAACAAAAATATAAGGAAGAAATAATACCAATTCTATATACAATCATTTCCAGAAAATAAAAAAGGAGGAAACACTTCCCTATTCATTTTATGCAGTCAGCATTATTCTGACACTAACATCAGATAATGGCAGTGCAAAAAGCTTCAGACCAATATCCATCATGAACATAACAGAAACAAAAATACTCAACAAAATCTTTGTACACTGGACCCAGCAATATACAAAAAGGATAACATATCATGTACAATGAGAGTTATCCTCGGAAGGCAAGGTTAGTTCATCATTTGAAAATTAATTTATGTAGTCTATCATATTAGAACCATACAGATCATATTTATTGATACCAAGAAAGCATTTGACAAAATTCAACATTCATTCATGATAAAAATTCTCAGCAAACTATGAGTGGAAGAGAATTTCCTCAAGCTGATAAAAGAGATCTACAAAAAACTTACAGCTAACACTACCTAATGGTGAAAAACTTGACTGCCTCTCCTACTAAGATCAGAACAAAGCAAAGATGTCCACTTTCACCATTCCTATTCAACATCATACAGAAAGTCTTAGCCAGTGTAATAATAAAAGGAAAAGAAATAAAAGGCATAGAAGACAATACTACATAGAAAATCCCAAACTATCTACAAAAATCTCCTAGAATAAATGAGTTTAGCAAGGTTGTGGGATATAAGGTTAACACACAGAAATCAATTGCATTTCTACATACTAAAAAAGAAATTAGAAATTGAAATTGAAACAAGAATCACTTATAATGGCACCAAAACCACGAAATACTTAAGTATAATTCCAACAAAATGTGTGCAGAATTTGCATGCTGAACACTATACACCAGTGAAAGAAAATTGTAAAGAACTAAATAAATGGGCAGATATATTGTTGTTCATTGATCCAAAGAATAAATATTGCTAAGCTGTCAATTCTTCCCAAATTTATCTATATTTTTAACCTAATTCCAGTAAAAATCCAAGCACAATACTTTTGGAGATTGAAATACTGACTCTAAAATTTACATAGGAAAGGAAGGAAACAGTATAGCTTAAACATTTTTGAAAAGTAAGCAAACTTGAAGAAGTCATAATTTCAAGATTTACTGATTTCAAGGATTATTATAAAGCTACAGTAATCAAGACAGAATAGAAACATCAGTAGAATACTCAAATAAATATGGTCAGAAAGCTATAGTAATCAATAGTGTGACACTGGCCTTAGAACAGATACATAGACCAATGGAATAGAATAGAGAGCCTAGAAATAAACCCTTGCAAATATGGTTAAATGACTTCCAACAAGGGTGCCAAGACTCTTCAGTGGAGGAAAGGATAACAACAAATGGTGCTGGGAAAACTGGATCCACATGCAAAAGAATGAAGTTGGACCCTTATGTAATACCATATGGAAAAATTAACTCAAAATGGATCAAAGAGCTAAAACCACAAGGCTCTTAGAAGAAAACATAGGGAAAAATCTTCATGATATTGGATGTGGCAATGATTTCTTAGACATGACACCAAAGGTACAGGTAACTAAAGAAACAGACAAATTGGACTTAATTAAATTTTTTTGTGTACTGAAGGACAGTATGAACAGAGTAACAAAGCAACTCACAAAATGGGAGAAAATATTTGTAAATTACATATCTCATAAGGGATTAATATTCCAAATATGTAAAGAACTCCTACAACTCAACAACAAAAAACAACTCAGTTTAAGAATGGGCAAAGAATTTGAGTAAATTCTCCAAAGAACATATACAAATGGACAACAAGCATATGAAAATATTCTCAACATCATTAGTCATTATGGAAATACAAATCAAAACCACAATAAGACATGACTTAACCCCCCCATAAGGGTGGCTATTATCAAAAAGCAATAAACAAAACAGAAAACAAATGTTGGTGAGGATGTGGAAAAATTGGAACCCTTGTGCTAGTGGGAATGTGAAATTGTGCAGTCACTGTGGGAAATGGTATGGTGGCTCTTCAAAAAATTAAACTAAGAATTACCATATGATCCAGCAATTCCACTTCTGTGTATATACCTCCCATGAATTGAAAGCAGGGAAACAGATATTTGTACTTATGTTCATAGTAGCGAATCTGCGACAGCCAAAAGATGGAACAACTCAAATGTTCATTGATGGATGAATGCATCAACAAAATGTGGTATATACATACAATGAAATATTATTCAGCCTTAAAAAGGAAAGAATTTCTGACATATGCTTCAACATGGATGAACCTTGAAGACATTATACTAAGTGAAATAAACCAGACTCACGTGGACCAATATTGTATGATTCCACTTATATGTTGTACCTAGCATAGTCAAATAGTATGTAGAGACAAAAAGTAGGACCATGGTTACCAGGGAAGGAAGGTAAGAATGGAGGGAGGAGGGAAGAATGGGGAATTATTGTTTAAAGGGTACAGTTTCAGTATGGGATGATGAAAGAGTTCTGGACATGGATGGTGCCGAGTACAATGTGAATTGTATGTATGTAAAGCCACTGAACTATACTTAAAAATGGTTTAAATAGTAAATTTTATGTTATGTATATTTTACCACAATTTTTAAAAAGGAAAACATCCATTCTAGCTATCAATGACATAGCTATAGACCTGTGGCAGCCTGCTACTTCCTTCAGCATTCGTTATACTTTATATGTAAGCATGCAAGTAGGAGTTTCAAGCTCCACTCCATCTTTGGAGTTGGAGTTTCTTTCTTTTTGGTCTCCATCAGTTCCTCCCTCTCTTCACATTTCCCCTCCCCACTCCACTGCTACTCTTTCTTAAATCCTTGACTTCACAGGATGGGAATATTCAAGGAGACAAGTTTTTAGACTTCTCAAATTCTAATAATTTTCTTGTTTCTAAAGAAATGTCTTTCTTTAATCCTGAATGAGAATTATAGTAAATAAATTTGATTGTATTTTTCCACTTCAATCTGTTAACATGGTATATTACAGTAATGGGTTTTCTGATGAACCATCTTTGTATTCCTAGGACCACTTACCTGATCATAACATACACTGCTGAGTTTGATTTGCTGTTTCATTTAAGATTCTTATATCTATATTCATTTTTGCTCTCCCTATACTATACTTTCCCTATACGTTATAAAACCCTGTGAGGTTTTGACATTTTATCCAGTTTAGAAGCTAGAGGTTAGCCTGTCTGTTTTGTGGATAGGGGCATAAGACATGGGACTCCTGGACACAAAGGACTTTACTGCTCACAGCATAGCAAGCAGCATGAGCAGCACTTGTATCAGTCCCTCTTGACCCCAAGTTTCACAGAAGCAAAGTGAAAGTTCTCAGGCAGATGCCACACACGCTGTTTGTGTAGCATTGAGGAAAACTGAGCTTGGGGAATCCACCTCTCTTATACAAGGCCTGCTCTTTGTCTCAGCCCTCATCTTTCAGGGTTGTTCACTGATAATTAATCGAGGCAAAGAGTGTTCAGGGCCTTATATTCTTGATGTCGCTGGCATGAAGGTGTAGGGAGACTTAGGGTACAAGGCAGATTGCCTTCCCAGCATGGTTTTGTATCAAGATTACACTAACCTCAATTAACATGATGAACATTCTTTTTTTCTTACCCCAGAATCTACTTGGATAAACGTGTTACTTGAAGTTTTGGTAAAACTCACAGCAAAAGGGTGTTATTTTGAGGGAGGTTGAGGACGACTGTGATGTGGTGAGCATTTTCTTTTAACAGTTACTGATTCTCAATTTTTCCTTGAGTGGACATTTATTTTTCCAGAAAAATCCGTAAAAATTTCAAATAATCTGTTTTAATGATTGCTTGAATCTACCTTATATCTCTATTTATGTCTCCTTTTTCATTCAAGATATTATTTATTTGTGCCTTTCCATTTTCTATCAGTTTGATAAGTTTCTCCCCCGCAAAGGATCAGCCTTTGGTTCATATTCTACAGTTCCTGCATTTTCCTCTAATCTCCATTTTCTCCCACAGGGAGCCATGGGAACCAACTACTTAAATCTTCTACATACTCACTAGTGAGTTCAAACTGGAGTGGGAACTAAGGCTGCTATCATCCTGTTTTGTGGGCTGGTCCAGCACACCTTCCACCTTGAGAATGTGTGTGAAAGAAGTAGGTACAAGTCTGTGTTTCCAAAACTCCTGGAGGAACATTTCCAATGATTCTAGAACTTCATCTTGCACTGATCCAGCAGTGGCATTAGGGTAGATCTGTGGGTTTCTGAAGCAGAGTAATCATTCAGCCCGAGAAGGAGATGCCTCATCTCATCTTTTCAGGCACCCCCCAATCCAAGTAATTCTCATTATTCATTCCTCTTTCACTTGGTTTGGGGAATAGAAATGCTGGTCCAATTGTCTTTCAGTAGGTGGGCTATATGGTCTTGTCCAGTTGTTCTTGATTCTCTTTAGAATGTAGGGCATTAGTGCGTCTTTTCAAGCTTAGGCTCTGGGGTTTGTTTTTTGTTTTTTTAAGTTAGGGACAGCTTGTAATAAACTGTGGACCAATATTTTCTGAAGTGTCCTTTGTGATAAACAATTTAAAAATTGAATAAGCCCACCCAATACAATAATATAAATGTGTTGATAAGTATATATAATCTGGATTATACTTAAGAAAATCAGATATCTCAAATTCATAGAAATAGAAAGTAGAATGGTGGTCACCAGGGGTTGTGGGGAGAAGGAAACGAAGAGTTGTTTAGTGGGTATAGTTTCAGTTTTGCAAGGTGAAAAAGTTTTGGAAATCAACTGCATAACAATGTGAATATACATAAAATTATTGAGCTGTATGCTTAAAAATGGTTAAGATGGTAAAAAAAAAGAAAAAATCTGTTATCTGATATCAAGCTGACACAGGGAATTTATTTTGTAGAAAAGCAACATCTAGAGAATGCCATACAACCCTAGTACATCTAAAGTACTATATATAAAAATGACAATTGCTCATAACAACAACATTGAAGCACTGAAAGATACCAAAGTACTTTCTGAATCCAAGAAGTCAAATTATAACCAGTACGGTTTTAATGTCCTAATATATATCGAAATTCTAATATGCTGACATGTGGTAAACCAGATAACCAGAACATCCGGTAATGTAACTTGGGTGACATGTAAGTTAACCTGGGATATCCAAGTCTTTTGACAATACATAAACTTGCTCATACTCATCTGGTGTACATCCACACAAATATTTTAAAATTCCAATTTCTTGGTCAAGTGATATATTTTGCTTGAGTTTATTAAATACATTTAGATGTCTCTATTATACAAAGTTAAATGTACAACTAAATTAGTAAAAAGTGCTGAGATTTTATGGGAACATTAATACTCTGACAAAAATGTTTATCAATGTACTCTATACTCAATATTGCTTTTTTTCATTTAAATCTAAATTTTTCCCTTCTATTTTTAAACCAGTTTTGTGATTTTTTAATATGAAACCTATGCCTTCTCAATTTATACAGTTTCTTCTCTTTTTTCCCTTATTTCTTAGCTTAAATTCAGTTTAAGCTTTATTGGTATCTTAGGCTTCACGTGTATTCTTACTCCTAAACACCAGCAGTTCTTCAGAGGCCTAAAATCCAGCATGGGAATTACTATATTAAATTAGTCCTAGAAAAAGCATTAAAGACATTTTTTTTCTGAAATATACAGAACATGTCATGCCAAACCTCTTGTTTATACCATAAACCAGTAATATTGGTAAATTGCACATATAGCTTACATTCCCCAAATAGAATAACTTAAATATTAAACGTACCTTTATGTTACCACCGTAACTGACCTTATAAGCATAACAAATGGCAATATTCAATACAAAAATCACAAAATCCACTAACCGTAAATGCTACACATCACAACACACTAACTCATCTCCCTATGACCTACTCAAACTATAGACAGCAAACTATAGCTTTAAGCTACTCTAGCATTTATACCCTAATTAGAAATTTATACGAAACACAATTTTATGTTCAAATATGGAAATAAGCAACATAATTCCAAATCCCAAAAGTATCCCAGCATTCTGTAAAAAGAAGTATCCCCAGCGGCTACATCCATGGTCACTAGCATCATTGTGCAGCATCTCAGGCACCTTAAAAAAAAAAGAGCAACCTTTAAGTTTCCAGAACCACAGATTAGTTTTTAGAAGAATCTGCAAGACGGCTTTATATGTAGCTGGATATATTGTGAGTCAATTCTCTAAAACATGACCACATATATACACTGACTCTAGCTAATAATGTCACACAGCATTTTCTAACAGCTTAATTAACAATGATTATTCATGGTCTGCTCAGCAAGTCAAAATTTATATTGGTCCAGTTTGCTCCACTGTAAAATGGAGAGCTACACTGATTACCCTGCTTACTGTCTGTATCTGTATATAACATGTGGCTCGCTTGAAATTCAGAGATATGGAAGCCTTACATCATATAAAATATAATTTTAGCAATAAGATTGGCTGAGATTGTTAGGTGGACTTTGGTGACAAAAAGATGACTCCTTCGTCCATTAATAAGAAACCTTTAAGCATTCTGAAGTACACACAGTTCGCCAACAGTATGTGGCTTGTGCTAGGTTTCCTACATGTCTATAGACAGTTCAATGCCTAATTACTGAAACTCTCCTCTCAAAAAGACACATCAGAAGGGGGTAGATACTTTTGTGTATCCTTATACACATTAGGCAGGACAAAGATGTGCTTGTGAGCAACAATCCAAAAAGATAAAACCATCAAGGACTTATAGTTTATATGCTACTTTGTCGAGCATAGAATCACTTCTCACTGCAACGATATTTAATCTAAACCCTTTTAAAAATGGTTTCATTGAACATTTTCTCTACTGACTTCTTAAAAACTTACCATATCAACCAGAGCAACATACATGAACAAGCCCGCAGTAAGTGCAAATATCCACATAGAAACATTTTCAGCATAATGACCAATGAAAATTCCTGTTGCCATTCCAAGATATGCCAGCATGGCTGACAGAGCATTATAAAGAACAGCCTGCTTAACAGTCATGCCAGCCTTTAGTAAAACAGCAAAGTCACCTTTAACAGAAAACAAAAAAAGGAGATAAGGTAATTAAAAAATCATTTTTAAGACACATATGCAAAAAACTTTCCAGATTTAAGAAATTCTCCAGGGATCCCCTGGTGGTGCAGTGGTTGAGAATCCGCCTGCCAACGCAGGGACACGGATTCGACCCCTGGTCCAGGAAGATCCCACATGATGCAGAGCAGCTAAGCCCATGTGCCACAACTACTGAGCCTGTGCTCCAGAGCCTGGAAGCCGCAACTACTGAGCCCACATAGCACAACTACTGAGCCTGCGTGCCGCAACTACTGAAGCCCGCGTGCCTAGAGCCCGTGCTCCACAACAAGAGAAGCCACCACAATGAGAAGACCGCGCACCACAACGAAGAGTAGCCCCTGCTCGCTGCAACTAGAGAAAGCCTGAGCACAGCAACAAAGACCCAAGGCAGACAGAAAAATCAATTAATTAACTTAAAAAAAAAAAAAGAATTACTCAGGGTTAACAGTGTTAATCAGTGTAGACACCCTAACAGCTTTATAAACTAAGATATCTTTTATCCAAAGTATTTCTTAAGGTTTCCACTTTGTCAATGAATGTCAATACTACAAATGTCAATAAGTATCAACTATTGTGCTCTTGCACTGTCTTCAAGAAGCTTTTAACTGGCTACAAGGAGGAAGAGGGAGTAGAGAACACAAATGAAATGATCAGCAAATGATTAAGGAAATATATAATTAAGAGCTAAAGAGTCTAATGTTCTGGTTATAAAAGGAGAAAAAAAGAAATTAAGATGAGAATAGCTGAGAGAGGCTTCATGGCGCATGAAGGATCTAGAATGTGGAACATAGGGAATTCCCTGGCAGTCCAGTGGTTAGGACTCTGCGTTTCCACTGCAGGGGGCCCAGGTTCAAACCCTGGTCGGGGAACTAAGATCCCACAAGCCACGTGGTGTGGCCAAAAATAAATAAATAAACAAAAATAAAAATAGAATGCACAACACAGACCAGATGTTGAGGATTACAAGCATGGAGCATGAAGACGGGAGGCCTTCTAAATGGCAGAACACATGCCAAGGAACAAAAGTGAAAACGGTGTTACAGGTGTGTGCGAATATGCATCTATATGAAGAAAAACAAGGACACGAACTGGGAACCAGGACAACTCTGGGAAGGTTTTAAGTCCCAGTGACAGAGAAAAAGAATTCAAAACACTATTCATCAACTTCTCATTTCTTTAGCTCTAGTGACTGAAATACTCTTTGTCAACTTCTGTCTGTTAATGGAAGATGATTCTTTAGATTCCTGTGGTCTTATTCATATTGTGCATATGAAGAAAACGATCACTGATGTCACCAGTATGCTGGTATAGGAAGATATCTGGTAGGGGAAGAGGAAAAGAGAGGGGACTCAGGTATCTCTCTGGCAACCCCACACAGGCAATTGTGTAATTGTAATCGCAGGGTTAGAATTCTGGCTGGAAACAAACTTGTCCTCAGTAAGAAAGAAAGCTGGCTAGGTTAGTAGACTTAGGAGAAGGCATAAATGAGGAAGCTTGCCGGAAGCTATCATTAGCAAAAGCCAGGGACACTAAGACACTTTACCCACCTGGAAAATACCATTTGTAGGGTTCTCTTACCTAATTCATGAGGCAACTCATGACAAAACACAGCAACAGAAGTACTTAAACCACTCGATAAACCTTCAGTAAAAGCAGCACCTGTGTAAAAATCACTGCATTATTTTGTGGGTGTGTATTTTTAAAATCTTAACAGCATACACGATGAAATACAAAAGAAATAAAATATATTCTGGTTGTGAATAAACAGAACTTTCTCAACTGCACTCTGTACCTTCTCCATAAGTAATGTCAGATTACATTCAATTAGATTTAAATTTCCCAAAGGAGCACAAGCAGATACAATTGAGAAGGTAAGGTTCCACTATGCCTTAGAGTGATTAAATGATCTTATACAAACCTGAGAAGTAAATTGCTACCACATAGAACACTTACTTAAAAATATGAAACAAACTGATTTAAAAGGTTTAGGAAAAAACCCTCAGCAGTCAAGAGTACAAATACGTTTCCTGGCCTCAGAGGAATTCACTATATAATTAGACTACCATGTCTGAGTGTTCGCACATCCTCCGTTGTCCCTTATGCTGTGCACAGTGCAGAGAAGGAAGAGCACCAAGCTCCCAGGGAGCCAGGCTGGGCTACAAAACAGCACTGCCTCCTTGGCAAGTGGTTCACCTTGCCAGGCCTTGGCTACCTAATCTGTACTTATTTCCATGGTTCCTCCCAGCACTAAGTTACTACAATTTTTAAGTATTTCTATTACCGCTCAATTGTAGCAAACAATTTAATAGCAAAAAAACTATAATTCTTCTTTGGGTAGAGATTAGTAATTAAACTTATCAGATATATGAAGATTCCTTTAGCATAAAAGAAAAGATGATGGAAGTATTTCACTTTAATAAATACTGTTTATATTGCAGATAAGGGAACTCAAATGTATTGGGGGGAAAAAAAATCCTCACATGTGCTCCAAACACCTTAGAGCCTGAGCCTGCAAATTAAAACAACTTTTGGTAGTCACAATTTAGATAAAGGCCAAGCACAGTTTGCAGCACTTAAACTAACATTTATCAAGTACTTCATTGTCAAAGCAGCCAAAAATGAAATAACAGTTTGATAATCTTAGAAGTCAATAGCCTTATCAAACCAACCTATTCCTTGTTAAAATAAGACTGGTACTTTCATGTGACATTTTCAGAGTCAACCAACAAGGGACAGATACGTAGATATATACCAATTGCTAGGCCATCGCTGAAATTGTGCAGGCCGTCCCCCATGATCACCATCCACGCCAGTGTGGCAATGCCGGCATCCTTCAGCTCCTCCCGAGAGTAGCGCTGACTGTGACTGTGTGGGTGGTGGTTTTGGTGGTGGTGGTGATGGAGAATATGATGGTAGTCATGATGGTGGTGAACAAGGTCATCTGACTGGCCAAGTGTATCATGGAAATGCGAATGGCATTTATTCTTGCACCCTCTGGGTACGTATTCATTGTAAACTTCCTGTGGATGAGCATGAGCTATCATGACCTCCTCTTCTTCCAAGATTGCTGGCTGTTGAGAATCAAAGTGGGAGGGCTCTTGTGAGTCAGCTCGCAAATAGCCTTCAGGTCCTAGGTATAAACATAAAGGACATTGGGACAAAGTCAAATGGCTTTGTTAATGTGCATGGACACATTTCAAACATCTCCACTGACAAAGTCAACAAAAGATCTTAAAGCATGGCAACTCTCTCACGCAGACCTGGCAGAACTAGACATTATAGAGTATTGTTGATGAAAAACATCAGTAGTTAAATGATCTCACGTACTAAGAATGAATTTTAAATGTTAACCTTCAGTAACTACCCCCAGATCCTCCCTTAATTTCTTCTGCCTCCTTATGTTTTTAAAGATGATTTTTTTCCATATATTATAAAAGAAGCACATACTTACTTTATAAAAATATTTCATTTTTGGTATTTAAAATATTTAAGAAAAATATTCCAGAAAAATACTGAAAATTGGAAATAAAAAACATGCATAATTCTGTCATCTGAGTTCCTCTCTTTCAAAATTCAAGGAAAAACAGAAGAGGGGAATTCCCTGGCAGTCCAGTGGTTAGAACTTGGTGCTTTCACTGCCAAGGGCCTGGGTTCAATACCTGGTCAGCGAACTAAGATCCCTGCAAGCCGCGTGGCATGGTCAAAAAAAAAAAAGGAAAAACAAGAATCTGAAATACCATCATCACCAAGAAACATTTGTTATCTATCTGTGTAAAATAAATTGCAACAATAAGTTTTTGTTTTTTCTTTTTTATACACTGGTATCAACTTTCTTGGGAGCATTCCCGATACTATGGCCCAATTCTAGAATAGCTGTTTCCTCTCATCATTATAAATTTCACTGGAGCCCATTACAGAGGTTGAAGACAGAATAGATACAAGAAGACGAATGAGAGTATTCACTTGCTCTTTAGAGAAAAGCAACATGCTGGAAAATAAAGGGTGGACAGGAAATCTTACAAATAACTTGGAAGCAACAATAAAGTTCTTCTTCCTCCTTAGTCAGCAACTATATATTGAGTATCTGCTCTGGGCCAGGCACCTGCCCAGATACTGGGACAAAGTGCGTCAGCACAAAGTCTCTGCCTTCGAGAAGCTTATTGTCTTGTGGGTAGATAGCCACTTAACAAAGAAATACATGTATGAATAAGGTAATCGAAGGCATTGGAAGGCATGGGAAGAAAATAGAACAGGGTAACATGAAGGAGAATGACTGGGAGACCTTTGTATTCAGGTGATCAGGGAAGACCTCTGAGGACGAGATGTCTGAGTTGAGATTGGAATGATAGGGGGAATTTATATGAAGACCCGGGAGAAGAGTACTCCGAACTGAAGAAACAGTGAGTGCCAGGCCCTGAGACAGACCTGGTGTGCTCAAAGGATGAAAAGGAGGCCAGTGAGGCTGGACAGGGCCAACCATCGGGGAGAGTGGAGGGCAGGGCATGACCTCGAAGGTCGTCGTAAGGCGTTTTGTTTAAAATTTTAATTTTAACTGAGTCTGTCCAGCAAGAAATGCCAAGCTAACAAGTTACAGGAAACAGTAACTTTACAGTGGAGAAACATGGTAGACACAACGTTAGCCAAGTGATCAAAATTAACACCACCTGTGTGTGACAGAGAGCATCATGTCGGGTGGCACACCATGTCACTGAAAAGGATGCAATACCACTTTGTGGTATTCCTGCCCAAACTGATCAACCTAATGTGAAAACATTAGACAAACCCCAAATGAGGGGAAATTAGATGCAACATTTGATCCTGAATTGTACTCTGGATCATTTCTTTTCCTTTTAGGGGTTAGGGGAGTATAAAGAAATTATTAAGACAATTGGAAAAACACGAAAAAGGTCTATAGACTAGAAAATGGCATTGTATCAGCTTTAATTTCCTGATTTTGATCACTGAACTGTGATTACAAGGGAATGAATGTCCTTTTTCTTAGGAAACATAAACTTAAGTATTTTGAGGTAAAGAAGCATCATGTTTGTAACTTATTCTCAAATGGTTTAGGAAAAAAATGTGTATGTATGTCTACAGAGAGAAAGAGACAAAGAATGATAAATGTAGGTAAAATAAATGGGGAATATAAGAAAGGGGTACAGGAATTCTTTGTACTATTCTTGGAACTTTTCTCTAAGTCTGAATTTACCTCAAAATAAAAAATTAGAGAAAAAAGAGATGTAAGTATATATAGAAATAACCAACTCACTGGCAATTAAAAGAAAGTATGAGTTTAAAAAAAAAGAGTGGGGGGAGGGGTGGAGGAATTCCCTGGCGGTCCAGTGGTTAGGGCTCCGTGCTTTCACTGCTAGGGCCTAGGTTCGATCCCTAGCCGGGGAACTAAGATCCCATAAGCCACGTGGCGCAGCCAAAAAAAAAAAGGGGGTGCGGGTGGGGCTGGAATATGGTTCCCCCTCTTCCAGACAGTCCAGGTTGCCTGCAAATCACAGAGCACTGAATTCCCTCCAGCTCTCAGATTTATAAGGACTTACGATCATCTGCGTCTACTTTCTCCTCATTTGTTGACAGTTGAGATTCATACTGGGACAACTGCTTCTTAATCTCCACATCATCATCATTTTCAGGTTTTTTCTGATTCTACAATAGCAAGGAAAAGCAATACTTTAAAATAGGCAGTTTGCTTATGCATACATCTTTAGGTAAACAGTTAAGCAAAAGATTTCATCGGAAAAGACAGCAGAGTAACAGACTTCTAATGGAATAAACCCCATCTAAGGGCAGGGCTTGTACTTAACTTGCACAGCACCTAGTAGTTTGTTTTAGGCATAAACTCTTCAGAAAGGTAAAGAATTAATGCTTCAGTAGTATGAAAGAAAAATTACATACTCATCTTTCTGAATGTCCCCCTAGGTCACACAGTCTAAATTTGGTCTTATGCAAACAGCACTGCATCCCCTAGGAGCTTGTTATAAATGCACAGTCTCAGGCTACACCCCAGACCTAATGGATTAGAATGGGGAGTTTAACTAGATCTCCAGGTGACTCATATACACATTAAAGCTGAGCTCTGCCTCAGGCCATTGATTTAGAACCAGCTAGAGGCATGTTCTCCAGGAATTTAGTGATCTGCTAACCAATTGCTTAGTTTCCTCCAGTGCTTCTTTTGGGCACTGAAACCCCATACTTTCCATACTTTTTATAAATTAAAACTATACTGTGATATCGATATGTACTTGTTATAAAACTAAAATACTCTTCGTGTAGTAAAACACCATTAACAAGCTTTCGTCTTTTTAAACAAATCTCTATTAGTTAGCCTTGAATTTATCACTAGGTTTTTTAACCAACTGAATACCATACTTGAGATATTGTCCATATCTCAGAGCCCAAGAATAAAGATCACTGTTTGAACAACGGTGCCTGTTTATTACTACTTACATAGAATATTCAAGATAATGAAAACTGTCACAAAAATAATAGATTTCTTATTTGCAGTATCTTTTGAATATGACTTAATCATCACCATACCTAAGATTTCATTCTAGCTCTAACAGTATATAAAATATCTGTACCTTCTTAGGTTATAAGAGTTTTTAAAGGCAAGCACAGACAAATCTTTATACCTACCTCTAGCAAAATGCCTCAAACACAGAGAAAGTACTTAAATATTTGTGAAAATAAGTGAATTCATGATGTTTTAAATTACTTTAGTTGATACTTTATTTGTTTGCCAATGATTATCTGTGGTACATAGACTTTTTAAGCAATTCTTTCATTCCCTAAGTATTAAGAGCCTGTAATGTTCCCTGCGCTGAATGGCGGCAATATATCAATATGTCGTAAAACAAGATACACATAGTCCTTGTTCTCAAGGAAGCTTATCACCCACAGGGAGGGAGGCTTTACACAGGTAATGATTATACAATTCTTTGATTGAAATTTTTGATAAGTTTTACAAGGAAAAATACACAGTGCTATGAGAACATATATATATGAGAGCATATAACAAACATTTAAACAAATCCCTCTGCCTGCTCTCCTCTGCATTAGGACAACAGAATAATGTAGACAGGCCAGTTAGGAGGCAACTGCTATCACCCATGTAAGTCTGGCATGGACCAGGATGATAGTAAGGAAGATGGAGAGAAATGAAAAATTACATTTCTGGATACATCTAATAAAACTAGGTTGGACATAAGGATGAGGGAGACAGAGATGATTCTCTGGTTTCCAGCATGAGCAAGAAACCTGAGAATCCAGTAGAAAGAAAGTTTGACATGGAACTATTATAACCATCTAACTACACCAAGTATGTGATTTAACCCTAATCTGAACGTAGAGATTTCAGATCGACATATATGGAAGGTAACCTAAAACTATGACATATAGAATTTTCCAGGGGTGCAGGATGGATGTCTTAAGGGAAATCGTAGGTAACATTTTCTGTTATGGGTCTGAAGAGCTCTGAATACTTGCCATATAACGAATAGTTTTCTTCTTTTTGAGAGAACCAAATGAGATTAAAAGCTGTTATGTAAATAACACTAAGATCTGGATGCCCTTGAAAAAAGAGAAACTAAATATTTTTTAAAAAGGAATAGGGGAGGAACCAAGATAGAGGAGTAGAAGGACGTGCTCTCACTCCCTCCTGTGAAAACACCAGAATAACAACTAGCTGCTGGACAATCACTGACAGGAAGACACTGGAACTCACCAAAAAAGATACCCCACAACCAAAGACAAAGGAGAAGCCACAATGAGATGGTAGGAGGGGCCCAATCACAGTAAAATCAAATCCCATAACTGCTGGGTGGGTGACTCACAGACTGAGAACACTTATACCACAGAGGTCCACCAACTGGAGTGAAGGTTCTGAGCCCGTCAGGCTTCCCAACCTGGGGGTACGGCAACGGGAGGAGGAATTCCTAGAGAATCAGACTTTGAAGGCTAGTGGGATTTGACTGCAGGACTTCGAAAGGACTGGGGGAAACAAAGACTCCACTCTTGGTGGGCACACACAAAGTAGTGTGTGCATCCGGACCCAGGGGAAGGAGCAGTGACCCCAGGGAAGACTGAACCACACCTACCTGCTAGTGTTGGAGGATCTCCTGCAGAGGCTGGCAGTGGCTGTGGCTCACCGTGGCGACAAGGATACTGGCAGTAGAAGTTCTGGGAAGTACTCCTTGGCGTGAACCCTCCCAGAGTCTGTCATTAGTCCCACCAAAGAGCCCAGGTAGGCTCCAGTGTTGGGTTGCCTCAGGCCAAACAACCAACAGGGAGGGAACCAAGCCCCACCCATCAGCAGACAAGCAGATTAAAGTTTCACTGAGCTCTGCCCACCCAAGCAACACTCAGCTCTACCCACCACCAGTCCCTCCCATCAGGAAACTTCCACAAGCCTCTTAGATAGCCTCATCCACCAGAGGGCAGACAGCAGAAGCAAGAAGAACTACAATCCTGCAGCCTGTGGAATGAAAACCACATTCAGAGAAAGATAGACAAGAAGAAAAGGCAAAGGGCTATGTACCAGATGAAGGAACAAGATAAAACCACAGAAAACCAACTAAATGAAGTGGACATAGGCAACCTTCCAGAAAAAGAATTCAGAATAATGATAGTGAAGATGATCCAGGACCTTGGAAAAGGAATGGAGGAAAAGATCGAGAAGACACAAGAAATGTTTAACAAAGACCTAGAAGAATTAAAGAACAAACAAACAGAGATGAACAATACAATAACTGAAATGAAAACTACACTAGAAGGAATCAATAGCAGAATAACTGAGGCAGAAGAAAGGATAAGTGACCTGGAAGACAGAATGGTGGAATTCACTGCTGCAGAACAGAATAAAGAAAAAAGAATGAAAAGAAATAAAAACAGCCTAAGAGACCTCTGGGACAACATTAAACGCAACAACATTCGCATTATAGGGGTCCCAGAAGGAGAAGAGAGAGAGAAAGGACCAGAGAAAATATTTACAGAGATTATAGTTGAAAACTTCCCTAACAGGAGAAAGGAAATAGCCACCCAAGTCCAGGAAGCGAAACGAGTCCCATACAGGATAAACCCAAGGAGAAACATACCGAGACACATAGTAATCAAATTGGCAAAAATTAAAGACAAAGAAAAATTATTGAAAGCAGCAAGGGAAAAACGACAAATAACATATAAGGGAACTCCCATAAGGTTAACAGCTGATTTCTCAGCAGAAAGTCTACAAGCCAGAAGGGAGTGGCATGATATACTTAAAGTGATGAAAGGGAAGAACCTACAACCAAGATTATTCTACCCAGCAAGGATCTCATTCAGATTCGATGGAGAAATCAAAAGCTTTACAGACAAGCAAAAGCTAAAAGAATTCAACACCACCAAACCAGCTCTACAACAAACGCTAAAGGAACTTCTCTAAGTGGGAAACACAAGAGAAGAAAAGGACCGACAAAAACAAACCCAAAACAATTAAGGAAATCGTCATAGGAACATACATATCGATAATTACCTTAAATGTGAATGGATTAAATGCTCCAACCAAAAGACACAGGCTTGCTGAATGGATACAAAAACAAGACCCATATATATATGCTGTCTACAAGAGACCCACTTCAGACCTAGGGACACATACAGACTGAAAGGGAGGGGATGGAAAAAGATATTCCATGCAAATGGAAATCAAAAGAAAGCTGGAGTAGCAATACTCATATCAGATAAAATAGACTTTAAAATAATGTTACAAGAGACAAGGAAGGACACTACATAATGATCAAGGGATCAATCCAAGAAGAAGATATAACAATTATAAATACATATGCACCCAACATAGGCACACCTCAATACATAAGGCAAATACTAACAGCTATAAAAGAGGAAATCGACAGTAACACAATAATAGTGGGGGACTTTAACACCTCACTTACACCAATGGACAGAGCATCCAAAATGAAAATAAATAAGGAAACAGAAGCTTTAAATGACACAAGAGACCAGATAGATTTAATTGATATTTATAGGACATTCCATCCAAAACAGCAGATTACACTTTCTTCTCAAGTGTGCATGGAACATTCTCCAGGATAGATCACATCTTGGGTCACAAATCAAGCCTCAGTAAACTTAAGAAAACTGAAATCATATCAAGCATCTTTTCTGACCACAACACTATGAGATTAGAAATGAACTACAGGGAAAAAAACATAAAAAACACAAACACATGGAGGCTAAACAATACGTTACTAAATAACCAAGAGATTACTGAAAAAATCAAAGAGGAAATCAAAAAATACCTAGAGACAAATGACAATGAAAACACGATGATCCAAAACCTATGGGATGCAGTAAAAGCAGTTCTAAGAGGCAAGTTTATAGCTATACAACCCTACCTCAAGAAACAAGAAAAATCTCAAATAAACAATCTAACCTTACACCTAAAGGAACTAGAGAAAGAAGAACAAGCAAAACCCAAAGTTAGCAGAAGGAAAGAATTCATAAAGATCAGAGCAGAAATAAATGAAATAGAAACAAAGAAAACAATAGCAAAGATCAATAAAACTAAAAGCTGGTTCTTTGAGAAGATAAACAAAATTGATAAACCATTAGCCAGACTCATGAAGAAACAGAGGGAGAGGACTCAAATCAACAAAATTAGAAATGAAAAAGGAGAAGTTAAAACAGACACCACAGAAATACAAAGCATCCTAAGAGACTACTAAAAGCAACTCTATGCCAATAAAATGGACAACCTGGAAGAAATGGACAAATTCCTACAAAGGTATAACCTTCCAAGACTGAACCAGGAAGAAATAGAAAACATGAACAGACCAATCACAAGTAATGAAATTGAAACTGCGATTAAAAATCTTCCAACAAACGAAAGTCCAGGACCAGATGGCTTCACAGGTGAATTCTATCACACGTTTAGAGAAGAGCTAACACCCATTCTTCTCAAACTCCTCCAAAAAATTGTGGAGGAAGGAACACTCCTAAACTCATTCTATGAGGCCACCATCACCCTGACACCAAAACCAGACAAACATACTACAAAAAAAGAAAATTACAGACCAATATCACTGATGAATATAGATGCAAATATCCCAACAAAATACAAGCAAACAGAATCCAACAACACATTAAAAGGATCATACACCATGATCAAGTGGGATTTATCCCAGGGATGCAAGGATTCTTCAGTATACTCAAATCAATCAATGTGATATACCATATTAACAAAATGAAGAATAAAAACCATATGATCATTTCAATAGATGCAGAAAAAGCAAATTTTGACAAAATTCAACACCCATTTATGTTAAAAACTCTTCAGATAGTGGGAATAGAGGGAACTTACCTCAACATAATAAAGGCCATATATGACAAACACACAGCAAACATCATTCTCAATGGTGAAAAACTGAAAGCATTTCCTCTAAGATCAGGAACAAGACAAGGATGTCCACTCTCACCACTATTATTCAACATAGTTTTGGAAGTCGTAGCCATGGCAATCAGAAAAGAAAAAGAAATGAAAGGAATCCAAATTGGAAAAGAAGAAGTAAAACTGTCACTGTTTGCAGATGACATGATACTATACATAGAGAATCCTAAAGATGCCACCAGGAAACTACTAGAGCTAATCAATGAATTTGGAAAAGTTGCAGGATACAAAATTAATGCGCAGAAATCTCTTGCATTCCTATATACTAATGATGAAAAATCTGAAAGTGAAATTAAGGAAACACTCCCATTTACCATTGCAACAAAAAGAATAAAATACCTAGGAATACACCTACCTAGGGAGACAAAAGACCTGCATGCAGAAAATTATAAGACACTGATGAAGGAAATTAAAGATGATACCAACAGATGGAGAGATGTACCATGTTCTTAGATTGCAAGAATCAATATTGTGAAAATGACTATACTACCCAAAGCTATCTATGGATTCAAAGCAATCCCTATCAAATTACCAGTGGCATTTTTTACGGAACTAGAACAAATAATCTTAAAATTTGTATGGATACACAAAAGACCCCAAATAGCCAAAGTAGTCTTGAGGGAAAAAAACGGAGCTGGAGGAATCAGACTCCCTGAGTTCAGACTATACTACAGAACTACAGTAAGCAAGACAATATGGTACTGGCATAAAAACAGAAACATAGATCAATGGAACAAGACAGAAAGCCCAGAGATAAACCCACACACTGATGCTCAACTAATCTATGACAAAGGAGGCAAGGATATACAATGGAGAAAAGACAGTCTCTACAATAAATGGTGCTGGGAAAACTGGACAGCTACATGTAAAAGAATGAAATTAGAACACTTCCTAACACCGTACACAAAAATAAACCCAAAATGGATTTGAGACCTAAATGTAAGACTGGACACTATAAAACTCTTAGACGAAAACATAGGAGGAACAGCCTTTGACATTAATCACAGCAAGATCTTTTTTTATCCACCTCCTAGAGAAATGGAAATAAAAACAAAAATAAACGAATGGGACCTAATGAAACTTCAAAGCTTTTGCACAGCAAAGGAAACCATAAACAAGACAAAAAGACAACCCTCAGAATGGGAGAAAATATTTGCAAATGAATCAATGGACAAAGGATTAATCTCCAAAATATATAGACAGCTCATGCAGTATGTCTTCTTTCTCCAAAGAAGACATACACATGGCCAAGAAGCACATGAAAAGCTGATCAACATCACTAATTATTAGAGAAATGCAAATCAAAACTACAATGAGGTATCACCTCACACCAGTTAGAATGGGTATCACCATAAAATCTACAAGCAACAAATGCTGGAGAGGGTATGGAGAAAAGGGAACCCTCTTGCACTGTTGGTGGGAATGTAAATTGATACAGCCACTATGGAGAACAGTATGCAGGTTCCTTAAAAACTAAAAATAGAATTACCATATGATCTAGTAATCCCACTACTGGGCATATACCCAGAGAAAACCATAATTCAAAAAGACACATGCACCCCAATGTTCATTGCAGCAGTATTTACAATAGCCAGGTCATGGAAGCAACATCAATGCCCATCGACAGACGAATGGATAAAGAAGTTGTGGTACATATATACAATGGAATATTACTCAGCCATAAAAAGGAATGAAATTGAGTCATTTGTAGAGACGTGGATGGATCTAGAGACTGTCATACAGAGTGAAGTAAGTCAGAAAGAGAAAAACAAATATCGTATATTAACGCATGTATGTGGAACCTAGAAAAATGGTACAGATGAACCAGTTTGCAGGACAGAATTTGAGACACAGATGTAGAGAACAAACGTATGGACACCAAGGGGGAAAAGTCGCGGGGGCGTGGGGATGGTGGTGTGCTGAATTGGACGATTGGGATTGACATGTATACACTGATGTATATAAAACTGATGACTAATAAGAACCTGCTGTATAAAAAAATAAATAAAATAAAAATATAAAAAAAAATAATAAATAAAAAGTCTAAAAAAATAAAAAGGAAGAGAACATGTAATGTTTGCAAAACTCCTGTGTGAAGTCTTTGTCTAGAAATTATGCTTACTTGCCATTTAATGTTTTTTATACATGTAACAAATATTTACCAATCATCTATTATGTGCCAGACACTATTCTAGGCACTGGAGATACAGCAGTAAAGAAGACAGAGAGGTCCTGGCTCTTAAGATCTTACATTCTAGTAGAAACTATTTTAGAACAGAGATCATCAAACTTCTTTGACTACAGTTCACAGTAATGTATGTAATAAACACAGTAATATATGGAATATACTGTAATATCACGGTTGCATTTAAAAACATTGGTCGTGACACAAGATTTATTTCACAATTCACAAATGATTATTAATTTAAGAGTCTAAAAAATACTGTTCTGTACTAGACAACAGAGAGCCTACCTCTTGGAGTCCCATGTTAGAGTGCCAGATGAATATAAAGCAATCTTTAGGTAAAACTTGAAAAGTAAATTGAAATTAGAATGCTAAATTATGGCATTTGAAATAGAAACACAGTAACACAAATAAACACAAACAACCCCTCCCCAAAAAACACCCTAAAAAATGATCTTTTTTTTTTTTTTTTTAAGGTGAGAATAATCCCAGAGAATGCAAAGAAGTATGGATATAGTCTCAAACCCATCCACGTGAAGCAACAGGGACAACAGGAATATAGAAGATGACTTCCTGGATTAAGAACGATTAAGTTATTGTTATTTCACTTCTTTCCTGTAAATTGAGGTTCAGTAAAGGTTCAAAATTTGCAATTTGAGATTTTAGCGAATGTAGAATCCATATGGGCAAATATTCACAGGATGGAGGAGGCCACTCTTCTCTTCACACATGCACTTGATTCCCAACGTGAGCTCTATGCTCAGCAAGAATCAACTATGTTGGTTTTCAAGCCTCTTCATGCCAGCTATACCTGTTATTGCAATTGCACAATTTAATTACATATTACTCAAACTATGAAATGATGGTGAGAATAGTTACTTCCATGAAAACTTAAGTTGAAGGCTTCTGAAAGATTCAAAGGCAAGTTGTTAAAAAAAAAATGCTATTAAATTATATAAGGCACTAAAGATAGAATTACCATATGACCCAGCAATCCTACTCCTGGGCATATATCCAGAGAAAACCATAATTCAAAAAGACACATGCACCCCAATGTTCACTGCAGCATTTCACAATAGCCAGGTCATGGAAGCAACCTAAATGCCCATTGACAGACGAATGGATAAAGAAGATGTGGTACATATATACAATGGAATATTACTCAGCCATAAAAAGGAACGAAACTGGGTCACTTGTATAGGTGTGGATGGACCTAGAGACTGTCATACAGAGTGAAGAAAGTCAGAAAGAGAAAAACAAATTTCATATATTAATGCATATATGTGGAATCTAGAAAAATGGTACAGATGAACCGGTTAACAAGGCAGAAATAGAGACACAGATGTAGAGAACAAACATATGGACAGCAAGGGGGGAAAGAGGGGGTGCGGGGGGGTGGGATGAATTGGGAGATTGGGATTGACATATATACACTAATACGTATAAAACAGATAACTAATGAGAACGTGCTGCACAAGAAAAATAAATAAAGTTCAAAAAAAATTACATAAGGCAATCACTGTATAAAATTTTTTATATTTCCAAAAATCTAGATTCTACACTTAAAATAACTTTACAAGTATGTAACCTCTTGCTCAATTTTAGAGAAACCAAAATTGGAAATTTAGATGAAGCAGCATGGCTATAGAGAAAAAAATGATCATACAGAACTCCAACTCAAAGAAAAGTTTGGTCAACATCAAATGACCAGCATATGAGTACACAAACATCCAAGATGTGTACATGTCATTTTTAAGAGTCCCCATGAGGACAGTCTTTTGACTCATTTGCCCAGTCATATCAGATAGGAAGAGGCAGATAATCATAGGCAACTCCAAAGACATTTTTACCAGAAATAGCCTACTGTTCAGCTTCACACTATCTTCTGGTGGCAATTTGCAAAGGGCAAGTATGTGAAAGTCACATAGTCTTTCAAACAAAACATAATATTCAGCTACTCCATGAGTAATTTAAAAGTTAATCCATGATACTTTTTTCTTAAGCCACTTTATTGAGGTATAATTGACATATAAAAAGCTGTACATATTTAACGTATACAACTCGAGTTTCCGGATAAGTATGTACCCGTGAAACCACTGGCACCATCAATGCCATAATCACAATGCTTCTCATCTTCAAGGCCCTGTGTGTGCCTTGTTTGGTGATTTGTATAGATATTTACCCTTGCCTTTCTTACGGTCTTGTGACTTTGAAGGAGTACTGAAGATAGAGATCTCCAGGGTTATAAAGATACAGAACTGCTCTCCATGAATGCTTCTGGGAACAAAAAGGTACTGAACCCCCTCACAAATGAAGATCATACACCCTGGACAAGCCCAGTTTAGTTCAAGTACTGTTCTAAATAAATGTCCAATGCCTAGTAAGTATTCAGAATACTTTTACCTTTTTCTTCTTATCTTTAAATTGCTTGATCAATGTGAGGACATGTTCAACAAGAAACATGAAATACAAGCCTCCCAGAGCTGTCAGACCTTTCCACGTGGAATCAAAATAGGTACTTTCTTCTATGTTTTGAGAAGAGAGATGGCTGAAAAGCGGTCCTCTCTTTATTTCCATTGCTGGTTCTTCATGGCTGTGACTATGGTGATGACTTGCATGAGACTAAAGGCAAAATAATATGGATTTTATAAATTGAGTAGTTTCACACGTCAGAAAAATTGGCTAAGATAATTAACATCAAATTTGAAATTATTCAGAATTAGGCAATTAATGTGATACTTCGGAATGAGGGGAAGTTTAGGATATTAAAAATAAAATGACCAACAAGCAGCAGCGATCTACAGCTTAAGGTATATAATGTACGATGGCACTTAACAGAGTGGATCTGTTCAATGTAAAGACAGACACATTCCCCAATGACCCTCATAACATAAGGTAGTGGGTATTTCCAATGTTTTCCCATGGCCACAAATAAGAGGGAACTGCAAAACTTAATAGGCATATAGTGTCTACTGCTTATACTCCCAGCTGAAAAGCCCCTACCATAGTCGTCAGTGTGCTTACAAGAAGCCCAGTCTGGGTAATGGGCCCTGGCAGGTACCCGAGATCCAGGTGCACTGCCCCAGTGGCCTGCAGCTGAGTGCAACAGGAAATTCTGCCACTGCGTGTGAGGGAACCAGGTGTGGCACACACTAACAGAGGTGAGACGGGGGGTCACAGGGTACACCCCACCCACGTGCTCCTAGAAACCAAATTTCCAGCCTTTTATACATATCAATACAAAGCACAAACCAAAAGTACACACACAACACACACACACACACACACACACACACACACACACACACATAGACAAACACACACATATATTTAATGTTGAATAGTAAAATACACTAATGGGATAAATTACTGTACTTACATGTGGAAGAAGGTGTAAAAAAGCATCACCACTCAGTGTCCCAACAGCCAATGCCACAAGGAAACTCAGAAGAAACTTGAAAAACACCCGATTCATGAGCGGCACTAAGATAACACCCAGCAAAGACAGGAAACTGATGACAGAAATGGCTATAAAGCCACCAACCCAGGCTGTCAAACAAAACAGAGAAAGGAAAAAGAATACAATTGATAACCTTTAAAAGAGAGACTGTGGAGCGGCTTAAGACAAATTAAAAGCAGGGGAGCTAAAGAAATACAAACTCAGTGGAATAGGACTGTGGTAACAGAGTAATAACCAAGAAATTTGATCAAATGAACAATGTGACTGAACCCTCCAGGTAAAGGGCATAAACCTAGTGGAAAATTCTTCAGCTAGGGGTGAAGGGAGGGGAAAACACGGTTACCAAGGATGAACTCTAGCTCACTTGGGAACTGAGCTTTCAGACTCCCATAACAGCTAAATTATGAGAGAGAAGAGGAAAAAGTTAGGGAAGGAAGGAAGGAAAGAAGCAGAGAAGAAAGGAGTAAGAAAAGGAAACTGGGAATTCAGTAATTTCTTCAGTGAACAAAGCAATTAATTCTTCATTATAGTTTCTGAGCAATGCAACTTACACTATAGCAGAGCGTATCCTGATTTCATCTATTAATAAGAATGTACAAGAATTAGGCTCCTTAACAGCAGAGATTAACTCTGACCATCCGCCAAACAGTATGACAACATATAAAGATCCCAAATTTTGAATGACCCTGACATATCCTGTGGGAGGACCTCAGACAAGTTACGATCTAAATTTTATTTTCTCGTTTTTGTTTGTTTTGAGGGTAAGGCTAACACACTTGCTTTCTTCACATTCAAGGCAGAGAACAACTAAGATGATATATTTGGAATTACGCTGAAAAATGAATAGGTTGATGTAAATATAAGGAAAAGTACAACATAAATGTATCTATTGGAAATGATTTTTACACAAAAAAGGCAATTTTACCTATTTGTAAAGAATACGTCTTTGGAGGGATTTCAGCTTTCTTTTCACTCGTTGTATGAATCAGACATGATCTAGTATCAATCTGATTGATGATGGCTGGGCAGAGATAGTTGAACTCGGTGGCATTCAGTGGAACCTGGATGCCCATGCCATGAGATGTAAGCAGCTTTGATGCATTGAAACACTGAAGAAAAGGAAACAGTGAAATCACCAAAAGGTACTCCCATTAGAGAATCCATAAAGGCTGTTTGATGACACAACACCCTTTTCCTACTGAAGGTACCTACTTTTTTATTTAAGTTAAGGTAAATCAAAATCAACTTTAGTTTTAAGTACTTTGGAACTTGCCTCAAGCTACCTGGAGATATTACGTCACAGTGGTGATTTCCCATCTCTTCTACCTATTTCTTCTTGGGAGAAGCAGTCACATCACTAGTCACCTTGGGAGAAAGCCTCAAGTGGAAAACTTGAGGATAAATGGACATTCACAAGCCTGTTAACTCACTGTATAAATCTATTAAGGAAATGAGCTTTAATTTCAAGACAGGTTCACTAGCAATTGAGAAATATGTTGTTTTAGTACTAACGCTACCCTACCTGGTCTAAACAAGCCCAAGACATGTCACTCTTCTAGCAACAACTGTAATTGCGAAACTTAGCTCAGTTCTGTCTGCATACTTGGCAAAGTAATGCTCCACAACGAGAGAATATTAAATTATGTCGATTACTCTTGCGGACGACAAGGCTGGTTAATAAAATAAACCTGTACCAGCAGGCTATTGTTTCAAACGTTTAATTAGATGACAAGCTTAGTTTGAAGAGAATCTCTGGGGTATGTAAGCTCTCCCGTCTCACCAAAAAAACTGGTGGTAGCACCTGTTTCTCATCTTCTATAAAGTTACTTTAAACCCCCACAAATCTTGGCCAATACTGTTCAGAACAAACTTTATCACTAGTGTCGCTATGGGAATGACCATTAGTAGGATTATCCCAGAATTAGTAAATCATGTGACGGTTTGAATGAAGTACTTAAGTTTTGCCTATTAATGTATACCAACTAACTCCTTGTTGTTGACATCTCTCAGCCAAAGCAAATTGTGTACAGTCTGGAAGTCTAGTCTAGGAAAAAACACATGAACTCAGAAGGTCACTGCCCAGACTTCTCACGTGTCCAGCATATCGCTGCTTTGCCAGTCACTCCACAGGTTACTGTGATCCCTCTGCCAAGGAGGCGAAGCTGCTCTTCCCGCACTCTTCAGCCCTTCCAACCACACCTTTTCCTAAAACAGGGATTCTAACTCCTGCTCTTTTGACCTTCCGGTTTCTGTGTTTTAATTAATGGGATTCTCCTTTAAAGATTTTCTCCAAAAATAATTTTGATATCTTTTTTCTACACTTACTTACTTTAAACTCTATATTAGAAAGTGGTTTCAGCAGGCAGCACTATTCTTACCAAAGAACTACCCCCCGCCCCAAGTTTTGTATCAGGGATGTTTACAACATAGTAGGGACACTTTGAGCTAAGTGCCTTGCTGAGAGAGTAGAAATTCCCCTTTCAATGAACTCACCATTTTATTTTTATTTTAAACTCCTTACAACTGAGATAGAATGGCAATGACAGGACAGACAAGCAGGCATATTGATTAAAATAATGAACAGCACTCATCTTACCTCCTGAGTATTTTCATTTGTGCTTCTGGAATACATAAAGCCATTTCTGGGCTCACTCACAGATTCATTTGTTTTCCTACTAGCCAGCCAGGTCGCCCAGCTCTTTTCTGTGACACTGGGTAGAGTGGAACTGCTCACACCTTTGGGGAGAAGTTTTCCATGTTTTGGAGTTTCTATGGTCTCTAGAAAGTGAGTTCCTTCAGAGACAGCATTATACACAGTTGAGGTCACTTCACTAGCACCAGCACCATCCTTGATTAAAACATTCTTTCTACCACTGGCATGTTCTGATCGATGAGGTCCTTTCCCCTGGCTGTTTCTAGGCTCTTTACTTGAACTATCAGAGTCATGGTCTGGGCAAAGAGCTTTTCGATTTTTACTGGAAGCAGCATGATTATGGTGAGAGTGATGCTCATGGTCAGAGTGATGCTCATGGTCATGGTGTATATGGATTCTCTTAATCTTATCTATGCCTATATTCTGAAGCAATTTTCTGAACCCTTCAATTGACAAGGAATTATTTTCTCCATAGCGATGGAAAAGCTGCTGCAGATGATGCTGCCGTGTGGTAACTGCCAAGTCAACATTAACGCCAGATTCCCAATTCGGAATAATTTTCTCAGTGGTCTGAGGGAAAGCAGTGGCTGGTCCTACTTCATGAAGGGGATGTGTGACTGACAGAACGAAGGTCAGGATCAAGATCACTGATAAATTCCTCGCCATTGCACCTTCCTAAAGAAGACAGAAAAAAAAAATCCTTGCCTTCACTTCCAAAACAATTTGAATTAAGAAATCCTATGCTGAAAACCGATGTCTAATCAAATAACCAATTTTTACAGAGCATCGTCTAGTGTGATCAGTGTAGTAAAACAAAAGAAAAAAAGAACTGGAGTCCTAGGCTCTACCCCTGCATTGCTAAAGCATGGGAAACAACTGGAAAGCAGCTGAGTGCTAAGACTCTGTACTTAGCACTGTAAATGCAACAGTAATTCAGAGACCGGAGGGGTCCAGGTGACCACAGCCACACTGGCAACTTCTTATTGCTTCGAACAACGATTTAAAACAAAAGAAAACCCGACTAACTACCTCCACCACCACCATCATCATTTCATAGAACAATCTTTCAATATCAAAAAAAGCAGAAATGGCAATCTCAGAGTAAGTCGCATTTAAAATTTTTTTCTTAAACTATATGCAAATCACTTTGAGGCTTCTCTCCTGAAATCCCACTCTTCAAGGGCACCCAATTCTGCCACTTTCTTGTGACTCCCTCATGCATACTCAGGCAGATGTGTGCCCTAACCACACAAATGGGATCTTTTTTCTTCCCCTTCAACAAATGACATCTTTCCATGTCAGTACATATAAAGGTATCACATTCTTTTGAATGACTGCAGTTTTTAAGTAAATTAAACTTCATAAAAAACTATGTTGCTCTTATATTGCTATAAACCAGTGAAAATTTTGTCAGACTATTACTTATTCATACAATAGTGCTTGGAACCAAAGGCCTATGCTCCAAAGAGGAGTTAGGAATCCAGTTAAGCACTGAATTCAGTTAAGGAGAGGGAGGTATAATCCAGATAAGCGTATAGGCTAATATCTCAGGACCCAGCCAGCAGATGTCCAGCACCAATGATGGGTAGTGATCATGACTAAATTCATCTGCCTCCAGTGAAAGACTTAGATGTCGGACTCTGGAGTGAGACAGCAAGGGCGAGAGAGGCAACCTAGCTCTACCACTTTCAGCTGTTCTTCCTTGGACCCACTGGTAATACCCATTTTATAGGGTGACTGAGAAAATCACATGAATGGATGTATGTGGAAATGCTCCAAACGCTGTCAGCAGTATTGCACAACTGCTGCTTATCGTACTGTGGAAAATGGAAGTACGCACTACCACGGGGCTAGACTCCTGAAAGAACAATCCTTGGGGCCTGAAGTTTTAATAGGCAGAAGAGAACCATTAAGAAATAATTCGCAGAAGAGAGGAGAGGAGCGAGATACGTCGGGACAACACAGACGAACGGCTCAAGGGCAGCTCCGTGCCTTGCTCCACGAACGATGATTAGGGCGGTCCCGGTCCCCGCAAGTCCGCGGGTGTTGGAGAAAAGAAAGCAGAAGAAAAGGGCCTGGAGAAACGGGTGAGTGTAGAAAACGGGAAAGAGGGCACAAAACTGTTTCTAAGGGCTATTTTTAAACACGACAGTACCTTTTTCGAAAATGAGATCAACAGGACAAACCGTTTCCTTACCGCGTTGGACCCTGAAGCCCATCTGTGGGATGGGAAGTCCAAATGGAAGTGTGGCCTTGCCGGCCCGCGGGGTACCCCTCTCCGCCCGCCTCTCCCGGACCTGCGGGACTCACCTCTCCGCGGCCTCGCCGTCCCACGGCCCGGTCCCGCGCGCCGCTTCAGTTCCCGCCGGCGGTCCGGAGGGCTCGGAACCGGCCCGTGCTTCTCTCCCTAAAAACCTCTACACGGCACGGAGAAGCGGCGGTCTCATCGGCCCGGCTGCCCCTCGGTCGGGGTACCGCCGCGCAGACACCGGGAAGCAGCGCCCAACGCGCCGTAGCCTCCCGGGAGGAGGACAATTACTAATTACCGCCGCTCGTAGCGCGCCGCCGGGAACCACCGCCCCCGTCGGCCATGACTGCGGGGCATGCGCAGTGCGGCTCCACCCCGTCCCTGGCAAGCGGATCCGCGCGTCCGCCGGTTTGCCGGCTCCGCGGGGCTCGCAAGGGCGGGAGGGGGCGGAGACGCGGTCCGGGTGAGCTCTGAGCGCCGAGATCAGTCGGGGGCTCTTTCCTCGAGCCCCTCTGCGCCCTCGCCTCTCTGAAGCCGGCGACACTCTCGCCAAGGCTCCCCACCGAGCCAGCCCCGTATGGTGCTGGGAGCCCGGCCGTGAGGGGCAGTGGAACGCTCCTACCGCTGCCCTGGCACACGAGCCCCGGGTCTTTCTAGAGGGTCCTGAGGTGTTCCGGTCGGGTATTCCCTCCTGGGACGGAGGCCGTGCTTGGGCCCTGGGCCAAGATCCAGGAGACAGGCGCTGGTAGAGGCAACCGGGCACTGAGGACCACTGGCAGGGGAGGTGGGTGGGGTCGCCCCCGTCCCGCCCCCGGCCGCCTTGGAAACGCGGTGCGGATAACGCCAGCGGGAGACGCGGCGGCCGAGCAGTTCCGCTCCGAGGGCGGAAGTGCGTGCCCAGCTTTCGGCCGCTGACCAGGCAGCAACATGGTGGCACCTGTGCTGGAGACCTCTCACGTGTTTTGCTGCCCGAACCGGGTGCGGGGAGCCCTGAGCTGGACCTCCGGGCCCGGAGGACTTCTGGCCTTCGGCACGTCCTGTTCCGTGGTGCTCTATGACCCTCAGGTAAGAGAAGTGGCCATACGCCCGACCCCGTGTGCTTCTGGGGCCAAATATGCTGGGTGTTCTTGGGGCGGACTGTAGACGCCGCTCCAGAGTGTGGAGACCGGCTGTGCTGTCCTGTCCGCTTCGGGGAGGGTGTCTGGGCGAGGAGTCTGGCTCTGGAGAGCGGGACTCGCCCCTCGCCCTCTCGTGCGCTGCGTCAGCCTGGGGTCACCATGTCCTACAAGTGGCCTGTTAGCCCCAGGTAGAATCTCAAATGATGACAACCTTTTCCGAAGCCGCCTGTGGGAACTGTAGTACTGTTAAAGAATCAGTTTGAGCTTTAAAAGATGTGCAGTTTAGGTATGGGTTGAAGCTATCACACAGATGCTATCTCATTTCTGTGTTTCCCTTAGTGTTACCAAATAAGCTTTTGTTTTCTTGAATTTCAAAGACATATCACTTGTGTTTTAGCTTTGAGAATGGACATTTTAAAGAAAGTGCCATTGGGGTAAAGGTCATAGGGGATAGGGACCCTAAGCACTAGGTGTAAGGCAGGACTTACCTATTCCCTGAACTGCACCCTTGGCCTTTTCCCTATCAAACTTCTCAAGTGACTAGTTTCTGCATTCTTCCCAGAGTTCATCATGACCTCATCCCCCCCTGGCTAATTTTGGACAATGCAGTTAGTGTTGCTTTTCAAAAGGAGCCTCAGTATAAAAAGTAAAGTGCTGGAAATTAAAATGCAGTGCAGGAGATAGATATTATGTTTTTCTTATCTTACTGCTTTATTAATTTGATTAAAAATTCCATCATCCTAGACATACAGATGGCCACCAGGCACATGAAAAGATGCTCAACATCGCTAATTATTGGAGAAACGCAAATCAAAGCTACAATGAGGTTTCTGCTCACACGGGTCAGAATGACCATTATCAAAAAGTCTACAAACAATAAATGCTGGAGAGGGTGTGGAGAAAAGGGAACCCTCCTCCTACAGTGTGTTGGGAGAAATGTAAATTGGTGTAGCCACTATGGAGAACAGTGTAGAGGTTCCTTAAAAACCTAAAAATAGAGTTACTGTATGATCCAGCAATCCCACTCCTGGGCATATATCTGGAAAAGACAAAAACTCTAATTCAAAAAGATATGTGCACCCCATTGTTCATAGCAGTGCTGTTTACACTAGCCAAGACATGGAAGCAACGTAAGTTTCCATCAACAGATGAATGGATAAAGATATGGTATATATATACACAATGGAATATTACTCAGCCATAAAAAAGAATGAGATAATGCTATTTGCAGCAACATGGATGGATCTAGAGATTATCATACTAAGTGAAGTAAATCAAAGACAAATACCGTATGGTATTGCTTATGGGTGGAATTTAAATAATGATACAAATGAACTTATTTACAAAACAGAAATAGACTCACAGACATAGAAAACAAACTTATGGTTACCAAAGGGGAAGGGGGGAGGGATAAATTAGGAGTTTGGGATTAACAGATACACACTACTATATATAAAATAGATAAACAACAAGGACATACTGTATAGCACAGGGAACTATATTCAATATCTTGTAATAACCTACAATGGAAGAGAATCTGAAAATGAATACATATATATATATGACTGAATCACTTTGTTGTACTGAAATGTAGCTGAAATGTTGTAAATCAAGTATACTTCAATTAAAAAAAATTCCGTCATCCTCATATCCGTTGCAGATTTGAACTTATAAATGAAATAATTGTATTCATTTTTCTTATCTTGCCCTTGCTCATCTCCTCTCAGTTTTTGTTTTGTTATTACCATGCACTGTTAACTGGCAAGATAAAGCATTTAAAACCAAGGGTAAACTTTACAATGGCTATTAACCAAGGCTTTGGAAGCCTGTCTTTCTGCAGCTGTTTAATGGGTTTGTGCCCCATGCCCTCTATCACATTTTTATTTTTAATGATAATCTGCTGGCCATGTTAGGGGATTTTAACATCAAAAAAAAGTATATGGAGCCTAAAAAGTACTTATTTTGTTTTGTTAAATATTTGTTAGCTGGGTATTTAATGAAATATAAGAATAAGAACACGTCAGATGCTAAAGTAAAGTTTTGGGGGTGATGTTCATTCAGCAAACTTTTGAAGACCCTTTATGGGCTAACCTTGAACTGAGTGGTGATGACACAAAGATAATGGGTAATAACTCCTGCCCGTCAAGGAATTCTGATTCTAGTGAGAAAGACAATGAAATGCTTTAAATTGTTTCCTAATCTCAACCCATATGTGAAATATGTTAGTTTATGCACATTTACCCCTGTAAACCTTTTTCTCAGCCATGAGAATTCCTGTTGACATACAAGTAGGTATCAAGCCAGTGCTCTAGGCAATCAATAGAGAAAGGACCTATAAAGTGGAGGGCTCAGTAGGAATAGAGTCTTCAGCAGTGGGGGAAGAAAAGCCCAAGTGTGGAGTGACATTGGTGAAAGCAGCAATCTGAGGGTCTGCAGGGAACCTGGCTGTAGGCCCTGAAGGGATCTGATGTTTGAGGACCTTAGTAGTTGTGGCCTGGTGACCTTGGGTCATTAAGGCTGAAGAACCCAACACCAGATCAGCCAAGGCATACAAAGTGAGCCACGAATTTGTATCCATTAATCACGAATTCCTCTCTTGAAGGGTTTTTTTGTCAACCAAATTCTCAAATTGGTGCAAGCATGGTAGAAGTAGGCCCTAAGATATGTGGGAACAAGGTCCTTATCTGGTCTGGGATTTCACAGGCTTCCCAGACAAGAAGAGGACAGAGGTGAGTGAATGTGGAGTGGGGAGAAAGGCAGGAATGAATTAAAAAGTGAATGGATGATTTAAGCCATGGTTAATAGTTCATAAAGGAAGGTGATTCTGTTTGAAGTAATACTGAACTTTTTATTAGCATCAAAAACACTGAAATCTGATGTTTATTAATTCATTAATTCCTCTGTAGGATAAATCCTAATTTACTAACAAGTGTTTTCTTCTCTAAAGAAAAGTGTTGTTATTACCAACCTGAATGGTCACACTGCTCGAGTCAACTGCATACAGTGGATTTGTAAACAGGATGGTTGTAAGTATTAATCTGACTTTTCTTAATTTAGCATTAGCTTATCTGATATTATGCCATTAGAAAATAGAAGAAAAATGATATGCCCAGTGAACTATCTGACCTGTACTTTTATTTTATAGCAATTGAAGCATGGATAACACAGCGGTGCTTAGGATGAAGGTAGAGGCAGCCCATTACTGAGGCAAGACCCCACCATTGCTTTTGATCCCAAAGCCTGTAATCAGGGCCTGTGTTGAGGCCCAGGTTGGGATTCAAAAGATTTGGCTTGTTAGGTCTCTTTCTACCACAGACAAACTATTGTTTTTTTAGGCAGGGCATTGCATCTCTCTTGACCCCAGTTTCATCTTAGTAACATATGAAAAGTAAATGTTTGGACTGAATCAGGAGACCCTTAGTGATTTGACCTGTGAGGTCAAAATTATTTTCGGAATAATAAGAAGTTATTCCTAGTTTTCATTCTCATTCCGTCACAAGTATGCAGTGCCATTTTCCAGTGGCTGCATGGTGTGGGATATTGCAACAGATTAAATACAGAAGCAGATATGAAAATCCAGCTGAATTCTAATAAAGTCAGACGTTAAAGAGATTTGCTGAAATATAAAACAGTGCCTTTCTTCTTATTAATTTTTTGTTTTGGAAAATACAAGGTTCCCCCCATAAAAATGTTATTTATGTTAATAGGGTTCATTGTTATTTTTAAGTAAACTAATAAACAAGTATTTTTCATATTTCTCAGTTTTAATTTCTAATGTGGTTAATATTGGTACATATAGCCTATATAAACAAAAGGTCTTTGGGGTCCTGAAAAAATTTTAAGAGTATAAAGGAATCCTGATATCAAAATGTCTGAGAATTGCTGGACTAGATTATCTCCAGGTCTCTTCCATCTCTAAGATTCCATAGCTCCAGAATTTTTAATTAAGAATGCTTTTAGGTGGGCTTCTAAAATCCTATGGAATTTCCTCAGGTGTCTTAAATATACCTCCAGTAGTATTTTTATGGATTCTCAATTAATTTTATTTATTATTCTGTTTATTAAATATGTATTGAGAGCATTCTGAGCTAGGCACAAATGCAGAATTTCCTAAATTAGTGCCACTTGGTTATGATTTTTATCTGTGACATTAAAAAAAAAGTTTAATAAACTACTTACCTCGGTTGGTGATGCAGGATTAGTCGCAGTAGGTCAGTAAAAACCATTAAATCTTAGAAAGAGTGGCTGTTAGTGCAGATACTAAAACACAATTGTAATTATATTAACTGCCACCAAATGACATCAAAGACTACTTGAATCTCAGTATAGGGATTTGTTATAAAATATTAATTTGGGCTTGTATGTTTTATTTTCCCTTTAAAAGAGGTTACGTAAAATGAACTGCTTGTGTATCACTGTAATCTCTATTATGATTGGTTTTCTCAGATTTGGCTCCACTGTCAGATAACTCATGTATTCTTTCTAACCCAGGTATCAGTGACATATAAAATTCTAATAATACCATTTCATATTTTTAAAATGTCTGATTTTTAACACATTACCTTCATGTACCTTATAGTAATTATCAAAAGCACGTAGTTAGGTAAATGGCTTAATTTCTGTGACACGTGAAGAAATTAAAGTCCAAGATCACAGCTGGCTGGCAGCAGGGTTAGGACGTGAACCTGGGACTTCTGAGTATAAATGTAATGTTCTTTAGACAGTCCCCCAGCTTCTTAACCTAACCATCTAGACATAAGCCAGAAGAAGCAAATGGATGCAAAATCCAAACCAAAATTATGTTAGATTATTTCCCCCTTTTTTGGTTCTTACTCCCTTTTTCTTCTGTCTTCAACAAAAAGTTGTAAATGTTTAAAAGAGGTATTTTGAAATGTGATCTCAAAAATATGTCATGTACTACTTGATAGCAGCAGCTGACTGTAATGTCTCATATGTGTTATTTCTGCCAAAAGTGTTTAGCCTGAATCTTATGAGGAAACAACCAGACATATCCAGATTGAGGGACATTCTGCAAAACAACTGGCCTGGACTCTCATTGTCACAAAAAAGGAGGGAACTGGGAAACTATTCAAGATTAAAGGAGACTAAAAAGATGTGACAACCAAATGCGCAATGTGTGGTCCTTAGATTCTAACTTAAAAAAAAGTTATAAAATACATTACTGGGACAATTTGGGGAAATTTTAAGATGGATTATGTATTACATAACAATACTGTATCAGTATTAAAATTGTTGAATGTGATAATTGTATTGTGGTAATGCAGGAGAATGTTCCAGTTCTTGGGAAAAATGGTAAAATATTTAAGGATCAGAGGTCATCATGTCTCCAACTTATTTTTGTTTGTTTGTTTGTATATTTATTTATTTTATCTATTTATTTTTGGCTGCGTTGGGTCTTGGTTGCTGCACGCGGGCTTCCTCTAGTTGTGGCGAGCAGGGGCTACTCTTTGTTGCGGTGCGTGGGCTTCTCATCGTGGTGGCTTCTCTTGTTGTGGACCATGGGCTCCAGGTGCGCGGGCTTCAGTAGCTGTGGCAGGCAGGCTTCAGTAGTTGTGGCACGCAAGCTCAGTAGCTGTGGCATGTGGGCTCAGTAGTTGTGGCTCGCAGGCTCTAGAGCACAAGTTCAGTAGATGTGGCGCACTGGCTTAGTTGCTCCGCGGCATGTGGGATCTTCCTGGACCAGGACTCGAACCCACATCCCCCCGCATTGGCAGGCAGATTCTTAACCACTGCGCCACCAGGGAAGTCCCTCCAACTTATTTTTAAATCGTTTGTCAAAAACAAAAAGGGTGTGTGTGTGTACATAGAGCAAGGTAATTGAGCAAATATGGCAAAATCTAAACAGTTGGTGAAGCTAGGTAAAGGTATATGAGTTTTCTTTTATCTTTTCTATAGCTTTGAAATTTTTCAAAATAGCTGGAAAAGAATTAAAATGTTTACTGAGGTATGATTTTTTTTCAGCTCCTTCTACTGAATTAGTTTCTGGAGGATCTGATAATCAAGTGATTCACTGGGAAACAGAGAATAATCAGGTGGGTAGACATGTTTATGGTTATAAGAAATGACTGTTATATCTACTTTTATTTTCAGTCTTTTCCCTCATTTCTACTGTGTTCTTCCTTTATGAAGTTTCCTCATTCTTGCTTGTCAGTAATCCAGATCCTGTATATTCCATACTTCACAGGCCTTGTACCCTTCCCTGTAATCTGCTTCTGTATTCATATGCTGTCAGTCATTTCTGTGAATTTCTCATCATTTGGAATAATTTTCAGACTGCTCTTACAGGGTATGTTTGTCTTGTTTTCATTGGTAGCAAAAATTAATACTGCTTTGTGCATAGGACAGCAGTTATCACGTGGATATAGAGTTACATAATTCTGAGTGATGTTATAATATGCAATACTGGGTGTGTATGGACCTCTACTGATAGACATTTAGGTTGTTTCTAGTCACAAGCAAAGATTAAAAATGTAAAGTTAGTGCATCATATGTTTGAACATCTGCCATGCGGAAGGTGTAGTAGATGAGGCAGAATCCTATTCATGAATCGTGTACATAGTTTTGAAGGCAAAAAGCACTTGAATAACTGAAGTACAAAGGTGGCTCTGGGTGGGTGATTTCACTTGCTGTACCACAACCATGCTGCCGTGGAAGTTCACTAGAGATTTAAGAGGTGGCCTTTTGGTTAGGTCTGATAGTGTGAGATGATTTCCTTAGGAAACATTAAAGTGGTGAGGGTTCCAGGTAGGGAAAATATATGAATCAAAGTGCAGGTAAGAAAGGAGACCATTTGCTCAGAAGTATCCAGTGTTAACCAAAGCCTAAGATGTTTTAAGGGCAGGGCTTTCCAGAGCTTGTTCAGAGAATTATTCATCTCTTAGTTATTGATTGTGGCCAGTCAAGTTTGGGAAACAATGCATATCATATACTTCTCTTAGAGAATCACAATGCCTGTGAGCATAGTGAAGACTCTGAAAAGTTCTGATATGGAAAAACCTGCTTATCTTTGTTTAACTAATATTTCCTAAACTTACTTCAAGTCTGATTTTTTTTTTTCTTCAGATCTTTTAGTATCTCTTGTAACTTTGAGGAACATAGTTTTGGAAATGTTTCTAGATAACACTTACGGGCTGTAATATTAGAGAAGTAGAAAAGGAGAAGATCTCGTGAGAATTTGAATACTTGCTTCAAGAGTTTGTTTTTTATTGGCAGGCATTTGGAAGTCATTGAGGATTTCTAACCAGTGGAGTATGAATACCGAAGAAGATGAATGACAGGAGTGTGCCAAATTAGGATAGGAAAAAAATATGAAGGAAGAGCTATGGGATACATTTTTGAAGGAAAATGATTTTGGCAATTGACTAGATAGTTGTCAAAGGAGTAGGGAGCTATTGGGTAGAGGAGTGAGAAATCAAAAAGAGTGGGATTCTGGCTCAGGGCTCTGGAAGAAAGATACTTCTACAAAGCAAAATAGGCAAGTTAGAGGGAAGATGTGGAATTCAGTTGTTAACATGTTACTTGTATTGCCAGCCAGAGACAGGGGGCAGGTGTGGAGGAGGGGATTGTGGGGTCACTTAGACTTGAATGAGAGTTCTAATGGTTGTGTAGCAAAGCAGCTCCTGTTTGGATTTACCTTGGCAGAGGAATCCAGAGAGAGCCATTTGAGCACTCATTTTTGAGACCTTGAGTTGAGATTTGCAAGACTCTTTCCTCAGTGCTGCCCTACGCTTCTGTCAGTAGAGAGGATTGCAGGCTGAGTATCTGATGGCAGACAGCGAACTTAGAGACGGACGGGAAAGTAGAATGTGAGGCCAAACAGGGAGGAGGATGAAAGGCATAAAAGAGGGATGAAGGGAATAAGAGGATTTGGGGGAAGAAGTCACATATTATAACCTTAGAGGCTTAAAGCTTCCTTCTGGTATGCATTTCCATGCACACAGGTGTTCACTACATCTTGACTTCTGATAAAAGGAAATAATTCTAAGCTGGTATAATGAGAGATTTGAGTCTCCGAACAGTGAGCATCGTTTTTTTAAAAGCTGGTGAACTTGAGAGATTTGTTTTGTTTGAGCTTTTAAGAGTGTCTAATGGTTGAAATACAACCTTGCTTAAAAGATGTGAAGTGGCATAGAAAACAAACTTATGGTTACTAAAGGGGAAAGGGGGTGGGAGTGGGGATAAATTAGGAGTTTGGGATTAGCAGATACAAACTACTATATATAAAATAGATAAACAACAACGTCCTACTGCATAGCGCAGGGAACTATAGTCAATATCCTGTAATAAACCATAATGAAAAAGAATACGTGTGTGTGTATATATATATTTATAACTACACCATAAATTAACACAATGCAACATTGTGTTAAAAAAATAAATGTGTTTAAATGTGTTTAAAAAAATAAATAAAATAGAAAAAAAAGGATGTGAAGTGAGTTTTTCCATAGATTTAATGTTACAGACTCATGTAAAGTTTAAATACAGAAAAATAGGAAGAAGGAAAAAGATACAAAATTTCAACAGTTAACATTCTAATGAACATTGTTCCAGATCTCTGGTTATGTGTGTATAATTATACATGAAAGTGACTTTATTGTACTTGAGTTTTAAAAAGTGTTTTTTCAGAGAAGCCAAAGGTTAATTACAGGAAGTTAGTGTACAGACCCCCTTATATGTAACTATCAATTACCTTCTTGAGTGGCAGAGTTCTGCTTAACTAATTGGGAAAATAATTGAGGAGACATTTAAGAGCCTCCTCTGTTTCAGCAGACAACAGTTTACAAAAGGTACCTCTCAAAGGAAGTGGTAGAATCTCACATATTTGGAACTCTAAAAAAGTAGATCCAAAATAGAAATGATGCTGCAGGGAATAATCTTGCATGGCAAGCTAGAAGACTTGATAAACAGATGGGATTTCCCAGTTCTATTTGTCATTTTTCCATTTTGTAACTCTGATTGATACAGGTAAGTATTATGAGTGGATGCTAAACATACTTGGTAAAAGTTTGATGGAAAATAGAGTATTTACTCAGTCCCAAAGTATAATCTCACATATTACCACCAAAAAAAAAATTAATTTCACAGTGAAAAAGCATGGCAGATACTACCTCTACTAAAATATCAGGGTTAATTTTACTAAAAGTGAGACAAACTGACATTGTGTGCCTCCTGATGTGATGCAGTTATGTAGTGGTGACGTCAAAATGTACACCCTGAGTCTGTTCATGAGGAAATATCAGACTAATCCGAGAGGAGGGACAGTCCACAAAGCTGGCCTATATTCTTCAAAAATGTCAAAGTCATGCATGTCTTTCCATGGTAATAAGCATGCATTATCCTTTTTGTTGGCTTAGAATATGTCTACAATTATTTAATCAGTTTCCTATTAATACTTACAGGTTGATTGAAGTTTTCCTAAAGGGTGTGTGACGAATGTCCTTCTGCATTTGTCTTTTATTACTTGTTAAACTAGTACTGCTCTCTCAGAGTAGATTCTCAGATGTGCGATTGCTGTGTCAAAGGGTGTGCACATTTTGTGTGTAGTTAATATGATCAGGCAGGATTCTCAAACGTTTACATTCTTCTCAGTTGAGAGGACTTACTTCTGGATCAGGCATTTTAACAGTACCTTTAATCCTCTGACTCTAGTTAAATACAGGTGAAACTGATAATTCCTTTTTTATCATAATGCTTTTGTTATTCTTTGTGATTCAGCTTTTAAAAGCAGTCCACCTCCACGGTCATGAAGGACCTGTTTATGCAGTGCATGCTGTTTACCAGAGGAGGGCATCGGATGTTGCATTACATACACTGATAGTGTCTGCAGCTTCTGATTCTACTATTCGAGTCTGGTCTAAACAGGGTTCTGAAGGTAAGTTTAGAGACATTGTGATCCAAACAAATGAAATTAAGTAATTTAATTATCATATGAAGGACAATTTAGAAGACCATTCATGTAATTTTTCAGTCTTTCAAGCTGTTTTAAAAATATTAGAATTCTAATCTACATGTTTGTTTCTTTTGCACTTTTCCATAATTCCTCTTTACCAAACTGTTTGATAATGTAAATTCCTTCAAAGTCTTTTCATATGTCTTTTTGTTCTCTGTAACCTTGTTAGAAATTGGCCATTTAAATTCCCATCATCCCTGGGGGCTCAGGACTGACTTCTGTCATCTCCCTGCTGACATCTGATGATGCTACCCAACCTCTAAGGTTGGATACACTCAGAGTTAGTTGTTCGTGATGTGTTTTATTATTTCTTAGTGACATGCCTTCAGACCATGGACTTTGGAAATGGATTCACTCTGGCTCTCTGCTTGTCTTTTTTGCCTAATACTGATGGTGAGTATCCTGCTAAGTGTATATTGAAAGAGGAATGTATTTTTATATCCCCATACAACCAGAACCTAAAAAACATACTGGATCTAAATTTTGTGTCTAAATGTTTTCAGGAAACAAGTTGAGACATGGATAACATACTTTTGTTCTCAGTATTCAGATGACCTGTGTATAAAACATAAGGTCAAAGGGGGTTAAGTGGGGTGGCTATTAGAAACTTCAGTAGCAGTTAAAAATTTAAGTGACTCAATATGTACTCAAGATTGGTACTGCTATTTATCAAATATACTGTCGATGTATATAGATGTAATTTGGGAAAATTACCTAGCTCTGTAGAAGGTGAAGGTCTGGGATAAGTTGAGAAAAGTACTGAACATGGATCATATGAGTATTTCTGTCAAGGTGACAGCCCCTGCACCTGCATAATGACAGCACCCTACGTAATGACAGCACCCTGCGTAATGACAGTTTGCCTAAGACCACTTAAAATCTCCAAAGAAAAAATTCCCCTTTTGCTGTGAAACCCGTCTGTACCTATCTTTGATTATCCTCCACAAAGATGATGGCCAATGCAAGTCAGACAGTCTTGTGCCTCCTCAGTTACCTGGAGGACAGACCTGGTGGGGAGAGGCCAGGCCTGGAAGCCTCCAGGCTCTTTTGCCCTTTGCAGCAGGAGCTGTGACTCTGTGGTCTCACGTGACGTTCCACTTTGTGCGAGGGCTCCCCAGGAGGAGGAACTACGCACATTCTGGTTTCATTACATAGAATTTGATTTCTTTGCATCTATGTTGAGGCCAAGTGACTGAGTTTTTGGCTTTTTTTTTTTTTTATGTTGATTTAAAGAAAACTAATTTTACAGTCACACCTTTCATAACTTTTTATCCACATAGTTAATTATATGCTCTTTTATTTTGTTCTTTAATTACTTCATGGATTTTGTTTTACTATCAAATTCTCAAAATGTAGGGTCCTCAAAGTAACAAACATACCCTTAAATCTTTGTACAGTAGCCCTGATGCTGGGCTCATAGTAGCTCTCCCGGAAATTTTATTATTCACTTGGGCTAACAACGTTTCCTGTTAGTCTTCTGGCTGACATAGTTAAACGCTCCCAGCTTGCTCTCGAGCTTCTCTTTTTACTGCTCCTTCTATTGTAAATAACACAGAATAAAGGAAAGGATTCTCAGTTAATAGTCATTCTTTGCCAAGTGACCATTTAATGGAACATTTTAGAATATTCATTTTATTCCTAAAGATGTTTATTGAGCACTTTCAATTTATTTGTTCAGTGGTGTGGGAAGCAGGAGTCAGGATTCTTTACCTAGAGCTTAGAATCCAGCATAGGTGATGGTCATAACATACGATGGAATACTTACAGCAATGCCTCTTTTCCCCCCACCAGTACCAATATTAGCATGTGGCGATGATGACTGCAAAATTCACTTATTTGTTCAACAGAATGATCAGGTAATTAATGATGTTTCTTAAGAGGCTAGAATTATGTTCTGCTTAATTACATATCTTAATACAGATTATTTCTAGATTATAGGATTTTGGGGATGTTCCAATCTAAATAATCCAATAGGAGAATCTTTTTTGGCAGTCTTCCATTAAACAGTTTTGCAGTCTTTGAACACCAGGTATACTGCTGCTGCTTTGGCTACCAGGTCCAGAGTCATTGGGGGAAACAGGTCGTTAGGTGGGGAAGAAGAGAAGGTTATTTGTCCTTCTGAGCTTTACCTATTCTTTGAGTGGTTAAACTAGAGGGAAGTTTCAGAAAGAGGGTTGGTTAACTCTAGGCTCGTTTAGTTAATAACAGAGGTATTTGTTTCTTTGCATTTTATAAGAAAGTTAAAAATGACTGTGAATGTTCAACCACCCAGCTTTTTTCTATATTGTGTCCACAGCATATGTCATTTTACCTTGGGAATGTTTAGTGTATTTGAGAACTACAGATATTATCTGCTCAGGATTGCTCAGTTAAATTTGGATGATTGTGAGATTTTTCATTCCCAAATGAGAGCTCTATCTGATGTCTGATCAGATAGTGTTCCCAGTAAAAAAAAAAAGCAATGCAGTCAGACTGGCTGGGACCAAATTAAGTCACTGATATACATGAAAATATTAAATTCTTACATCAAGTCCTATGATTTTTGTTATCTTACTAGTTTCAGAAAGTGCTTTTTCTATCTGGACATGAGGATTGGATAAGAGGCGTGGAATGGGCAGCCTTTGGTCAGTATGAAATTTTGCTAAAGTACATATAATGGGGACAAGTATGTGTAATTTCAAAGCAGCCTCTTTTTTATTTATTTATTTGGGGGTGCCGGGTCTTAGTTGCAGCAGGCGGGCTCCTTAGTTGTGGCTTGTCGGCTCCTTAGTTGCAGCATGCATGTGGGATCTAGTTCCCTGAGAAGGGATTGAACCTGGGCCCCCTGCATTGGGAGTGTGGAGTCTTAACCACTGCACCACCAGGGAAGTCCCCCGTGTATGTTTTAATTAAAAATTTTCTTTGTATGTAACATTTTCCTATTGGCCCGATTAGAAAAGAGGATACTTATCCCTTGTATTAACTATTAGTTGGGTTGGTAGAGGATGAAACAAGTTGATGTTTATAAGAGGACACTAGTTGTTACACATGCAGACATTCTTGAGAAGTTCTTTTTAGAAATTAATAGATTGTATAGGAATACCACATATTATAACCATTTATTAGCATTGTCTATATTTGTCAGTGTTATTGAAAATGAATATAGGTCAAATGAATGAAGGATGAGGAAGCAAAGTCTAATTTTTTCAGGAAATCTAGAAATGTGTATATTGTAGAAGAAAAACTCTTATACTTAAATTTAAGAATAGAATGTTTTAAAAGTAATAAAATTTGTTTTTTTAATTAGGTAGAGATCTTTTCCTAGCAAGCTGTTCACAAGATTGCCTGATACGCATATGGAGGCTGTATATAAAATCGACATTTTTAGAAACTCAGGAAGATGATAATATAAGACTGAAAGAAAATACTTTTACTATAGAAAGTGAAAGTGAGTAATAATGAAAATATTTGATTTACAATACTCAGGTTTCCTAGCTGATTTACTTATGTTTCACTACACACATATGTGAAGGTTAGGTGTTTTTTTTTTGTTTGTTTGTTTGTTTTGTGGTACGCAGGCCTCTGTTGTGGCCTTTCCCGTTGCGGAGCACAGGCTCCGGACGCGCAGGCTCAGCGGCCATGGCTCAACGGGCCCAGCCGCTCCGCGGCATGTGAGATCTTCCCGGACCAGGGCACGAATCCGTGTCCCCTGCATTGGCAGGCGGACTCTCAACCACTGCGCCACCAGGGAAGCCCGAAGGTTATGTTTTCAGAAGTATCAGATCTCTAGCTGAAACTGATATATGCATTTTTCCTTTTTTATTTTTATGTGAGGGTAACTCGTTTTTCATATATGAAACTTATTTTCTTTCTGAACCATGTTAGTAAGATTTTTTTAAATTGCTGAAAATAATGTTATTTTCTCAATAAATTAGTTTGTAAAATATTACTTAATTTGCAGTTTTAGCATAGGAAGATCTAAAGGGTTAATGTGAATTATTCATACCTTTTTTGGAGGATATTCATCAGAGACAACTAAACCCCTATATTTGAGTAGTATATATAATTCTGATTTTCTTACTATCTGGCATCAGAACAATAATCCTCCATGGTAGATCCTGTTGGGATGTTGTATTTGAAGGAGATATTTTTGGATGTGTATCTAAATTATAAAATAAGTCCTCAGTAAACATTTCATCCAGGAATATTCTTGTTTGTCATTACTCTTCTTGGTTGTAAAGCCCATTGGAGTTGAGATTTGGTAACAGATTTCTGGAGAGAACCAAGAAATACTATAACCAGCATATTGTGAGTAGCTATTTCCAAATATGAACATTTTTGTGATATTTTCATTAATTATTTTGTTTGAAAGGTCACAGTACTGATTTGACTTTATTTCTGCATTTATCTTAGGGTTTTTTTTTAAATGGTACTTTAGACTATTACACAAAATGAGTGAGGATAGCAAGGAGGCTGGCATGTCTGTTTTTGCTATTTTGAGTCTTTTTTGTTTTTTTGGCCGCACTGTGTGGCTTGCAGGATCTTAGCTCCCCGACCAGGAACTGAACCCGGGCCCTTGGCAGTGAAAGTGTGGAGTCCCACTGACTGGACCGCCAGGGAATTCCCTGTTTTTGTTTTTTAATTGCAGTGTAAGAGTATCCCTGAAAATTTAAAATAGAACATATTCCTTAATTTTTATTGTGACTAGGTAGTGAAAATGTAAAAAAAATTTATATATCTTTAGAACTTTTTTCTCCTGTAGTTATGAACAGTGGGTAGAGTTAATGAAATTTAGAATGAATGCTTTTTGTTGAAAATAAATCATGTTCTGTTCTGATTTTTTTTCTTTGGATGTAATTGTACAACCGAGCTGGTTTTGAAAATGTTGTTTTTAGAAAAGCTTTGTGGAAAGAATCCTTTTTTTGTTGTTGCAGGTATTAAAATAGCATTTGCAGTTACTCTGGAGACTGTGCTGGCTGGTCATGAAAACTGGGTAAATGCAGTTCATTGGCAGCCTTCATTTTACAAAGGTAGGAAGAAAAACATACACAAAGCTGTCATTTCAGTACAATCTCACTTACAGAATTTTAAGCTGAACAAATGAAGTAGAGGATATTTTTTGAGTGTAATTAGAAATATCAACTATAAGACAGTTTCAAATTGGCAAAGTGTAATACTGCAGCCCTCTTCTGCTAGACACTCAGTTCTGTTGAAAATTGTATTTCTAAGAGGGAAAAGTATGCTTCCTGCCATGATGCCATAACTGCCATATGCCTTTTAACTTTTTTTCTTTAAAGTTTTTACCTAGTCCTTATGGGATTTAAGAGAAGTTAACTTTCAAGCCAGCTTCACTGGAACCTTTACCCTTGGAAATATAAAGTTGGTAATACCAAGATACATCATTTATGAAAAAGTAAAGACTTCCCACTCTTTCTTTTGCCCTTAACTTCTGTTTATGGAGTGACGACTGATGCTGGGGTGTAGAGGTGTGCACGGCAGCAGCCTCATGTTCTTCCCCCAGCGCCTTCCCCAAGACAACAATAGAGAATAGCAATAATTAATGCTCAGGTAACACCATCCAGCGTTTATTATATTATGCTATATTTGCTGCAGTTAAAAAAAGATAAATTAGATATTATAGAAACTGGGGAATCCCTGTATAGTTTTTCCTGAACCTTTTCCCCTTCATCCTTCCCTTGAGGCTGAATTCAGTGTATATTATTCCCATGCATATTTTTATACTTTTACTGCACATTTATGTATTGTTTTACAGCTATTAAAACTTGATATCAATATGCCTTTGTCCTCGTACAACCTGTCTTTTTAGCTTAACATGGTTTGGATTCATGTAACTCTAATTTACTTATTTTTATTGCAGTATAACATTTCATTGTCTAAATATTACCACAACTTGTTTATCTGGTCTTCTACTGATAGACTTTTGTGTTGTTTCCAATGTTTTGCTATTGCAGTGCAACAGTGAGTGTTCTTATAGTACCCATGTTGTGTTTTTCTGGTAATCTACAAACAGGATGCTTGTTGATCACCTAAAGGCATTAGGTTTTTTTTTTTTTTTTTCTTTAGATGGTGTTCTGCAACAGCCAGTGAGATTGTTGTCTGCCTCAATGGATAAAACCATGATTCTTTGGGCTCCAGATGAAGAGTCAGGTGTTTGGCTAGAACAGGTAAAATGTGAATACTTAAGGAACAGAAAACTGGGTTTATTAGACAATAAATCCCAAGTCTGTATTCCTAGAGCTGCAAATATTTGCTCTTTGTGTACATTAAATAAGTGAGAACATAATCTCTGGAATGAGTGATTTCTGTTGTGAGAAATTGGTTCTGAATTGTTTTTCGTCTATTGTTGAATAGGTTCGAGTAGGAGAAGTAGGTGGCAATACCCTGGGATTTTATGATTGCCAGTTCAGTGAAGATGGCTCCATGATCATTGCTCATGCTTTCCACGGGGCACTGCACCTTTGGAAACAGAATGCCACTAACCCAGTAAGAAAAGTGCTTTTAAATCATTTCTGATTAGATAGAGTGAATCCTATGTGAAACCTAGGAAAACAATGTTGTTTTACGTATAACACTCTACAGAAACATAGTAGAGGCATTTAAGTTCAGGTGACATCACTTCTTTATGTAAATTTATTCTGTAGTTATATTAGTTAAGAAACTCGTGCTTTTCTAAGAATAAAATTCAGTTGTCCAGCATTGTTGAGATACTGAAATTTGCAGATAGGTAAACTTACATAAGGGAAGTTTAAGCTGTATAAATTTTAAGCTCTCCATTAAAGCTATATACATTTTGTGGTAGGAGTTTCTCCTAAAATGTATAATTTCTTCGTCTTTTTTAAAATTAATTTTCTTTTTTCTTTTTTAATTAATTAATTTATTTTTGGTTGTGTTGGGTCTTCGTTGCTGTGCACAGGCTTTCTCTAGTTGCTGCGAGTGGGGGCTACTCTTCGTTGTGGTGCACGGGCTTCTCAATGCGGTGGCTGCTCTTGTTGTGGAGCACGGGCTCTAGGCACGCAGGCTTCAGTAGTTGTGGCTCGCGGGCTCAGTAGTTGTGGCTCACGGGCTCTAGAGCGCAGGCTCAGTAGTTGTGGTGCACGTGCTTAGTTGCTCCGTGGCATGTGGGATCTTCCCGGACCAGGGCTCGAACCCATGTCCCCTGCATTGGCAGGTAGATTCTTAACCACTGCGCCACCAGGGAAGTCCCTCTTTGTCTTCTTAAAAATAACATAATTTGATATTTTCCTGTTGGATAGCTAGGTACTCCATTGATAATTATTGAATGAATGACTGACACAAGGGCATTAGAAGCACCTGTTATTTTATGACAGAATATATTAATTCTCTCAGGGGCTCTTGATATGTGTAACTCTAAATAGTCCTCCAAATATTGGGCTCTTCTAGATCTTATAGTTTTTAGTCTCTTCTCAGAGAGGGGTAGTCTTCCTCTAATCATTTAGCTGCCTCTCAGCATTATTCCAATCTCTTCTTTCTAATTTGCTTCTGATCTGCATTTTTGGGTTTGGGGAAATGAGATAGCAGAAAAAGTGGGTAGGAGCACACGGATCTTGGCCCTAGCACTTACTAGCTGTGTTTTTGAGGTCATTACTGAACTTTTGTCTCAGGTTCCTCATCAGTAAAATATGGACAGTAATAGCACCTACTCAGAGGATTTTTATGATACTAAAATGAATTAATATTGGTATAGTATGAGAAGTAGGGCCTGGTACATACTGGGTAGTATATATTTTAAATAAATAAATCAAAGAAGTCAGAACATAGAGCAAAATGTGAGTTAGCAGATTTTGAATGTGCATCTAATGGCTCCCCTTACAAAGTAAAAATTCATGGAGCCCCAGTGGTGCAATTGGTTAGTGTGTGGTACTTAAGTACCAATTCATGGATTTGCATAACCTTTATTTTGTGGGCTTTGTAATAGTTGTGTCAGGTAGGAGGATTTGAATTCTCAGTATAGGGAGTGATTTACTTTTCCCTTGTATCTTTGATTTGGAGTTGATCTTTAAGATTGTTTTTACCGTTAAATGAACCAGGGAACCATTAGCTATGGCACTTGTAAATAAGATATTTTTTAGGATAAATGTAATTTTGTTCTTTTTTTTTTTACTTTATTTTTGGCTGTGTTGGGTCTTCGTAGCTGCGTGCGGGCTTTCTCTAGTTGTGGCTCGCGGGGCTACTCTTCATTGTGGTGTGCAGGCCTTCTCACTGTGGTGGCTTCTCTTGTTGCAGAGCATGGGCCCTAGAGCGCGGGCTTCAGTAGTTGTGGCTTGTGGGCTCTAGAGCGCAGGCTCAGTAGTTGTGGTGCACGGGCTTAGTTGCTGCGTGGCATGTGGGATCTTCCTGGACCAGGATTCGAACCTGTGTCCTCTGCATTGTCAGGTGGATTCTCAACCACTGCACCACCAGGGAAGTCCCTTAATTTTGTTCAGAGCTCCTTTGAGCTGTATTTCAGCTCGTCTTCAGAGGGCCTTCATAGAAAAGCATCAGTTAAGTAGGGAGAAACTCAAACCAGAGGACAGAATTTCACTGTACTTTTGCTTATAACTTGACTTCATATTTATAGTAGCTACTTACCAAGTATTTAGGGTGATTTTTTATAGACTTTTGTTTATTTTAAATATTTTTTTTTGCTTTTTGATGAGGACCGATTTTAAAGTCTTTCACTGAATTTGTTACAATATTGCTTCTGTTTTATGGTTTGGTTTTTTGGCTGAGAGGCGTGTGGGATCTTAGCTCCCCGACCGGAGATCAAACCCGCACTCCCTGCATTGGAAGGTGAAGTCTTAACCACTGGACCGCCAGGGAAGTCCCTAGACTTTATTTTTTAGAGAAATTTTAGGTTTACAGAAAAACTGAGCAGAAAATGCAGAGTTCCTATTTTCCCCTTCCCCCCACACATGCACAGCCTCCTCCATTGTCAGCATCCCACACCAGAGTGGAAATTTATTGCAATCAGGGGTGATTACTAAAAACAAACACTGCCCTTTAGGACTGTACCCATAGTCAAAAGTGCTGCACTTTGTTCAGAACTTTTTGGAACCTCCCATTAGTGCTAACTTTAGAATCAATTTTTATGTCACAGAAGAAATTAATAGCATTTCTTTGTTCCAGCCTATTTACGTTTTTGACCAGAAAATAATATAGCTTAGCTGACCATATTAATCAGACTTGGCTTTGAATGACCTTTTAGCTATTTATACAAACATAATTTTCCTCTAAAGTTCAAGTTTTACCACCACTTGAGTAGTTGAAAAAGATGCTCTGTGGACCAGGCATATGACATTTTCTGTATTTCATTTCACTGTTTGTTTATGTGGTTGCTGATGCAGGTTCCCTCAGGAGGTGGACTAACTATGTTTGATTTAACCTCTGTCCTCTACACCTGCAGCTCTTTTCACTTAATAAAGAAAGTTGGTCAGGCACACAGAATCTACAGACTCACATTACACAGTGCTCTACTATTTAGTTTGACAGATAAATACTCACATAGTATCTAATATGGGCCAGCCTTGTACAAATATAGATTCATCTAATTCTTGTAACAAACGTATGATCTAGGTAGCTCTTTTACAGAAGGGTTAATTGAGGCACAAAAAGGTTAGGCAGTGTTCTAGGAGGCAGTCATAAATGATGAATAGAGGGGACTTTCCCAAGGTTACTGCTTTGAAGGACACAAGGCATGCTTGAATGTTTAAGTTCTAATATATTGATACTTGACTGGAAAACAGCTCCTATTACTTAAAGTTCCCATCTTGTTTACTTAGCTCTTCACCTTGCTTGGGGGCTAAGGTCTTTCCCATATCAGACCTGAGGGATGAAGGCATTATCAGGATTAATTTTGAGTGATGGTCTTTGATTATTTTGATGTGTCATGAGCACTTTCATTGCAGAGAGAGTGGACTCCAGAGATTGTTATTTCGGGACACTTTGATGGTGTCCAAGACGTAACATGGGATCCAGAAGGAGAATTTATCATTACTGTTGGTAATGACCAGACAACTCGACTTTTTGCTCCATGGAAGAGAAAAGACCAATCACAGGTAAAATGTCTTCCTACTTGACTGATCCACTTTACAAAACATCCATGAGCACATGAAAAGTGGAACAGCAACATTAGCCATTAGGGAAATGCAGATTAAATCCATGATGAGATGCCACTACACACCCTCTAGAATGGCTAAGGTATAAAATACTGACAACAGCAAGTGGTTGTAAGGATGCCGAGTGACCGGATCTTTCTTACATTGCTAATGGGAATGCAAAACGGTATAGCCGGTCTGGAAAACGGTTTCGTATTTTCTTAAAAACTGAAGCATTCCAAAGAAGACATACAGATGGCCAACAGACCCATGAAAAGATGCTCAGCATCACTAATCATCAGGGAAATGCAAATCAAAACCGCAATGAGTTACCACCTCACACCTGTCAGAATGGCCATCATCAAATAGATAACAAATAATGACGGTTGGCCAGGAGGTGGAGAAGAGGAGTCCTCCTGCACTGTTGGTGGGAATGTAAGTTTGGTGCAGCCACTGTGGAAAATGGTATTGAGGTTTCTCAGAATATTAAAAATAGAACCACCCCATGATCTAGCAGTCTCACTTCTGGGTATTTACTTGAAGAAAACAAAAACACTAATTAGAAAAAATGTATTCACCTCTTTGTTTATTGAAGCATTATTTATAATAGCCAAGATATGGAAGCAGCTAAGTGTCCGTTGATGAGTAGATAAAGAAGATGTGGTATATAGGCAATGGAATATTACTCAGCTATTAAAAAAATGAAGTCTGAAATATATGCACAACAGAGTCACTTTGCTGTACAGCAGAAATTAACACAACATTGTAGATCAACTATTTCAATAAAATTAAAAAATTAAAAATTTTTAAAAATGGAAAAAAAATGAAGTCTTGCCATTAATCACAACATGGATCTAGAGGATATTGTGCTGAGTGAAATAAGTCAGATAGAGAAAGACAAATACCTTATGATCTCATATGTGGAGTCTAAAAAACAAAACAAACGAACAAAGTGAAAACAGACTTATAGATGCAAAGAAAAAAATGGGTGTTTGCCAGAGGTTTGAAGCCAGGTGAAATAGGTGAAGGGATTAAGAGGCACAAACTTCCAGTTATAAATAAGTCACAAGAGTGTGATATACAGCATAAGGAATATGGTCAATAATGCTGTAATAACTTTGTATGGGGACAGGTGGTTACTAGACTTACCGTGGTTGACGATTTTGTAATGTATTTAAATGTCGAGTCACTATGTTACACACCTGAAACTAACATAACACTACATTTTATTTCAACTGTATTTCAGTTAAAGGAAACTTAAGCATACATATATTCTTTATAATTCAAACAATTAAAATGTTAGCTGTCAAAATGTGTTTACTTCAGTTCCACATAAAAGTTCTCATAATACCTTGTAATTTTAGATTTAACTCATTAGGAAACACTGACAAGGGAATTCCCTGATGGTCCAGTGGCTGAGACTCTGTATTTTCACTGCCGAGGGCTCTGGTTTGGGTTCGGTCCCTGGTCAAGGAACTAGGATTCCACAGACCGCGTGGCGCAGCCAAAAAAAGAAAGAAACACTATCAAGTCTGAAGTAAAAGCTAATTTCTAACATCATATAGTGTTAAATAATAGTGGTCGAGGCCGGTTTTTGTTCAAGGAACTTTTCAGGCTTGGCCCTGAGCTTTAAAAACCGCAATAAAACTTTACCACTGATAAACCATTGAACTGTATACTCAGAGAAACTATAGTCAGCTTCAGTTTCTGATAAAAATTCATGGAACTGACTCTGGGTCAGTCTATGAAGCTAATGAAATTGACCACTGACATTTCTGCTTCAGCGGCATGTGGTAGATTAAAATTGGTAGAGTTGAGGACATTGGGAACAACACTATAGTCGAGTAAAAAACAAGGCAAATAATTTTGGAGTGGTTTTCTGTGGCTCTTGGTAATTTGTTATCAGTATAACTCAGTTGTTGTTTATTCATGATCCTTTAAAAAAAAATCAATAAATCAGACTTTACCAAAATGTGAAATTCTACTCTTTGAAAGACATTGTCAGGAGAATGAAAAGTCACAAACTGGGAGAAAGTATTTACAAAACACATACCTGATAAAGATTTTTATCTAGAGTATATAAAGAACTTTTTGGAACTCAGTAATAAGAAAACAATCCATTTTTTTAAAAAAGGGGGCAAAAGATGTTTATCCAAAGAAGATGTATGGATGGAAAATAAGAACAGGAAAAGATTCTCAACACCATTAGTCATTAGGGAAATGCATATTAAAGCTACAATGAGATACCATGACTCCCCTATTAGAATGATTACAGTTGAAAGGCTGACTGCACTAGTGTTGATGAGGGAGGGTGTGGGCAGCTGGATCTCTCATACACTGCTGGTGGGATTCTAAACTGGACAGCCACTTTGGGACATCATTTGGCAGTTTCTTAAAAATTTAAATATACATCCACATCATCCAGTTATTATACCCATAGGTAATATTTACCCAAGAGAAATATATTCATGCAAAGACTTACACACGAAAATTTGTGACTTTTTCTAGTAAGACAAAAACTGGAAAACAACCCAAATGTCTGTAAGTAGGTGAATAGATCAACAAGTTGTGGTATAGCTGTACAAGGGACTACTACTCAGCAATAAAAAGTATTGATCTGTTGATAAACAGAACAACTTGGATGAATCTGTCCCATGGTCACATTTCCATGGCATAATGAATGATTTTGTGTCTGGTATTTTGCTTGTTGAAAAGAATTCAGTTTTTGAAACGTGATCATTTTTGTTTATCTTATTTTGATACCCAGGTGACCTGGCATGAAATTGCAAGGCCTCAGATACACGGATATGACCTGAAATGTTTGGCAATGATCAGTAGGTTTCAGTTTGTATCTGGAGCAGATGAAAAGGTTCTTCGAGTATTTTCTGCACCTCGAATTTTTGTGGAAAATTTTTGTGCCATTACGGGCCAGTCACTGAATCACGTACTTTGTAATGTGAGTATTCCTCTAAATGTTTTAACTAGATCTAGTTAACCCTTCATATAAAATTTTAGGGCTTCCCTGGTGGCGCAGTGGTTGAGAGTCCGCCTGCCGATGCAGGGGACACGGGATCATGTCCCGGTCCGGGAAGATCCCACATGCTGCGGAGCAGCTAGGCCCGTGAGCCATGGCTGCTGAGCCTGCACGTCCGGAGCCTGTGCTCCACAACGGGAGAGGCCTGCGTACCGGAAAAAAAAAAAAGAAAATTTTAGAAAGTTTCACTTAAGGCTGTAAATGGAGTATATGGGTAGAAAGAAAGTCAAATCATTTTATTATTGGCTTGACAAACTTTTGTGTGCACTGTGGCAGGCAGTAATTTAAATATTAATATAAGAAATTTTGTAACAGTTAAGCCCAAGAGACTGTAAAGAATTAAAATGTTAAATTAAGGCACGAATACTGTGCGTCTTCACTGTGCTTGGTAACTACGATAAAACAAAGCATAATAGATGGGTCATATTTTCAAGGAGATTACCATCTAGATGTAGATTAGGGGTAGTGGACAATGGAACTAATGTACCTGTAATTATTAGATGAAACCAGTTAATTGCTAAATCTTGTGACTAAAGTAATTTTCATAGGAGGAAGTGGTCGCTGTAGTAGAGTAATGAGAAAATGGGGCTTCATTTGAGTTTTGAAAGGGTAAGTTTTTATTAATGTTTGTTTATACCCCCTTTCTACAAAAGATTTGAGCACTTACAAAAATACATAGGTTATAAACATTATAAAGTAACCAGTTATGAAGGAAGGGAAAGTAAGTAGGAAGGTAGTTGTGTTACACAGAAGTGCACGTCATACAGTCCGTTGCAGTACTTAGAGTTGGGTCATGAATTTGCTTCTGATCTTGAAAAGGATGAGTACAATTTTGACAGGCAGATGGAAGGACAGAGAGCAGTGGGGTGGCCAGAGCTGCTTGAATGAAGAGTATATAGAGGGAAATGGAGGGGCTGGGGGAAAGTCAAATGGTGGAGGACCTTGGGAGGCAGGCATAGTTCAGACCCTGGTACCAGCAGAGGTCCCTAAACAAAGAAAGTGATGAAAAGCACTTTGGGGCGAAGAGTTATGTGGGAGCAGGATACCTTTGAGCCCAGAGACTTTGAAGGCAGGGACACTAGCACCAGTCTGGGTAAGACTGGAGAAGAAAGTAAAAGTCATTTTAAAAGAAATGTCCAACTATGTTTCTTGGAGTGTATCATGGGCGCCTCAGGCCACAGGCTCTCTTGATTAGGTAAAGGAGATGAAAGATTCTGTTATGCTGTTTCTAATGCTAATGGACAGTGGAACAAGATCAAAAGGGAGACCTCGACTGGTTATTATACCGTGCTGAGCATATGGTGGTGGAGGGCAAGTTGGTTTGAGGATCTGACAATTCTAGGGATTGAAATGTGGTTTTAGGATTCCATAAGAGGCTAGTCCCAGGTGTATATTCAATTCTGTGTCCTAAGATACAGGAATCCTGTAGACTGGAAAGCCTCTTGCTGCTTTTTGGGTTTGTTCCCATACTAAATGTTGGGATACATAGGAATGCCTCTTATTGCTCTTTTCCATGGTGTTTTATTTTTCTTGTTTTCTAAAATAAAGCATCCTGCATTTCAGGTACCTATTCTTGGTGATGGTTTAAATTCCCCATAGCTCATGTTTGTGTTCAGTTCCAGCCCCTGTATTAAAATTAAAATTTTAAGAAATGCTCTTAGCTTATGGACATGTGCCAATTTTGATGGTTAGCATTTGTTTCATATGTAGTAATTTAATTGATATTGTAGGATATAAGCAGATTATTGCCACTTCAAAGGGCACTCTGTTACAAGGTTTTAGAGTATTCAAAATTTTAAATATGTTTAATGAAAATACTATGTGCCTTCCTGGGAAACATGTGTGTTTATATGAGCATCACCAGGGATGTGCCTGTGAGACTCTTGGAAATAAAGCTCCAGGCCTTCCATTCTCAGCCCATTCTTTGCTAGAAGCCAGCACAGTGCTGTCCTTGTCATACCCTGACACCCATTGAGCTGTCAGGGTTCGATGAGCTTGTGGATGAGAGGATGCCCGACGTTATGGATTGGGTCGGTGCTGGGGATTAGCTGGAGCCTCTCTGCTGGAGAGTGATTGCTTAGTATTGCATCTCTCAGTTCAGGAAATGGAAGTGTGGGCAGACATCTACACAGAATGGTAAAATGGTCTTTACACTGCTTCTCAGCATTTGTGAGCATAACATTTTTTTAATAGTGACTGAGGTAACAGTAACTTTTAGCATTTAAAACATGTATCATACTTTTTATTCCAGCAAGATGGTGATCTTCCAGAAGGAGCTACCGTCCCTGCTTTGGGATTATCAAATAAAGCTGTCTTTCAGGGTAAGGCTTTCGTCTCCAAAATTACTGAACCTATAGTGGTGCTTAAAACCTAGTTACACATTTGTATATTATGTACCTAATGTTCATTACAGGTGATTTATTATTTTTAAAAATCACAGTACACGCATCTCTTCTATCAGCTATTTCATGGTAACTACTCTGTGCACACATGCAGACCCTGAAATAGGTGCTGCTTTTACAAAGTGTATTTCGGGGAGCACTCACAACCACAGATGCTAATATGGATAGCTTGAAAAATGTGTTCCACAGTTTAAAAAGTTTGGGAAACATTAGGTCAAAGGAAAAGGAAGGAATCTATGGAATTGACCAGTGCTCTAGGAGCGCATTTGGAAAATACCAGAGTAGTGGAAATACCCTTGGCTTTGCCATCACGCGGATACAGTGTTGAATTACACTGCCTTCAGGTACCACTATTTTCTAACTAGTGGCCTTAATATTGGGACATGTGCAGGAGACATAAAGTTGATGACTACATTCATGATGTTGATGTTTGTTCTAAACTAGGAGATATAGCTTCTCAGCCTTCTGATGAAGAGGAGCTGTTAACTAGTACTGGTTTCGAATATCACCAGGTGGCCTTTCAACCCTCCATACTTACTGGTAAGAAAAGGCAAAAAGATGGTTCGCTAGAATCATTAGTACAGTACACATAGTATGGGGTCTGTCACCACTGACCTAAATAAGTGCTGCAGAATTCACTTGTTTATCTGCATGAAAGTGGAAAAATTAATTGCAATGCTGTAAATTTATTGTAGAACCTCCCACTGAGGATCATCTTCTGCAAAATACTTTGTGGCCTGAAGTTCAAAAACTGTAAGTTAAATTGTACTTAGCTCTTTAGTCTGATTCGATCGTAACTTGTGATGCCCCCTTCCCAACCAATTTGATTTTCTCCTTTGCTTTCCTCTTACCTACATTTTCCCTCCTGCTGTAAACATCTCTTGATGGCCTTCATAAGGGGTGAAAATCAAACTTCACATAGATATTTATATTGCTATGTATTATATTTACTAGATTTATTGGTCTTGATTTTTAAAGTAGAGAGACATAACACTATTTTTTTTCCTTTTTAAAAAAAATTTTAAGTTTTGTTATTCTCTTGGTCTTTTTTTTCCTACAGTGTTTCCCTATCAGGACCTTTCTATGGTTTGTTATTTATGGTAGTGGCTGGCTGGCAGTGAAAAGTTGTATTTTAATCTAGTTGTTTGAATAAGTTGTATTACTACTAGGAAGTTGGCATTTTTCTCCAGTCTCTGCTTTTACCCCAAATATTTACCTAGACAAAAGTACAATGTTTCTTAAAAGAACTGTGTGTTAGCTGGAGAGATTGATTTCTTCTCTCATTTAAAAATTTTGCAGCACAAGAATAGGTGCATTTACTAATTACCTACTTACAGGGGTCATCCATTTTCTCTTTTTAAATTTTAGATACGGACATGGTTATGAAATATTTTGTGTTGCTTGTAGCAATTCAAAGACACTGCTTGCCTCAGCTTGTAAGGTAGGGCATTTTACTTTTTTATTCTACTTGGTCACAGGTTATTTGAGTCATCAGGCTCCTGCAAGCTTAGTAGTGATGGAGGCAGAATTTGACACGAAAGGCCACAGGTGCCTGATTTTTCTGAATCTTGCTTTCTCAGTCTCTTTTCCATTCTGTCCCATCAGAAGCTTGCAGTTGCCTTTTAAATCTGTTTCAGCTGCACATTTTTGTTCTTAAATACTTGGTTTGAGCCGATTTATGCCCCTACTCAGAAACTATTTAATCAGGTATCTTAAAATGAGAGCTAAAAATGTGGTAACATAAATTTTTAGTAATGGGAGTCCTGGAGACAGAGGGGAATGAGAAGGTGAAACCCCGCACCATGTATGCCATCTGACCATCTCTTGAGGACACTGTGGGTGCTGACCTAAGTGAGTAGAGTCCCTTGGCCCTTGCCACGGTGAGGCAGGATGGTGGCCAGCTCAGTGAGCCACCAGCACGTGACACTGCGGAATAGTGCATCTCAGACATCTGCCTGGGAGAATGATCTTGAACTTGCTATTCAGTATTTATATACTGTGGAGGATTGTGTGAAAGGTCTGAGACCTACACATTCCCCTAACTTTCCTAAAATTTATTTATTAAAACACCAAGAAAATTAATTTATTTATCTGTTTTAAGCATGATGATGAGAGCTGCCCACCTGGATGGGCACCTATGGGGTTGTTTTGTTTTGGGGGTTTTTTGGTATGTTTGTTTTTTGTCCCTGCTCTTGCTGTGGTTTCTTGCTACTGGCCTGTATTGAGGGACGTCCTAGGAAATAATTGTTGTGCTCCTTCTGCCCCACCCCCTTGTTTGTTGTCCTCTTTATGAGGGTGGTACTGAGAGGGTGGTACTTCCTTCTGTTAATACAACGCCCTTTGAAAAGAATAGGGCATAAGTAGCAAGAATAACTGTGCTTCTACTGAGCAGCTAATTTGTGTCTTAGGGCACTGTCAATCACATAATTATTTTCTCCTTTTCAAGTTGGCTCACTTGTAGCAAGTATGTGCATTTCTTTTTTGAACTAACATTTTTAGCTGCTTTATTTAGGTGTCATTAGCGTGCTGTCAACTGCATGTTGAAAGTGAACAATTTGATAAATTTTGACATATGTTTATACCTGTGAAATAATCACTACATATCAAGATAGTGAACATACCATCAGCCCCCCAAATTTCCTCCTCCCCATCCCTAGTAAACCACTAATCTGCTTTTTATCATGATAGAGTAGTTTACATTTTCTAAATTTTTGTATAAATGGAGTCATATAGTATGCACTCTTTTTCATCTGGCTTTTTTCATTTAGCGTAATAATTTGAGATTCATCCATGTTGTTCCATGTATCAATTGCTCATTTTTTTTTGTGCATAGTCTTCCCTTTTACAGATATACTACAATTTGTTGATCCATACACTTATTAATGGACATTTGGGTGATTTCCAGTTTTTGGCTTTTATTAATAAAGCAGTTATGAATATTTGTATACAAGTCTTTGCATGGATATATGCTTTCATTTCTCTTGAGTAAATACATATGAGTGGAATTGCTGGGTATATGGTAGATGTATATTTAAATTTTTAAGAAATTGACAAACTATTTTCCAAAGTGGCTGTACCATTTTACAATCCCACTAGCAATATATGAGAGTTCCAGTTGCTCCATGCCCTCACCAGTGCGTGGTATTGTCAATCTTTTTAACATTAGCCATTCTGATAGGTTTGTAATATCTCATTGTGCCTGTAATTTGCATTTCCGTAATGATTAATGATGTTGAACAGCTTTTCATGTGCTAATTTTCCAACTGTATGTCTTCTTTGATGAAGTATCTGGTCAAATCTTTTGCCCAGTTCTTTATTGTATTGTTTTCTTATTACCGAATTTTGAAAAGCTCTTTATATACACTGGATACTACTTTATCAGATATATGCTATGTAGGTAGTTTTCCCCAGTGACATTTCCTTCATTTTCTTAACAATGTTTTTCAAAGAGCAGAAGTTGTATGTTTTGGTGAAGTCTCATTTATCAATTTTTTTCTGTATTGGGTTTGTGCTTCTAATGTAGTATCTAAGATATCTTTGCCTGGGACTTCCCTGGTGATCCAGTGGTTAAGATTTCACACTCCCACTGCAGGGGACGTGGGTTTGATCCCTGGTCAGGGAACTAAGATCCCGCATGCTGTGCAGAGTGGCCATAAAAGAAAAAGGAAAGAAAGAAATCTTTGCCTGACTCAAGTTCTTCTGCCACATTTTGTTCTAGGAGTTTTATAGATTTTAAGTTTTATGTTTAGACCTATGATACATCTTTTATTAATTCTTCCTGTTGTATGGAGTATATATTACAGTTGATTTTTTTTGCATGTGGATATCCAGTTGTTCCATCATTATTTGTTGAAAAGACTATCCCTTCACCTCGTACCTTTTGCATCTTTGTCAAAATTAGCTGTCCATATATGTTTGGGTCTATTTCTAGACTTTATTTTGTCCTACTCATCTTTTTTTTTTTCTTTCCTGTTTTGATGCCAGTGCCACAGTCTCTTTAACAACTATAGCTTTTTATACTGTGTCTTGAAACCAGGAAGTAATTGTCTTCTAACTCTCTTATCACTTTTCAAATGTATTTTGGCTATTCTAGGTTCTTTACTTTTCCACATGAATTTTATAATCAGCTTGACAGTTTCTACAAAAGTATGTGCTGGAATTTTGATGGGGATTGCATTGAATCTATAGATTGATTGTGGAAGAATTTTAACAATATTGAGTCTTGACACATGAATGCAGTATGCCTCTCATTTATTTAGATCTTTAATTTCTCTCAGGGTTTTGTTTGTTTTTTTTTAGTAAGCCTTTTATCTTGGAATAATTTTATATTTAACAAAAGTTGCAGAGATAGTACCTAGAATACCATTATATCTCCTACCCAATTTTCCCCAGTGTTAACATCTTAATATTATCAGGAATATTTTGTACTCTTCAGTGTCAGGTCTTACACATATTTTGTCAGATTTATCCTTATTTCATATATTTTATGTCAGATTGTTCTTTGCTCACATAAGGAAATGCAGTTGCTTTTTGTAATCAGTCTTTTATCCTGCAACTTGCTAAACTTATTACTTCTTATAGCTTTATTGTAGATATTGGATTTTCCACATAGATGCTTATGTTGCCTGTGAATAAAGAAAATTTTACTTCTTCCTTTCCCATATGGATGTCTTAATGTTGACTAGACGTTGTAACATCAGAAGTCCTCACCTTATTCCTCATCTCAGCAACAGAATATTTAGTTTTGTCCATTAAGTGTTATGCTTGCTGTGGATTTTTTTTATGGCTCTTCTTTATCAGGTTGCAAAATCTCCCTGCGGTTCCTAGTTTGCAGAGAGTTTTTATCAGGAATGGATGTTAGGTTTTGTCAAATGTTTTTTCTTTATCTCTTAACGTGATCATATGTTTTTCCCATTTTAGTTTATTAATATGGTGAATTACATGGATTGATTTTTCAAATGATGAACCAACTTTGCATTCCTGGAACCAAACCCCAAATGCTTATATTATATATATATATATTTTTTCAATTATTCTTTTTATTGAGGTATAACTGACATATATAACATTATATTAGTTTCAGGTGTACAACATAATGATTCAATATTTGTATACATTGTGAAGTGATCACCACAATAAGTCTAGCTAACATCCATCATCATACATAGTTATAAGAAATATTTTTTTCTTGTGCTGAGGACTTTTAAGATTTCAGCAACTTTCAAATACGCAGTGCAATATTAACTATAATCACCATGCTCTATGTTACATCCCCCTGACTTAGTTATTTATAGCTGGACGTTTGTACGTTTTGACTCCTTTCACCCATTTCATATATCCCCCAGTCTTGGCTTCTGGCATCTCCCAATTCATTCTCTGTATGTCTATGAGCTTGGTGGGTTTTTTTTATTGTTGCTGTTTTTAGATTCTGCTTATAAGTGAGATCGTACAGTATTTGTCTTTGTCTGACTTATTTCACTTAGCATAACGCCCACAAGGTCTATCCATGTTGTCACAAATGGAAATATTTCATTGGTTTTTTTTGGTTTGTTTTATTTTGTTTTTTTCTTTGCGGTACGCGGGCCTCTCACTGTTGTGGCCTCTCCCGTTGCGGAGCACAGGCTCCGGACGCGCAGGCTCAGCGGCCATGGCTCACAGGCCCAGTCGCTCCGCAGCACGTGGGACCTTCCTGGACCAGGGCACGAACCTGTGTCCCCTGCATCGGCAGGCGGACTCTCAACCACTGCGCCACCAGGGAAGCCCTCATTGTTTTTTATGGCTGAATACTCTTCCACCACGGTGTGTGTGTCTGTCCGTTTTCTTTATCCATTGATCCATTTTCTTTATCCATTTGATGGACACTTAGGTTGTTTCCATATGTTGGCTATCATAAATAATGCTGCAGTGAACATGGGGGTACACATATCTTTTCAAGTTAGTGTTTTTATTTTCTTTGAGTAAATACCCAGAAGTGGAATTGCTGGATCATATGTTAATTCCAGTCTTAATTTTTTGAGGAACCTCCATACTGTTTTTCATAGTGGCTGTACCAGTTTACATTTCCACCAGCAAGGCACAGGGTTCCCTTTTCCCCATATCCTCTCCAGCACTTATTCCTTGTCTTTTTGTTGATAGCCATTCTAATGGGTGTAAGGTGATATCTCATTGTGGTTTTGATTTGCATTACCCTTATGATTAGTGATGTTGAGCATCTTTTCATGTTTCTGTTGGCCATGTATATGTCTTCTTTGGAAAAATGTCTATTTAGATTCTTTGCCTATTTTTTATTTATTTAATTTAATTTTATATTTTGCTATTCAGATGTATGTGTTCTTTATATAGTTTTTATATTAACCCCTTATCAGATGATTTGCAAACATTTTCTCCCATTCAGTAGGTTGCCTTTTCATTTTGTTGATGATTTCTTATATTTTTATATATTGTTGGATTCAATTTGCTAAAATTTTGTTTAAAACTTTCATATATAGTATGTGAGAGACATTGCTGTGTAGTTTTCTTTCCTTGTAATGGCTTCATCTGGTTTTGGTATCACAGTAATATTAGCCTCATAGAAATATATCCTCCTTTGCAATTTTCTGGAAGAGTTTGTGAAGAATTGGTATTTCCTTCTTTAAATATTTGGTAGAATTTCCCAGTGAAGCAAACTGACCTTGAGTTATCTTTGTGGGAAGGTTTTTAACTACCTATAATTTTTTAAATAGATACAGGGCTATTTCATTCAAGATATCTAATTTTTCGTGGGTGTACTTTGATGGTTTGTGTCTTTCAGGAAATTTGCCCCTTTTATCTGATTTGTCATATTTATTGGCATAAAGTTGTTCATAGTATTCCCTTTTGATCCTTTTATTACCTGAAGAATCCCTGGTGATGTTACCTTTCTTATTCCTGTTATTGGCAATTTGTCTCTTTTCTCTCATACCCTCTTTTTTTTTTTTTTTGTGGGAGAGAATTCTGGGAATTGACCAGGAAATTAATGAGGTTATGATTTTATTAATATTTTCAGAGAACAAGCTTTTGGTTTATTTATTTTATTTATTTTGATTTACTTTTGGCTGCATTGGGTCTTCGTTGCTGCATACGGGCTTTCTCTAGTTGCGGCGAACGGGAGCTACACTCCATTGTGGTGCACTGGCTTCTCACTGTGGTGGCTTCTCTTGTTGCGGAGCACAGGCTCTAGGTGCACAGGCTTCAGTAGTTGTGGCACATGGGCTCAGTATTTGTGGCTCACAGGCTGTAGAGCACAGGCTCAGTAGTGTGGCACACAGGTTTAGTTGCTCCGCGGCATGTGGGATCCTCCTGGACCAGGGCTTGAACCGTGTCCTCTGCATTGGCAGGCAGATTCTTAACCACTGCACTACCAGGAAAGTCCTCATTTCTTTTTCTGTGTCTAATAAGGTTAAAACTGAGGTCATTGATTCTAGATCTTTCTTTCTAATATAGGTGTTAAGTGCTATAAGTTTTCCTCTAAGTATTGCTTTCGAGGCATTCTGCAAATTTTGATACGTTGTGTTTTCATTTTCATTCAATTAAAAGCACCTTCTAATTTCTCTTTGATTTTATTTTTTAACTTAGGTTATTTTGAAATGTATTAGTTTCCATATACTGAGTGTTTTTCAGATATCTTTCTGTTATTGATTTCTAATTTAAGTTTATTTTGTTCAGAAAACATAGTATGACTTCAATCCTTTGATATTTAATCTTGGTAAATTTCCATGTTCTTTTGAGAAGAATTTGGATTCTGTTTATTTTGGGTCGAGTGTTCTGAAAATACGAATTACATTGGTTGACAGTATTGTCTTCTTTATTCTTTTGGTTCTATCGTGAATGGCATTTTGAAATCTCTAACTATAATTGTGGACTTGTCTTTTAATCCTTATAGTTCCTTCAGTTTGTACTTTATGTATTTTTGAAGTTCTGTTGTTAGATCCTAAACATTTATGATGGTTATTTTCTCTTGATTAACTGACTAGTTTCTTATTATGCAATGAACCTCTTTACTTCTGGTAATATTTTCTGCTCTGAAGTCTACTTTCTCTGATGTTAGTGTAGCCACTCCGGGTTTCCTTTGAGTAGTGCTTGAATTATGTATCTTTTTCCATCATTTTACTTTAAGCTGTTTGTTTCCTTTTATTTCAAGTGGGTTTCTTGGAGACAGCATATAATTGGGTCTTGCTGTTTTTCTCATCTTGATAATCTTTCATTTTAATAGGGGTGCTTATTAGATCATTTGCATTTGACGTAATAATTGATATGATAGATTAACTCCTGTCGTCTTGCTATTTGTTTTCTATTTGATCTATCTGTTCTTTGATCCATTATACTTATTTTGGATTAAGTGATTCCTTTTTATGATTCCATTTTATTTCTTGTTTTGTTTTGTTTAGTAGATATAACTCTTTGTTATTTTATTGGTTGTTTCACATTTTATAATTTAATTTACCACAGTTTACCATCAAGTAATACTGCACTATTTGTGTATGATAACATAAATATACTTTCATTTCCTTCTACTTTGTGGTATTGTTTTTGTACATTTTACTTCTTCACAGAAATCCCACAATATTATTTATACTTTAACAGTTAATTATCCCTAAAGATATTTAAATAATAAAAATATTTTTTCCATCAGATATTATTTTCATGCTGCCTACAGGATGTTCTTAACATTCCTCATAATGCAGTTCTGCTGGTTAGGAATTTTTTCAGCTTTTTGCCTGTCTGAAAAGGATCTATTTCTCCTTCATTTTTTAACAGTATTAGTGGTGGCTAAAGAATTGTTGGTTTTCCCTTAGGTACTTCAAAAATGTTGCTCCATTTTCCTCTGACTTGCATTGTTTTGGATGAGAAGCCCACTGTCATTTTTCTTTGTTACTTAGTAATGGGTTTTTTTCCTCCAACTGCAATTTTGTATTTTTCAGTGGTTTTAAACAATTTGATTACTGTTGGTATAGTTTTCTTCATGTTTGTTGTGCTTGGATTTTATTGAACGTCTTAGATCTGTAGGTTTACTGTTTTCATTGAATTTGGAAATTTTTTGGCCATTATCTTTTTAAGCATTTTTTTCTTATCCTTTTGCAGACCATAGTTATATTTGGCTGCTTGACGTTGTCATAGAGTTCAGTGATTGTTTTTTTCTTTTTTTCCTACTCTGTGATTCATTTTGTCTTTTAGGTATCAGTGTTCTTTGTTGCCAGATATCTAATATTTTGGAGTGCCATTATTTCATGTATTTTGTCTGATCTTTTAGTTTTTTTCACACAAGAGAGTAAATCTGGTCCCTGTTACTCCATATTGACCAGAAGTGAAAGTTTCTAAACTACTAATTACACAGTTAATACACAGATGTATTCTTCTTGTAAAATATTAAAGTAGTATGGAGGTTCCTCAAAAAATTAAAAATAGAACTATACCATTTGATCCAGCACTTCTTCTTTTGGCTGTTTATCCAAAGGAAATGAAAACATTAATTTATAAAGATATATGTACCTCTATGTTCATTGTAGCATTGTTTACAATAGCCAAGATATGGAAGCAACCTAAGTGCCCATTGATAGAGGAATGGATAAGGAAGGGGTAGTGTGTGTGTGTGTGTGTGTGTGTGTGTGTGTGTGTGTGTGTGTGTGTGTGTGTGTGTGATGGAATATTACTCAGCCTTAAAAAAGAGGAATGAAATCTTGCCATTTGTGGCAACATGGATGGACCTGGAGGGTATTATGCTAAGTGAAATGAGTAAATAAGTTAGAGAAAGACACACACCAAATGATTTCATTTATATATGGAATCTAAAAACCAAAACAAATGAACAAACAAAACAGAAACAGATTCATAGGTACAGGGAATAGACAGGGTGTTTTCAGCGGGGTGGAGGGATGACTGAAGTAGGGGTTTAAGAGGTATAAACTTTCAGTTATAAAATAAATAAGTCACAGAGATGTAAGGTACCCATAGGGGATATAGTCAATAATATGGTAACAACTTTGTATGATGATGGATAGTAACTAGACTTACTGTGGTGATCATTTCATAATGTATAAAAATATTGAACCACTATGTCATACACCTGAAACTAATATAATATTGTATGTTAAATATAACTCAATTTTTAAAATTCTGATTTCAGTGCCAGTCTCTAATTATTCATCATTTCTAATTCCAGTCTGTCTCTTCTCAGAGGTTACACCTGGTTATAGTATTTATAGTATTTTCTCAGAAGTTGTTTTATTTTTTACACAGATACATAAAAAATACCATAGAAACAATATATTATTTTGAAAAATGTTTTCAGTTTATTTCACTTTAATTGCTTTATTGTTTCATCTCTGTCCTATAGGCAGCTAAGAAAGAGCATGCAGCTATCATTCTTTGGAACACTGCATCTTGGAAACAGGTGCAGAATTTAATTTTCCACAGTTTGACTGTCACACAGATGGCCTTCTCTCCTGATGACAAGTTCTTACTAGCTGTTTCCAGAGATCGGACCTGGTCACTGTGGAAAAGGCAGGACACAATCTCACCTGAGTTAGGTAAAACAGCTGCTGGTTGGGAAGATTATTAGTGAAACAGTTATGTCCATTTACCTACTTTGAGCAGCTATTGTGTAAAGAGAAATAGAAATGATAATAGGGTGAAGGACAGAGTCTGGTTGTTGTGAGTCTTTCAAAGTTTTGTGATAACTGAGGAAGACTTGACCTTCCTTGTAAGGATGATATGTATTCAGACATCTCAGTTAAAGAAACATAAAAATCTACATGTAGAAAATTTGGATTTTGCAGATGGTTACAGAATGCCACCATAAAACCAAATGGATGATATATACTGAGGATTTTATGGGACAGGAATAATGAATATACAGTTAAATTATGAAACTCAGAAGGACCATTGTCTTTACCATTCACCTACCCACCTCTGTCACAGTGATAATTGGGAGGGGGTGTTTTAGGCATCCATTTGTGAATAACATGACCCCTGGGCAAAATGTTAACACACCTACCTGCATTCTACTTTGGATCTGGCATAAATTGAAAAAAAAAGGAAAAGGAAGGAAAGCTTCTTGTGATTGCAGCAGTAGCCTATTCTTATTCTTCCACTTTCATTGAGTAGGTAAAATCTAGAGAGCGTTTAAAGTACTTTGTGTTGTTTAATCCTGTTTTTAATTTTTCCATTGATAAAACCTACTGCAATTTGATATTATGATATTTTTAGTCCTTTGGGTTTTTTGTGTTTTAGAGAATACCAGGGACTATGACACATACTGAGCAGTATATGTTGTAACAGACTGATTTCATTTGCAACTAGTGATTTCCTAGCATGCAACTTTTTTTAAAAAGTTAAAGTGATATTATACTAATAACAAATCCTTTAATTTGCTATATCTTTATGGATTGTGGATTAATAGATACATTAGTCTACCCTCCATACACAGTTACGTCTTTTACGTTTAGTCCCTATGAGGGCTAGAAGTTAGTTACCTTACACTTAAAATATTGCAAGGGAAGAGATTTTTTTTAAGTTCTTTTTTTTCTTTTACATTATTTAAGGGTTCATTAGTCTTTTTTTTCCATAGCTTAATACACAGATCTGGCTACTTCCTGAGTAAGTTTAAATTTCATCAGGCTTCTTCCATAAGCATAAATTAAACTTTTAGTTAAGTGTCCAGAAGATGTTTGTCATCAGTCACTAGAGAGTGACTAGTCAGTATAAAAGCATTTCCTACTAGAAAAATAACTGTATGCACATAGCCTTCTGGTGAGGGATCAGCTGCCTGGCCTTGGTTGCAAAAGCCTGTGTATATAAATTGATTGTTAAATTACATGTTGTATGTGGCATTTAAACATAGCTTTCTAACAGGTAAAAAGCTGCTCTCTCCACTTTGTGACTAGTGCATATGTGTTTCTTTCAGACCCAGTTTTCAGTCTCTTTGCCTTCACTAACAAAATCACTGCTGTGCACAGTAGAATTATTTGGTCTTGTGATTGGAGTCCTGATGGCAAGTATTTCTTCACTGGAAGCCGGGACAAAAAGGTAATTTTTTTTAACTTAATATTTTTTCAAATGTAAAATAATAATATTACAGGTGTGTTTGGATAAAAAGCACATAATCCTAATTTTCTGATACATCTTTTAAAAATCAGTTTATTTATTTCCTTCTGTGTTTTTCATATGCATACATAAAAAGGCTTTTCTTACTTGTTAAATTCTATAATACATGTCTCTGAAATATCAAATACGAGAAGAAGTCCCTTCAGACACATGACTATCAGATGGCTCCAGTAGGAGAAAAGTAGTAAAGGAAATGGGTCAGGACTAAGAAAGCAGGAGAGCAGGAGTGGGTGGAGGGACACAGGGGAAGACAGTTTCTGCTTTTCTTTTTCGTACTTTTGGGAATTTAAAATTCTTTCTATAATGAATGATTATTACCTTTTCATTCAGCGAAGGAGGCAGGGTGTGTGCCTGTGTGTGTCATGAGCTGTGAAAAAAATCAGAACAAGTTAGCTAGCAGTAGGTTCTTGACCATGACCCTCGCCCTTGTTCTCTGGGAAATGTTCCCCTGGCCTCTGGTCTTTCCTCTGTTTTCATGCTCTTTAAAGCATCCTTTCCTTTTTCTGCACTTCCTGCAGACCAGAGGCGCTGAGGCACTTGAGCGTTTCCTCTCCTCTCCTGCCCTCTCCAGTCACAGTCATGGTACAAGTTACAGAAGCAGAGGACTAACACAGCATGCTGTCACTCAATGAAACACTGAAATGTTAGCCTCTGAAGTGCTTTCTCTCAGACCTTTACTTCTGTCATTTGCCTATTCATTTCTTCCCCGGCGTTTGTCTTCCTACTCTCTGCTAGCTGCTCAGGCAGCAGGACTGCTTCTGCCTTCCACAGTCAGGCCCGGTAGCAGATGGTCCAGCTGTGGCTGTCACAGTTAGGTCAAGGCTGAAACGGACAAAGCATCATCCGCCATGCAGTCTCAGAAATGCACTCCTGCTTGCTTGGGCGGAGCCCTCTGCTCAGAACCTTGCTTTGGTCCTGCGTTTTCACTTCCCTCTCCATTTCTTTGTGACCATTCACACCCTTCTGAGGCATGAGCTTCCAGGAAAGCCTCATTTCTTATGCGGTGTATCATCAAGGTTAGGGCCTCCCGAGTGAGCTGAGCTGATTCCATGAGCAGTGGGTGGTGTAGAAGAAGAGCCAGGGACTTGGTTGGTTTCATGCATTTTGTGGTAATTTCTTGGGGTGGTGCACGAGCACCTTGAGGACGTGGTGGACAGAATCTCACTGGATCAGAACTGGTTTCCTGAGTGTAAAGAGCAGGCTAAACACACCTGGTCTCTGGGCGAGGACAGTCATCTTTGGACCAGCACAGTCGGGTAGTTGAGGTCTCAGAGACATGTATCTGCTACATGGTGGCTTCTCTGTGATGCTTGAAATGGTCAGAAGTCCTGGAACACAAATGAAAATGATGCATTTTTTAAAATGTCAGTGTCCTCTATGCCATTGAAACTCTCTAATGCATTGCTAGAAACCTTGCAAAGGGAAAGTTTTACAGCGTTTGATCTGTCTGTGTTAGGTGGTTGTCTGGGGTGAGTGCGACTCCAGCGATGACTCCACTGAGCACAGCATCGGCCCCTGCTCCTCCGTTCTGGACGTGGGCGGAGCTGTGACTGCCGTCAGTGTCTGCCCAGTACTTAACCTTTCCCAAAGGTCAGTCTCTGTGTGGGGCTTCATCTTATGTTTTCTTTAAGAAGACCACTTAGTTTCTCAATGTGTAGCCCTCTTATACTTTCATCTTTGGGTTCTCTTAGCTTCCAAGTTAACCATTTTTTTTTATAATGCTTATGTTTCTCATAGGATTTCTTTTTTGTTTTTAACACCATTTTATTTTATCTTATCTTTCTGATCAACCCCTATTTATTTATTTATTTGTTTGTTGGTTTGGCTGCGCTGCGTGGCTTGTGGGATCCTAGTTCCCAGATCAGGGATCAAACCCAGGCCCCCCCCAACAGTGGAAGCTCAGGGCCCCAAACACTGGACCACCAGAGGGAACTCCCCTCAAAAGAATTGCTGAATTGATAGAGCTTGATGATATTCAGCGTGGTGAAATAGAGATTGGGAGGGTGGCTCAAAGGTTCTTATTTCACCAAATTTAGGACTGTGGTGCTTTCTCTGTAACAAGTATCTTCGGTAGAACAAGGGTCTCTGCTGCCAGCCAGGGAAACACTGGCTTATGGGCCTTGCCAGCAGAGGGCAGAGGTAAAACTGTGAGCATCCTCGATGGAGAAGAGGCTCTGTGAGCGCACAGTAGAGCAGCGCACTGGATCCTGGGCCCGAATTTTAAACAGAGTCCTTTGTAAGCCAGAGACAGTTGGGAGCACTGAAGAACTACTTTAGATTGGTGATGATGGAGATAACAGAAGTTCATGCTAAATTAAGCACTGTCTTTCCCTTCCCTTAAAAACAGATACGTTGTTGCAGTAGGATTAGAGTGTGGAAAGATTTGTTTATATTCTTGGAAAAAGACTGATCAAGTTCCAGAAATAAATGACTGGAGGCACTGTGTAGAAACAAGTCAAAGGTATTTCCTTCCTGTTTTTGCTTCCATCAGATTAGATAGATATCATGGAGTCTTTAGCAGCAAATCTTATGTCACATTTGCATGGAGAGAAACACAAATCTCTTCATGGTGCTTACTGCTAATTTGTACCTCTGTGTTTTGTGACAGTCTCTTGAGATTGTGGCAAGAAGCCCCTCAGAAAGTATGGGCAGGGGACATGTACAGAGTTTGAGTTTTTCATTTAAAATTTTTTTAGTCATTATGGTCATTTTTAGTCATTATGGTGACTTTGGATTTGCAAGAACGAATTCCTGGCTTACCTTATATTATTTGGATTGCTAATATTACACTTATCAGATTACGAGTACTTTTCAAATGAAAGGTTTTGCTGATAATGAAATATAAACGAAGGTAATATAAGCCAACACTGCCTTCTAGGTTGGCTCCCCGAACTCCCTGTCTTCTAAATGTGATCTGTTAACACGCTGGATTTAAAGAACATTACCAAAAAAGAAAAGAAACGAAACATACCATCTCAAAGCATATATAGCCAAATAAGTACTGTCCCTCAAAGTAACTTCTCTGGGAAGCAAAGTACTATATATATATACTAGTCTAAATATATTCTTGTTTCAGTGATGTCACTACTTCAAATCATTCTTTTAATGAAATGAGAGAACTTTAATATTAATCCAGAACAAATGAGATCCCAGTGATGTTGCTGTTACTTAAAATATTTTTGGAACTTCTCTTTAGGAACTGTGTTCAAAACTAGCTAACTAGTGATGCAAGAAAGCCAATTATGATACCTTTTATATAAAGTTTTCCTCATTTTGACCACTCACTTTTTTTTTTTTAGCTTAACCTTCATCTTATTTATAAGCTCATATCCAGATGACTTTTGACTTCCTTCAGTAATCAAATTCATCCTCAAAGGAAGATGAGCTCTCATTGAGAATACTCAGGTCGTAGTCTGTGTGGAAGCATTTCCTTTAGGAGAATTTCAGGAAACACTGAGGCACAGCAGCATTGTTGGAATGTGTGGACCCTTCTAGAGTGGCCACTTGCAAGGGCTCACAGTCATTTGGTGACTTAGGTTCTGGTGTGCTGATTTTTTTAAATGTGTTTCATCACTTCGAGGCTATACTTCATTCTTTTGATCCTGAGAGTGCGTTGGTGACAGGGACTCTCAGAGTCTGCAAGTATAATTTGTGAGCTCAGGTATTATTTTCAGTGTTTACTGCTTTAAAACTTGCACCATATTCACCTTATTCCATTTTGGTTTGGAGGACTAGTTTGCAGGTTAAATATATAGAGGATATTATATTTCATAGAGATTTATTAATAATCTATGTTTGGTAGCATCCTAGGTCAGCCATGAGGATGGGGGCTGGGGGTAGTGTGTTAATATGAACATCTTGCCCAGGGTCATACTGTTACAGGTCACATTGGAGACCAAGGTTCTTTCACTGGGTAGTTTATTAAATCTTTCACTATCTTTTCTTACCCAGCAGTAAATAATGAGAGTAAGCGTCCATTCAAGTTACAGGGATGTCAGAAGATCAAATATAGAATATGTTGTAAAGTTGGAATTCTTTAGAAAAGAAACACATTTAGTAATGTTACCTGAAAGACTGATTTTAATAGTTAAAATTGATGGTTAAAGCAAAATTTGACATAAATGCATTGTCTATTTCTTGCTCTTTTTGGTGGTGTCCTTGGTCAGTAAGTAAAATGTTTTCAAGGCTAACATAAAATTGCTAAAATATTAGTGATGGTATTTTAAAACCTGTACAATTACATGGTCAGGTTGTGACTTCTATTTATGTTAACAACACTAATAGGAAGAGCATACTAACTGAATTAATATGCAGGTGAGCACCCAGAAAAATATTTCATAGTCATAGCATACATTCATTTCATGATTTCTCTATCTTTGTTTTAGCCAAAGTCATACACTTGCTATCAAAAAATTATGCTGGAAGAACTGTAATGGAAAAGCTGAACAGAATGAAGCAGAAGGCACTGAATGGTTACATTTTGCAAGTTGTGGTGAAGATCACACTGTGAAGATACACAGAGTTAACAGATGTGCTCTGTAATGGACTTAATGACTGCAAGCATATACTCGTTGGTGTCTTAAAAATATTTATCATGTAAATAGATAACCTTTCTTTACCTCATAATTTCATTGCATTTCATGCTTAAGACCTAAGGCAGTAGTCCTCATGTGAGTCTCAAACCCTTCGAAATATGATGAAAGCTACAGACTCTTTGCTCAAAATGTTTATATACACACAGTCTCAGAACCTTGCCCATACTTTCAGGGATTCAGACCTGCATCTGTGTGTCCCAGATTGAGAGCCTTTATTCTTTCTTTCTTCATGAGCAAATTTGCCTAATTTTGTGTCATTTCGGGCCTTCTCTTTTCAAATGTTTGGGACGTTTCATTATTTACTACCCTCCTGTGAGGGATAGCCTCAAAAATAAAAAGAGATAAAACCCAGATTACTCAATTTTTATTTTAACAGTTTTTTGTAAATACGCAGACCACACAAAGTGTGGTCTTGACCCCTGCCTCCCAGTACACACCAACCATTCTAGGAATTTGGCAGGTTGTGAGTTTGAACTGTAGTTGGTCCCTTCTCTTATTCTTTAAAAGTACATAGATGCTTCCTTCAGAGTTTGACTTGAAGTGCTTAAAGTAACTGAGAGATATAGGGGCTGGAAAGTAGCGTCTGAATCACCTGAATTTCTGTGAAGTTGCAAGGATGAGTCACAAGAGGAAGGATGAAGTCATGAGCGTGAAGGATGTGCCCCAGGGAGAGGGCGCGATGGGAACAGAGGGCAGAAGAACACACCAGAAAGACAGTGTTGGGTGTGCCTGCTGAGCTTTGGGAGGCTGCCCATGAGAGCTGAGCACTTGGGAGTTGGGTGGAGAGAGGTTAAGAGAGGGTGTGGGAGAGCCTGCGAAGACTGGTGGGAGAGCCAGGCCTCTCCTGACCCTGTGGGAACATGAGCCACCTGGCAGACTGCCACTTTGCACACTGTACGTAGTAAAGAGCTGGAAGGAGGGAGGCGAGGATTTTCTTGGTGGGAGTTTATGCTATTATCTAACATGACATTTTACTTCCAAAGAAGTTAAGTGATACTTAGTCTAAATGAAGGTTTTTAGACCAGAACTATCCAGTATTTCTAGTCCAACAGAAATATAATGTGAGCTACCTATGTACTTTAAACTTTTCTGGTAGCCACATAAAGTAAAAAGAAAGAGGTGTAACTTATTTTAATGACACATTTGTTCAAATCCAGTATATCTCAAATAGTATCATTTTAATATAGTCAATATAAAAAATTATGGAGATATTTTACGCTTTCTTCTGTATGAAATCTTTGTACACTACAAATTGCATTTTACACTTACAGCTCATCTCAATTCATACTAGCCACATTTCAAATGCTCACTAGCCACCTGTGGCTAGTGGCTATACCCATATTTGGACAGTGCAGTTCTAGACCACTGAATCTGTATAAACTTGTCTTACACCCTTAGGGCTGTGTGTGTGCATGTAAGCGTGTATGCACCAAGGCAATGAGCACCTGAGCTTCTTAACCTCAGAAACCAGGATGCTCTGAAGTATGATTTCTTTGCTTATCTGCTGAAGGATCTGAGTCTTCCCATTGGCACACAGCAATTTGTTCAGATCCTGCGCACATGGGATTCCAGAGCAGATTCAGTGGACTAACAGTCCTTTAGAGCCTTTTCCAGCACGGAACTCAACCCCCTAAGGTCTCCTGAAAGCAGGCCTAGTCTTAGACCAAGTTCATGGTTGGTTGTTGTTTTGCCAGTTGTAGATAGACAGTTTTCCCAAGTTGTCCTGAAGCATCTTCCTCAGTAATCACGTGTGTAATTAATTCAGTTCAGTAAGTGTTCCCAGGACTTGCTGTACATTTGGACAGTATATTGAACTTCATACACATACACTGTACTTTTACCATGATGGTCTTCATCTGCTAAAGGAGAACACTTTGAACCATACTGTAGTAGTTCATAACATCTAAAGCAAAAGGCAGTCTTGCAGCTTTGCTGTGGAGTTGCTGAGGAGTATTTCAGAATCCCTGACCTGCCCTTCCTTGTTTTCCCTGATAATTTCATTTTTCTGCCTGAGTCACAGCATCAAAGCTCAGACTGATGCCAAGTGCCAACCTAAGCAGTTGCTATCTTCTGACCTACATGACTGTCCTAGATGGAGGAGACGTGATTGGGTTGTGTTCCCAGCACATGTTTACCTTGGGCAACAAGGAGCCAAATCACTGTCTTCCCAGTAGCCTCAGGGGGGGCAGCCATGGTTATTGGTTCCAAAGGCAGACTGTGGGAATTTGAGGGAGTCTCAAATACCATACTGTCTTGATTACTGTAGCTTTGTAGTATAGTCTGAAGTCAGGGAGCCTCCAGCTCCATTTTTTGTTCTCAAGATTGCTTTGGCTATTCAGGGTCTTTTGTGTTTCCGTACAAATTGTGCAATTTTTTGTTCTAGTTCTGTGAAAAATGCCAGTGGTAGTTTGATAAGGATTGCATTGAATCTGTAGATTGCTTTGGGTAGTAGAGTCATTTTCACAATGTTGATTCTTCCAATCCAAGAACATGGTATATCTCTCCATCTATTTGTATCTTTAATTTTTTTCATCAGTGTCATATAATTTTCTGCACACAGGTCTTTTGTCTCCTTAGGTAGGTTTATTCCTAGGTATTTTATTCTTTTTGTTGCAATGGTAAATGGGAGTGTTTTCTTAATTTCACTTTCAGATTTTTCATCATTAGTGTAGAGGAATGCCAGAGATTTCTGTGCGTTAATTTTGTATCCTGCTACTTTACCAAATTCATTGATTAGCTCTAGTAGTTTTCTGGTAGCATCTTTAGGATTCTCTGTGTATAGTATCATGTCATCTGCAAACAGTGACAGCTTTACTTCTTCTTTTCCGATTTGGATCACTTTTATTTCCTTGTCTTCTCTGATTGCTGTGGCTAAAACTTCCAAAACTATGTTGAATAAGAGTGATGAGAGTGGGCAACCTTGTCTTGTTCCCGATCTTAGTGGAAATGGTTTCAGTTTTTCACCATTGAGGATGATGTTGGCTGTGGGCTTGTCATATATGGCCTTTATTATGTTGAGGAAAGTTCCCTCTATGCCTACTTTCTGCAGGGTTTTTATCATAAATGGGTGTTGAATTTTGTCAAAAGCTTTTCCTGCATCTATTGAGATGATCATATGGTTTTTCTCCTTCAGTTTGTTAATATGGTGTATCACGTTGATTGATTTGCGTATATTGAAGAATCCTTGCTTTCCTGGAATAAACTCCACTTGATAATGGTGTATGATCCTTTTAATGTGCTGTTGGATTCTGTTTGCTAGTATTTTGTTGAGGATTTTTGCATCTATATTCATCAGTAATACTGGCCTGTAGTTTTCTTTCTTTGTGACATCCTTGTCTGGTTTTGGTATCAGGGTGATGGTGGCCTCGTAGAATGAGTTTGCGAGTGTTCCTCCCTCTGCTATATTTTGGAAGAGTTTGAGAAGGATAGGTGTTAGCTCTTCTCTAAATGTTTGATAGAATTCGCCTGTGAATCCATCTGGTCCTGGGCTTTTGTTTGTTGGAAGATTTTTAATCACAGTTTCAATTTCAGTGCTTGTGATTGGTCTGTTCATATTTTCTATTTCTTTCTGATTCAGTCTTGGCAGGTTGTGCATTTCTAAGAATTTGTCCATTTCTTCCAGGTTGTCCATTTTATTGGCATAGAGTTGCTTGAAGTAATCTCTCATGATTTTTTGTATTTCCGCAGTGTCAGTTGTTACTTCTCCTTTTTCATTTCTAATTATATTGATTTGAGTCTTCTCGCTTTTTTTCTTGATGAGTCTGGCTAATGGTTTATCAATTTTGTTTATCTTCTCAAAGAACCAGCTTTTAGTTTTATTGATCTTTGCTATCATTTCCTTCATTTCTTTTTCATTTATTTCTGATCTGATCTTTATGATTTCTTTCCTTCTGCTAACTTTGGGGTGTTTTTGTTCTTCTTCCTCTAATTGCTTTAGGTGCAAGGTTAGGTTGTTTATTTGACATGTTTCCTGTTTCTTAAAGTAGGATTGTATTGCTATAAACTTCCCTCTTAGAACTGTTTCTCCTGCATCCCATAGGTTTTGGGTTGTTGTGTCTCCATTGTCATTTGTTTCTAAGTATTTTTTGATTTCCTCTTTGATTTCTTCAGTGATCACTTCGTTATTAAGTAGTGTATTGTTTAGCCTCCATGTATTTGTAGTTTTTACAAATCTTTTCCTGTAATTGATATCTAGTCTCATAGCATTGTGGTCAGAAAAGATACTTGATACAATTTCAATTTTCTTAAATTCACCAAGGCTCGATTTGTGACCCAAGATATGATCTATCGTGGAGAATGTTCCATGAGCACTTGAGAAAAATGTGTATTCTGTTGTTTTTGGATGGAATGTCCTATAAATAGCAATTAAGTCCATCTTGTTTAACGTATCATTTAAAGCTTGTGTTTCCTTATTTATTTTTATTTTGGATGATCTGTCCATTGGTGACAGTGGGGTGTTAAAGTCCCCTACTATGAATATGTTAACTGTCGATTTCCCCTTTTATGGCTGTTAGTATTTGCCTTATGTATTGAGGTGCTCCTATGTTGGGTGCATAAATACTTAACAATTGTTATATCTTCTTCTTGGATCGATCCCTTAATCATTATGTAGTGGCCGTTTTTTTTTTTTTTTTTGCGGTATGTGGGACTCTCACCACTATGGCCTCTCCCGTTGCGGAGCACAGGCTCCGGACGTGCAGGCTCAGCGGCCATGGCTCATGGGCCCAGCCGTTCTGCCGCATGTGGGATCTTCCCAGACCGGGGCACGAATCCGTGTCCCCTGCGTCGGCAGGCAGACTCTCAACCACTGTGCCACCAGGGAAGCCCTGTAGTGTCCTTTTTTGTCTCTTGTAATAGTCTTTATTTTAAAGTCTATTTTGTCTGATATGAGAATTGCTACTCCAGCTTTCTTTTGGTTTCCATTGGCATGGAATATCTTTTTCCATCCCCTCACTTTCAGTCTGTATATGTCCCTAGGTCTGAAGTGGGTCTCTTGTAGACAGCATATATATGGGTCTTGTTTTTGTATCCATTCAGCCAGTCTGTGTCTTTTGTTAGGAGCATTTAATCCATTTACATTTAAGGTAATTATCGATATGTATGTTCCTATTCCCATTTTCTTAATTGTTTTGGGTTTGTTATTGTAGGTCTTTTCCTTCTCTTGTGTTTCTTGCCTAGAGAAGTTCCTTTAGCATTTGTTGTAAAGCTGGTTTGGTGGTGCTGAACTCTCTCAGCTTTTGCTTGTCTGTAAAAGTTTTAACTTCTCCATCAAATCTGAATGACATCCTTGCTGGGTAGAGTAATCTTGGTTGCAGGTTTCTCTCCTTCATTACTTTAAATATGTCCTGCCCGTCCCTTCTGGCTTGCAGAATTTCTGCTGAAAGATCAGCTGTTACCCTTATGGGGATTCCTTTGTGTGTTATTTGTTGTTTTTCCCTTGCTGCTTTTAATATGTTTTCTTTGTATTTAATTTTTGACAGTTTGATTAATATGTGTCTTGGCGTGTTTCTACTTGGATTTATCCTGTATGGGACTCTCTGTGCTTCCTGGACTTGATTAAGTATTTCCTTTCCCATATTAGGGAAGTTTTCAACTATAATCTCTTCAAATATTTTCTCAGTCCCTTTCTTCTTCTCTTTTTCTTTTGGGACCCCTATAATTCGAATGTTGTTGCGTTTAATGTTGTCCCAGAGGTCTCTGAAACTGTCCTCAGTTCTTTTCATTCTTTTTTCTTTATTCTGCTCTGCAGTAGTTATTTCCACTATTTTATCTTCAGGTCACTTACCTGTTCTTCTGCCTCAGTTATTCTGCTATTGATCCCTTCTAGAGTATTTTTAATTTCATTTATTGTGTTGTTCATCATTGCTTGTTTCCTCTTTAGTTCTTCTGGGTCCTTGTTAAATGTTTCTTGCATTTTGTCTATTTCCAAGATTTTGGATCATCTTTACTATCATTATTCTGAATTCTTTTTCAGGTAGACTGCCTATTTCCTCTTCATTTGTTAGGTCTGGCAGGTTTTTTTCTTGCTCCTTCATCTGCTGTGTGTTTTTCTGTCTTCTCATTTTGCTTATCTTACTGTGTTTGGGGTCTCCTTTTTGCAGGCTGCAGGTTCGTAGTACCCGTTGTTTTTGGTGTCTGTCCCCAGTGGCTTGTGGGTTGTGTAGGCTTCCTGGTGGAGGGGACTAGTGCCTGTGTTCTGGTGGATGAGGCTGGATATTGTCCTTCTGGTGGGCAGGTCCACGTCTGATGGTGTGTTTTGGGGTGTCTGTGGCCTTTTTATGATTTTAGGCAGCCTGTCTGCTAATGGGTGGGGTTGTGTTCCTGTCTTGCAAGTTGTTTGGCATAGGGTGTCCAGCACTGTAGCTTGCTGGTCATTGAGTGAAGCTGGGTGTTGGTGTTGAGATGGAGATCTCTGGGAGATTTTTGCCGTTTGATATTACGTGGAGCTGGGAGGTCTCTTGTGGACCAGGGTCCTGAAGTTGGCTCTCCCATGTCAGAGGCACAGCACTGACTCCTGGCTGTAGCGCCAAGAGCCTTTAATCCACACGGCTCAGAATAAGAGGGAGAAAAAGTAGAAAGAAGGAAAGAAAGAAAGAGGATAAAATAAAGATAAAATAAAATAAAAAATAATTATTAAAAAAATTTTTTTTAAGTAAGGAAAAAAAAACAAAAAACGGACGGACAGAACCCTAGGCCAAATGGTGAAAGCAAAGCTATACAGACAAAGTTTCACACAGAAGCATACACATACACACTCACAAAGAGAGGAAAAGGGGAAAAAATAATAAATCCTGCTCTCAAAGTCCACCTCCTCAATTTGGGATGATTCGTTGTCTATTCAGGTATTCCACCGATGCAGGGTACATCAAGTTGATTGTGGAGATTTAATCTGCTTTTCCTGAGGCTGCTGGGAGAGATTTCCCTTTCTCTTTGTTCACACAGCTCCCAGTGCTCAGTTTTGGATTTGGCCCTGCCTCTGCGTGTAGGTCGCCGGAGGGCGTCTGTTCTTCGCTCAGACAGGACGGGGTTAAAGGAGCAGCAGATTCGGGGACTCTGGCTCACTCAGGCCGGGGGGAGGGAGGCATACGGATGCGGGGCGAGCCTAGGGCGGCGGAGGCCGGCGTGACGTTGTACCAGCCTGAGGCACGCCGTGCGTTCTCCCGGGGAAGTTGTCCCTGGATCCCGGGACCCTGGCACTGGCGGGCTGCACAGGCTCCCCGGAAGGGGGGTGTGGATAGTGACCTGTGCTCGCACACAGGCTTCTTGGTGGCGGCAGCAGCAGCCTTAGCATCTCATGCCCGTCTCTGGCGTCTGCGCTTTTAGCCTCAGCTCGCGGCTGTCTCTGGAGCTCCTTTAAGCAGCGCTCTTAATCCCCTCTCCTCGTGCATCAGGAAACAAAGAGGGAAGAAAAAGTCTGTTGCCTCTTCGGCAGGTCCAGACTTTACCCCCCGGACTCCCTCCCGGCTAGGCGTGGTGCACTAACCCCCTGCAGGCTGTGTTCACGCCGCCAACCCCAGTCCTCTCCCTGCGATCGATCGGACTGAAGCCCGAGCGAGACTCAGCTCGCTCCCGCCCACCCCGGTGGGTGAGCAGAGAAGCCTCTCAGGCTGGTGAGTGCCGGTCGGCCCTGATCCTCTGTGCGGGAATCTCTGCTTTGCCCTCTGCACCCCTGTTGCTGTGCTCTCCTCCGCGGCTCCGAAGCTTTCCCCCTCCGCCACCCGCAGTCTCCGCTCGCGAAGGGGCTTCCTAGTGTGTGGAAACCTTTCGTCCTTCACAGCTCCCTCCCACTGGTGCAGGTCCCGTCCCTAGTCTTTTGTCTGTGTTTATTCTTTTTTCTTTTGCCCTACCCAGGTACGTGGGGATTTTCTTGCCTTTTGGGAGGTCTGAGGTCTTCTGCCAGCGTTCAGTGGGTGTTCTGTAGGAGTTGTTCCACGTGTAGATGTATTTCTGGTGTATCTGTGGGGAGGAAGGTGATCTCCGGGTCTTACTCTTCCACAATCTTCCCCCTCTGTCCAGGGCATCAGATTTGTTTTCTTGTTTTCCATAGCACCTAGCACAAGGTAGCTGGCCCTGTGTACTGTCAGGTATTTGCTGAATTCAAGAATAAGTTTGATCGCACAGATGGCTGGCTGGTGGAGGAAGCATTCTTCAGTGTAATCCACTGGTCAGTAAATAGGGAAATTGGCATCAGATCCTTTCCCTGTCTTGGTGGCATAAAGAGGTAGGGAACAAAGAGCAGGAAGGAGATGTCAACCCAGAAGGGAACAAGAAGGGTGTGGTTTGGCCCAGTCCACCCACCCTTGAATGATCAGGGAGAAACTGGGCCCCCAGGAAAAGGGCCTCAGCTGTGGGTCCACCCACCCTCTCACTCCTGTGGTCTGCCTAGTACTCGGGGCGGAGGGCCGGGTGTTGTTTTGAACATGAGTCTGGATATAATGGAGCCTTGTTCCCAAACATGGTGATTTTGAGCTGCCCTTCTAGCTTCTGTTCACAAAAAGGGGAGGGAGCTTCCTGGGGTTTTCTGATCTTTTTTTCCAGGGCTCTCAAGTTGTTTCTGCCAGAGCTTCCAACCTCCAGGCTCTGGAGAGAAACCTGCTCCACTTCTGTCTCTCCTCCTGCTCTGCAGGCCTTCTGATTTCTCCGGTGTCAGGATATCTAGGTCAGCAGGTTCTCATTGTTAGGGAGGTATGCATTTCACTTCTGGCAGGAAGCACCAATTTCATCATCCAAACTAAATTCAACCTCCTCTGAAACACCGACCCCATCTCAACTACTTGGCAGAAAATATGATCCATCATAATTGGCAACTCCCAACTACCTCCATGATCAAGAGGCCTTGGGGGTTTTAGTCAGTGGAAAACCTCTACCCTTCCTTACCATTTAAGACTGGACCGTTATAATGGAGCTTCCATCCCCACCAGCATAACAGAAATGGTCACTTAGGTCACTGCATATCACCGAACCAAGCAAGTTGCATAATCTGATCAGTCCTGTCCTAACTGGCTTTTCAGCCTTAGTTACCACCAATGCGCTCTCCTCTAGCTCTCCTCCCATCTCTTTGACTGTACCTTCTCATTAGTCAGTGACATGGAGGCAGGTGATCCTTAAATGTCACTGGCCTCAGACACAACTCTTCCCGTCTCTCCTGGACCCCAGCCATGCTCCTCTGCACCGTAGGGTCTGCCCCACTCTCTTGCCTCAGTCCCCATCCCTACCCCTCATCCGCTACCACAGGCTGTGCTCCAGCCTCACTGAAGTTCCTGCTTTGGGAATTTTCTGAGCCTTTTGCACCTCCAGGCCATTGTACATGGAATGCTACCTCCCAACCCAGGACCCTCTGGAGTCCTAGGTGGAGGAGGCTCAACCTTTTGAAGGAAGGCCCCTTCTTGGGCTCTGCAGCACAGAAAGGCGACCTGGCTGTAGAGCCATCTTCTTCACTGTCCCGGGGGCCTCTCAGCCCAGAGGCTGCCTTACGGACTGTTGTCTTCCCAGCACCTACCATGTTCCTAGCAGGGAGCAGCTTCCCAACGAACATTGAATGAGTGTCCCTGCCAAAGCACATTTTCATCTGCAGTAATTAAGCCTGGACAGTTCCAAGAGGTTGTAGCTGGTTTCCCTGCCCCCAACTCCACCACCCCATCCAGCCTGGGCACAGTCATTAGACAGTTCGGTCGAAATCACCTCTTGGGGACACTTTCTTGCTCAGAAATCTTCGGAATGAAATTCTATTCCCTTAGACCGACTTAAACCTGCCTCTCAAAACCTGCCCCCAAACCTGCCCCACCTCCTTCCTCAATCCCCACAGACTCTAACTCTGAGAGGCACTCACTGAACTGTTGCCGAGTGATTGAATGAATAAATACTGCATGAATGAATGTCTCCTGTATTGTGGAGATTCTCAAGAATGCAGTCCATTGCCAGGGAACACATCATCCTGAGTACAGAACCAGGCTGAGTGGGATGGTCCAGGGCAGAGCCTCACCAAGGGGGAAAGATTTTAAGACAAAATTGGGGCTGTCTACCCAATCTGGCTATAGACATATTTTTCACAGTTCTTGGTTGAGAGAGGGGTGTCTGGAGGAGCTGAAGAGCTGTTTCACTACAAAGCTGTGAACTTTGGGTGCAGAGGCTGGCTGCCTGGGACCTCAGCATGGACCAGCTCAGGCTATTCCAAGGTCCCAGGGCCAGCAGATGAAGCAGTGGTAGGCCTATAGTACAGGAGTTCATTGAACGATGAACACGTGTAAGACATTCACTGATGGGGACTGGAGGTTCTGCTTCAGGCCGGGCAAGAGCGAGCAATCCGATTTCTGACAGTCTCTTTGTGGCAGTAGAGGCCCAGGGAATCTTGGTGAAATGCACTTGAAGGTGCCCATTAGAGACTGAGGCTCCCGATGTCCCCACCCACCCTTCTTTACTGTGGCCCAGATCACAGGCTTCCTCCTTTGGGGTGCCTTCCCTGGACTCCCTGGTTGGAAGGAGCTCCTTTCTCTCTTCTCTCCTGCCATTCTACACTTGCATCCTGGAGCGAAGCAACAGGGCGCTCAGCCCCCATTGTCTGTCATTTCCCTACGAGGATGTAGGCACAATATCTTCACACCCTCCTGAGCACACAGCCCCCTGGGCAGAGCCAGGGGCTTAAAGATACTTCTTGACTAAGTGGTAATTCAGTGGTTTTTAATGACCTTATGGGTTCGGCACTGTACATCAAAGGACACAGTCAACAGAGTGAAAAGGCAACCTACAGAATGGGAAAAAATATTGCAAATGATAGATCTGATGAAGGGTTAATATCCAGTCTATATAAAGAACTCCTACAACTCAACAATAAAAAAACAACCAAGGGCTTCCCTGGTGGCGCAGTGGTTGAGAGTCTGCCTGCCGATGCAGGGGACACGGGTTCGTGCCCCTGTCCGGGAAGATCCCAGATGCTGCAGAGCGGCTGGGCCCGTGAGCCATGGCCGCTGAGCCTGCGTGTCCGGAGCCTGTGCTCCTCAACGGGAGAGGCCGCAACAGTGAGAGGCCCGCGTACCACAAAAAAAAAAAACAACCAAGTTGGGGGCAGAGCAGGGGGGAGCAAAGGACTTGAACAGACAGTTCTCCAAAGGTGATATATAAATGGCCAATAAGCACGTGAAAAGATACTCAACACCACTAAACATTAGGGAAATGCAAATCAACAACACTGTGAGAGGCTGCCTCACACCCAGTAGGATGGCTACTGTTACAATAACAAAAACCTAACCAAACCAAACAAAACCAGAAAATAACTATTGGTGAGAATATGGAGGAATTGGAGCCCTTGTGCACCATTGGTGAGAATGTAAAATGGTGTAGCTGCTATGGGCAACACTATGGCAATTCCTCAAAACTTAAAAATAGAACTGCCGTATGATCCAGCAATCCCACTTCTGACTATATATTTCCAAAAGAATTGGAAGTAAATTCTCAGAGAGATACTCATACACCCATGTTCATAGCATATTTGCAAGAGCCAAGAGGTGGAAGTATTCCAAGTGTTCATCAACAGATGAATGGGTCAAAGAATATGGTATATACATACAGTGAAACATTATTCAGCCTTAAAAAGGAAGGAAATTCTTAACACATGCTGCCCCATGGACATTATGCTGAGTGAAATAAGCTAGTCACAGAAAGACAAATACTGTATGATTCCACTTATATGAGGTATCTAGAGTAGCCAAATTTGTAGATACAGAAAATAGAATGGTGATTGCCAGAGGCTGGGGGAGGGGGAAAGGGGAGTTCTTATTTAATGGGTATAGAGTTTAAGTTTTGCAAGATGAAAAGAGTTCTGGAGATTGTTTGCACAACAGGGTGGTTCATTCCTTCCCGTACCTGATATTACTGAACTGTGCACTTAAAAATGGCTAAGAGGGGTAAATTTTATGTTATGTATATTTTAACACAATTAAAAAAAAATTTTTTTTAAAGGAGTTCTGACTTGGCCCATTCAGATTGTTCCCTAGCAAGTTTGTCCTAAAGTAACACCCTTGTGGATTTGTGATTTGTTACTTGGCCACATAACATCTTGAGGAGAGGTACTCCTTACATTCCCAGGGAAGTAACCTAGGCCCTCACTGCTCAGGGTGCAGTCCAAGGACTCTAGTGTCCACATCGCCCAGGCGAGTCAGAAACACAGAACCTTAACCACCACGCCCCCCAACTTAATCAGAATTTGCATTTTAATAGGCTTCCAGATGATTCTGGCAGGTTAATTCCTGAAAGGGCTGGCCTCAAGGAGATCCTCGGGGAGAAGTAGCGCATTAAAAGGAGGGGTGAGGGGAGCATCAACCCCCAGCACTCTCCCCAACTTAGAGGTGGGGAGGCGGAGGCCCTGAGGACCACCGTGGCTTACACTGGAGAGATTGTTGAACACATTGAACTGGTTGGGCTCTGGAGACTGACTTCCCAGGCGCTAGCTTGTCCACCTTCTTCTAGCTGTGTGCCCTCGAGCAAGTTACTCTACCTCTCTTTGCCACAGCTACCCCACCTGTAAGAGCCACCTCATAGATCTGTTTATTTAACTGTTGAATAATTAGCACAGATAAGAGTATACATGTGCCCAGTGCAGTGCCTGCTCCTGTCGGTACTGTTGCCAGAAGTCAAATTTAGAGGTTAGAGTGCAAGGGAGTGAGGCCAAGATGCCCAAGGTTCCTGCTCCAAGTATGGCCAAACGGTATGCCGCAGGGAGGTGGTTGGATGGTGAATGCTAAGGGGCAAACTCGGGCATCCATCCATCGTTAACGTTCATTCCTTCCAGAGTAAGGTCCTGGGGATTCTTTTTTAAAAATATTTATTTATATATTTGGCTGCGCCGGGTCTTAGTTAAGGCATGTGGGATCTTTTTTCGTTGCAGCATGCAGAATCGGGGATCTTCAGTTGCGGCATGTGAACTCTTAGTTGCGGCATGCAGGATCTAGTTCCCTGACCAGGGATCAAACCCAGGCCCCTGCGTTGGGAGCGTGGAGTCTTAGCCACTGGACCTCCAGGGAAGTCCTGATCCTGGGGATTCTGCAGTGAGTGAGACTAGCTAGGGCGGTCTTCAGGCAGGGGCCACCTAGGCAAGGGGAAGCCTAGGCACCGGCTGTAGCACTGCAGCCCGGTACCCAACGGCTCTGGCCTGGGACACAACCCGCCTCCCCGACCCCCAGGGTCTTTCTCAGACCTGGTATTGGGGGCTGAGCCAGGAGGGGCTGGTGGGCCACCAGGCAGCAGAACCCTTGCTTTTTATACAAGCAGAGGCTGGACCGGGGAGTCTACTCCACGCATTGTCACACATCCCAAGGTGCCTGCAGCGCCCACACGGGGTGACTGAGGGCCTGGCTGTAGCACAGGCAGTGTACTTGTGGCCTGTGTGCCCTTCCCACCTTGTCCCACTGCAGCATGCTTTGAGAGCTGAGACAGAAAGGAAGGGGGCAGAGCACAAGCATTAAAGGAATGACACAACCATTAAGAAGAACAGGAAGTGACAAAAACTGGTTAGAACCTACTAGGCTCAAGATGGCGGAAGATTCAACTTCCAGTGGGCCTTAAGCCTCATTATACTCTCATTGTAATACATTAGCATCTGCTAAACGACACACCCGTGCCATGACAGTTCCATAAAAGACCAAAAGTGGGTGCTGCCCCAATTCCCGAAAATCCCTGCCCCTTCTCTAAGATAGCTAGAATATTCCTCCCGCTCATAGCCTATGAAATTACCCAGCCCATAAAAACTAAACACCCCATATTTCCCTGGCACCTCTCTCGCCTCCTGAGACGAACCACACTGTGTACGGAGTGTGTGTCTGTCTAAATAAACCTTTCACTTTACTATGGCTAGCTCTTGAATTCTTATCTGCACCGTCTGCCCCAGGAATATGACTTGGGATATGACCAAGACCACCCTCTCACGCCCCATTTTTCCTACAACAGAGCCAGTGGTCCATTCCTGGGGCCCCACCTTCGGTCCCCAAAGACCCGAATCTGAGTCCTCACTTAAGCCTCCAGACTTTGCCGCCCTCCGATGCGGGTTCTGCACAGCCCTCCCCTCACCTCGGGCACCTTTCCTGGGCCTCCAGTACCTTTCACTCCACCCCCGGAAGCCGGCCCCCCCCTGCCCACCCGCTTCCACACTCACACTGGGCCGGGCAATTCCCGCCCGTGGGTTTGGCCCGCCTCTCCACACTTGAGGCAATGGTGTCCTGGGATGCAGGCCCCTGGCGGACCGGGGAGGTGCTTTTGCTTGGGTCACACTGGAGCTACCGGGTCCCGACGGTGCCCACCTGCCGCGACCTTATTAACCAAACTCATCGGTCCCCAATCTTTTTCCTCTTCCACCTTTTGCTCAGCCACATTCTCAGAAACGCCGAGCACACGCCCCACTGGGGAACAGCAATTGGGGAAGTCTCCTTGCAAACGCCCCGCCCCGCACACTGGGGTTCCTCCACGGAGAGTGAGGCTCCCGGGCGCTGCGCTGGACTCGGGCCAGGGAGAGTCGGCGGGGAGGATCGCCAGGTTCCAGGATGCCCAGCAGCAAAAAGCAATTCATTGCATCTTGCATCAGCCTCTCCGTGGTACCGTAAACGAGAACTTTGTGTTCCAAGGGTCTGGGGGTGTCTCCGTGGACTCCGTTGGAAAGCAGTTAAAAGAGACAACCACTGGCACTCCCTCCCCCTGCCCCCAGGTGGGAAAAGGGCAGAAAGCAGTGAAACTCCGTGAGTCAGCGAGCCCGGGGCAAGCCCGGCCTGCCGGGAGAGGCGCCGCCCCTCGGCGGGGACGTGGTGCCACTGGCTGGCCGGGAGGCGCGGCCGGGGCGCGGCGGGGCGGAGTCGCGGCGGGCGGGCCTCGGCGTTTCCCCGGCGCAGCCCGCTTGGACTGCGCGGCGCTCAGGCCTGGGTCATGGCTGGCGGGGCCGAGCAGTCGGGGACCGAGCTGCTGGCCTTTGCGCAGTTTCTGGACTCGAGCCCGCAACCTCTCGTCTACGGGTACGGCCGGCGCAGCCTGCACGAGCTCCGGGCGCGCGAGTTCGGCCGCCTGGCAGGTGAGACCGGCGGGGGCAGCTGCGCCGGGCCTGCCGGGAGGCCGTGGGGGACACGCGGTTTCTAGAACCGACGTGGAAGGAACTTTTGCTCCCGGCGGGAGCAGCGTTACCTCATTAGGGACCCATTTTGAATCAAAAGACCTGGAGGGATGTGTCCACGAGCTCTCTTTGTGGGCGCGGCTCCCTGAGGTCCCATCTGCAACCCCAAGACTTCTTGCTCCTTATACTTTCCAGGGATGTAGGACCAAAGTGGTCCTTTGCCACCTGTCTCCGCCCTCTGCGAAAAGGGCTGAGGATTCTTTTTGCCTTCGCTTGCCACGAGACACCCGGCTCTAAAGTTCCAACTGGAACCGGGGTTGCAAAATGCAGGAATGCCAGGCGGCCGTGACTGTTCGGGTGATTGCCCGGGGACAGGAGCGGTGCACGGGCGGCCAGCTCGCGGGGTTGGGACCGCGACTCTGCGGGCGCGCGGGTTGGAGACCGAGGGGCTGCGGCCGCCGGGCAGGAGCTTCCCGAGGCTGCGCTCCAGACTCCGCTGGGATGGCTCCCAGCAGTTTGTATTTTCGAAGTCTCATTTTTCTCACTAGTGTAGGCAGAACAATGACTCGGAAGTCCAGCTCGCTGGGGTACCTGAAGAATTAGCAAACCGTGCAATTTGAACTTTAAGTACAGGACGAGCCAGTACATTGGATGTGAGGACCGGGATCTTATCGTGCCTTCGAGTTCCGCAAGGCGTAACAGGCAGGTTAACTTGGAAGACAAACTTGATCTGGCCAGTGGTCCTCCCAACCCACTGCTGCAGGGCGGGAGGGCGTTCCGCACCGGGTCGGGACTCATCCTTTTCCAGCAACCTTCTGTGAGGGGCTTCACCAAGCCTTAGAAGGGCGTGCTGTTTGAACTGGGAGGGGTGCCGGGTAAGTGGGCAGGTCGTGGCGCCGGGCACTGGGATTTGAGGTGTATTTATTCTGTCGTGGTGAACAGTTGGTGCCGCTTGCCTGCTTGTGGCAGAGCAGCAACCATGATTCATGTTTCAGTTATCAGGTAGCTGACTTCAGCTCTTTGGGTCATTTTCTCATGTTCCGGAACGTGATTCCCCCCCGCCCCTTTGGGAGATTTAAGGGCTGTGCGCTCCTCCTCGAGTGGCCCCGTCTGTACTTAAGTAGGGAAGCTCAAGGGAGGAGACAGGGGCCCTCTGGCAGCCTCTCTTCACTCCCTCTCTGATCTTCCTAGCTGCCCATTCACCTGCTGGAGACAGTGCCCCCTCTGTCTGTCTGTCTGTCTCTCTCTCTCTCTTTCCTTTTCTCTCTGAACTTTTTTGGTTATAGAAACTTCCTACCCACAGAAATAGAGACGCCTATAGAATGAATACCCACAGGGGCAGAGGACTTGAGAAAGTCTCCCCATTCTTTTTAAGCAAATCCCAGAAGCTGTTATAGTACAGTAGGTAATTATTTCAGCATCACTCCTCCTTAATCCCCTAATCCCCTCCAGCTCTCATCCCTCACACCCATCATTGGCTGACCTCTCCCCTCAACACTACCCTGGGAAAGTAGAAAGTAGATCCCTCCTTGTTTCCTTCTTGTCTCTCAGAGAACAGCACCCTTTTCCTCAAATGTAAAGTTTAGATGTGATAGCCAGGATCCCAGGCTGGCCTTCAGTGCCCTTTAACATCTGCTGTAATTGTGACAGTGTTCTGTGATTATCTACCTACCTATCTATCTAGTACAATTTCCCAGCATTTCCTCTACATTATGCTTGAAGTAGACGTTGTGGACTATAAACTCACCCTTACCGCTGCTGGGGGTCTAGGAACATAGCCCCCTCTTTTTTCACACAGAAACAAACCAACCAGAAGGAGAGCAGGGAGAAACAAGCAAACCAAACCACAATAACGTAAGATTCACCTCCTCTTTCTATCCCTGACCCCTACCCACCCCCAAAGTTTTCTTGCAGGTTTGAGAATTTGTCTGGTTAAATGGTTGCTCTGGATAATTAAATGCTTAACCTGTAAGTGCTGAAATATTTTGCATAACCCATTGGATGGGAATGTCCTTGTTTTGGTGAAGGGAGCATATTGATTACACAGTTGTGGTTCAAGTGGTTCTTAAAGCCTCTGGGTGCTGACTGATGGTCACTCACCCTGCATGGAACCAAGAACTGAAGGTGCATGAGCCAGAAGAGACCCTGGAATTCCCTTTCTTGAAGACCTAATGCTGATTGGTTTGGGGGTCGTTTGCCTACTTCTTCTAATAGTGACACTAATGCTCCCCATGAGCGTCTCCCTGATGCTGGGTGGACAAATGCCTTTCTTATGGTGTGGTACCTTTCTATTTCTGAATCTTTAGTAAATGAGAACATTATTTTAAAACTAATTTTTTTGGCTAGGTAATACATTTAACATGGTACCAAATTCAAAAGGTGTCAAAAGAGGATGAAGAATGCCCAGGGAGCACCCCCAACTCCAGTTGCCACCACTATGGCCACCCCAGAGTCAACTGCTGCCCTCTGTGTCTTGTTTGCCTTTCCAGTGCTTGTCTATATTTATATGTGTGTGTACATGGGTAGTTTTTTTTTTTTACATAGTTGAGCCATAACATGTCTTACCACCTGACGTAGTTAATATTTATTTGTTTATGGTCTTTCTCTGTCGTTATCATACCAGCTTCTATTTTGTCTGCTGTTATGTCCCCAGCACTTAGAACAGTGCCTGGAACACCGTACATGCTCAGCAAATATTTCTTGAATATAAAAACACTCAATAAGCTAGGAATAAAGGGAAATTTAATCAACCTGATAAAGGCCATCTACAAAAAAACCACAGCTAACATCATACTTACAGGTGAAAGAATGAAAATTTTACCATTAGGATCAGGAACAAGGCAAGGACATCTCGTCTCACCACTTCTATTCAGTATTGTGCTAGAAGTTCTATCCAGGACAATTAGGCAACAAAATGAAATAAAATACATCCAGATTGGAGAGGAGGAAGTAAAGCATCTCTACTTGCTGAGAGTATAATCTTGTATACAGAAGATCCTAAAAAATCCACACACAAAGCTATTAGTACTAAAAAAACAAGTTCAGGAAAGTTGTAGGATAGACGGTCAGGATACAAACATCAATTCAATTTCTATACAGTATCAATGAACACTATGAAAGTGAAATAAAGGAAACAATTCCCAAAGCATCAAAAAGAATAACATACACAGCAATAAATTTATCAAAAGAAGTACAAGACATACACTGAAAACTACAAAATATCATTGAAATAAAAGAAGACCTAAATAGGGCTTCCCTGGTGGTGCAGTGGTTGAGAGTCCACCTGCCGATGCAGAGGACATGGGTTCGTGCCCCGGTCCGGGAAGATCCCACATGCCGTGGAGCGGCTGGGCCCGTGAGCCACGGCCGCTGAGCCTGCGCGTCTGGAGCCTGTGCTCCGCAACGGGAGAGGCCACAACAGTGAGAGGCCTGTGTACCACAAAAAAAAAAAAAAAAAAAAAAAGACCTAAATAAATGGAAAGACATCCTGTATTCATGGATTGGAAGACTTAATATTGTTAAGATGGCAATACTCCCCAAATTACCTACAGATTCAATGCAATTCCTATCAAAATCCCAGACAGTTTTTTGACAAGTTGATCCTAAAATTCATATAGAAATGCAAAGGATCCAGAATACCTAAAGCAATCTTGAAAAAGAACAAAGTTGAGGGACTTCCCTGGTGGCGCAGTGGTTGGGAATCTGCCTGTCAATGCAGGGGACATGGGTTCGAGCTCTGGTCCAGGAAGATCCCACATGCCACGGAGCAACTAAGCCTGTGTGCCACAACTACTGAGCCTGTGCTCTAGAGCCTGCGAGCCACAACTACTGAGCCAGCATGCTGCAACTACTGAAGCCTGTGCGCCTAGAGCCCATGCTCTGCAACGAAAAGTAGCCCCTGCTCGCCGTTAACTAGAGAAAGCCCATGTGCAGCAACGAAGACCCAATGCAGCCAAAATATAAAATAAAATAAAAATTACTGAAATAAAGAGAACAAAGTGGAAGGACTTACACTGCCATAAAAGTAAAGGTAAGTAAGATTTACATAAAGTTATAGTAATCAAAACAATGAACAATGTGGCATTGGCCTAAGGATAGATACATAGACCAGTGGAGTAGAGTTGTAAGACCAGAAATAATCCCATACATCTATGGTCAATTTATTTTCAACAGGATGCCAAGACTATTAAACAGGAGAAAGAATAGTCTCTTAAATGGTGTATCCACACACCAAAGACTGAAGTTGGACCCCTCTTCAACACTGTATTAAAAAATTAACTCAAAAGGGCCAAAGCCTAAATATAAGAGCTAAAAGAATAAAACTCTTAGAAGAAAGCATAAGTATAAATCATCAGGACGTTGGATTAGGCAATGGTTTCTCATGACACCAAAATTACAAGCAACAAAAATAGACAAATTCGACTTCATCAAAATTAAAAAAAATTTTTTTTCAATGGCTATCATAAAGAAAGTGAAAGAACAACCAACCAAATGGGAGAAAACATATGTCCACACAAAAACTTGTATACAAATATTCATAACAGCATTATTTATAATAGGCAAAATTGGAAACAACCCAAATATTTATCAACAGATGAATAGATAAACAAAATATGTGGCATATCCATGCAATGGAATACTATTCAGTCCCAAGAAAGGAATGGAGTTCTGATACATGCTACAATACGGATGCACTTGAAATTATTATACTAAGTGAAAGAAGCTAGACACAAAAGACCACATGTTGTATGATTCATGTATATGCAATGTCCAGTGTAGACGGATCTACAGAGGCAGAAAATAGATTGGTGATTGCCAGGGGCTAGGGCTGGGTGGATCTGGGGAGTGAGTGGTAATGGGTATGGGGTCTCTTTTGGGGATGAATGAAGTGTTCTAAAATTAGATAGTGGCCATGGTTGCACGACTTTACGAATATACTAAAACCACTAAATCATAAACTTTAAAATGGCAAATTTTACAGTATGTGAATTAATCTCAATAAAGCTGTTATAAAATAAATGAAAAATCCATCCTGCACAAAACAAAAAATATTTGTTAAGTACATGAAAGAATCTATTCATATTGTATGTTCTTGAAAACATATCTTGGAGTTTGTTCCATGTCAGTACTAGATGGCTGTATTCAAATTCTTTATTTTAAATACATGTTGATAGATATTTAAGTCATTTCCAACGCTTTGCTCTTACAGACAGTGCTGCACTGAATGTCCTCACTGACAGACCATTTCACAATTTATAAGACAGATTCCTGGAAGACAAATTGCTAGGTCAAGGGAGTTTGCATTTTTAAAGCATGAGCGATATTGCTAAATTTCTGTCCATAAAGAAGTTGCACCCATTTACCCTCCTACCAGCCGTGTAGCAGCGGACCTGTTTCCCCACACCCTCACCCATACAGTGAGTTATCCTTTTGATCTGGGGCAATCTGAGTGGTAACGCTTGGTATCTCACTGTCATCTAAATTTACCTTTCTCTGTTTATGAGAGAGACTGGAAAGACCACAGCCATTCCCAGTCATCTCCGAAGCTGTCACAGCTGTTGTAGGGTTGAGGACTTTGGAACTCACTATGGAAATGTAGAATCAGGGCTTGACAGCCTGGGAAGCTGCGCGGAAATTCCAGAAGAGGGTGTGTGTCATAACATGAAATAGCTTTGCCATCCTGAAGCATGCACGTCCGCTGGGCTTCTCCTCTGTGCGGGCTGCTCTCCCAGGTTCAGAAGAGAGCTGGTTCATCAGGAAGGCTCTCAGGGCTCTAAGGGTCATTAGATGTCGAAAGTGCAGTTCTTCCATTGCTCATGCCTCCACTTGAATTCAGAAGCGCACATCAAGGGGGAGAGGGATGGGGGAGGGAAGGACTGGGAGTTCGGGGTTAGCAGATGCAAACGAGTATATACAGGATGGATAAACAACAAGATCCTACTGCATAGCACAGGGAACTGTATTCAGTATATTGTGATAAACCTTAATGGAAAAGAATACGAGAAAGAATATTAAAAAAGAGCATGGGGCTTCCCTGGTGGCGCAGTGGTTGGGATTCCGCCTGCTGACGCAGGGGACGCGGGTTCGTGCCCTGGTCTGGGAAGATCCCATATGCCGCGGAGCGGCTGGGCCCGTGAGCCATGGCCGCTGAGCCTGCGCGTCTGGATGACTGTGCTCTGCAACTGGAGAGGCCACAACAGTGAGAGGCCCGCATACCGCAAAAAAATAAAAAAAGAGCATGCATGTCAAAAGGCTGGGAGAAATCAGGGGCCTGGTGTTACGTCTAAACACATCATATGGGCGCTGGTCAGGGTCACACAAACTAGATCTAGGTGAGATGAGTGGAGTACCTCTGAAGAATCCCAGCTTTATTTTGCGTTTTCTTTCAGGAACTGTCTATCTTGACCATGCAGGAGCCACGCTGTTCCCGCAGAGCCAGCTTACAAGCTTCACTAAAGATCTCATGGAAAATGTTTATGGTAAAGAAAAACACAGCATAACTGATTTTGCACTGAACGTTAGCCAACTACATTCAGCTAATATATCTCTGCTTAATAAAATGTCACATTAACAGGCGGGGACAGTGCTGAACACACAAAGCTGAGTAAGCCCCGTGAGAGAGGGGGTCAGTCCCTGTAGCACATGTGCTGCTGGGTGGGAGGGACTGCCTCAGGGACACACAGGTTACTTCCAGAAGAAGGGGTCAGTGGCAGGAAGGGCACGGGGTGCTGTGTTTGGTGGTGGGATGACCCTGTGGGACCAGCACAGTGCAGAGGGTGGGACAGCAGGAGGAACATTCATTCATTCACCCTGTAAATGTTTATTAAGCCACTCTGGTGTTGGGGGCATGGTGCTGTAATGGGAACAAAGTAATACAGTCCCTGCCTTCATGGACTGTGGTCTAGTAAAGACAAGACCTCAATCAAGTGATCGCCAAATAAATGTTAAAAAAAAAAGAAAAGAAAAATAAAGTAGTGTAAAATGTAAATAAAGTAAATTATCAATTGAGCAAAGGGCTGTGACCAAAAGGCCCCGGCACTACGGGGGTCTGTATCTGCAGAGTGACGGTGAGTTGGCAGCGTGAGTGTCACAGAAAGCTTCTACAGGAGTGGGGCGGATGCTAGAGGAAGAGCAGGAATTCACTCGGAAAAGAGGAGAGGGCAGATTAGGCAGGAGGAACAGCGTGAGCCAAGACCCTCCAGCCCAGAACCAGGGAGGGGAGGAGAGCGGTGCAGATGTGAATGGAGAACTGCGGAGGGGCAGCATACAGTTAACTTCTTCCACCTGGTATGGGTTTTAGTATCTATAAAATAGCTCAAAGGATAGGGCCCGGAATCTTATCTATAGCCCTTGAGGAGGAACTAAAGGTTCTTGACTTTGTTTAATGGCTAAACCATTATTATTTTGTCTTGCTTGACTTTTCCTTTCTTACTGCATTTTCTCACTTCCCTGATTAAGTTTACTGTTTGAAACTTGGGGAAGGCTGGGTCCTATGATATTTTTTTTGGTTAAATTTTGAGAAACTGAGGGAGACGATTTTGGAGGAACACAAAAGGAGAGACTATAGGGCTTCCCTGGTGGTGCAGTGGTTGAGAGTCCGCCTGCCGATGCGGGGGACACAGGTTCGTGCCCCGGTCCGGGAAGATCCCACATGCCGTGGAGCGGCTGCGCCCGGGAGCCACGGCCGCTGAGCCTGCGCGTCCGGGGCCTGTGCTCCGCAACAGGAGAGGCCACAACAGTGAGAGGCCTGCGCACCGCAAAAAAAAAAAAAAAAAAAGGAGAGACTATAAGTAGTGACCCAACGGCTTTGTCTTTGTAACCTGGCAGGTAATCCTCACAGCCAGAACAGCAGCAGCAGGCTCACCCGTGACACGGTGGAGCAGGTGCGCTACAGGTGAGCAGCAGAGGTGCCAACTTGTGTGGCACCTGTGGGTGGATGGACTTCCTGCCACCTGCCTACATCCCACAAATCTTCTGAGCTGGTTTCAGGAAGATCACGTTCAGCTAAATGGCCACACATGCACGCTGACAACCATCAGGGTCAGAGGACAGGAAGGTGAGGCTGAGCAGGTGCAGAGCGGGGCCGACCAGAAGCACAGGTAGGCACCTCTGAGGTGCCCAAGCTGTTGTGTGTGGCTCTGGGCTGGTGCCAGGGTTCCTGGGGGCCAGAGTGACCCAGGTTCCTAAGTCTTCTTTTCAGGGAGAAAAAAAAACGCTTTCTCTGTTTTTTTTTTCTTTTCGTATTTCAGATTTAGACATCTTGTTTTTTCAGTTTTCCCCCCTTTACTAATATTTGCACATAACAAATTAATTAGTTTTTGGCAAATAATTTAGGTGGTACCTAAAGATATTTGAATCTATACAATTTCAAATTATTTCCAGTTTGAAAATGATACTCTTTTGCTATAGGGTTGCCCGTATTAAAAGCAGTGTTAAACAAGTTGATGATTGAAAACTTGTTATGATAGAGCCAGACAGTAGACCGAGAAGGGGTGTTTTCAACTGAGTTTAAGGTAGTTGTGGATTTTTGTCTTCTCCATTTGGGGGTGGGGATTTGGGAGGCTGGGTGATTTTGCCGGTTTGCACCCATTTGCCATGTCTTCCCACAACTTCCTCTGCCCCTGCCCTAACTTCACAATGTGGCAAACCCTATCTGGCTTTTTCCTAGCTCTTAAGGTAGACAGATGTCGTATTTAGTTGAAATACAACTAGCTCCAAACATTTAACACTGGAGGGAAACCAAGGAGTTCCGTGATGCTGTGCCTCTTCCAGGATCCTGGCACACTTCCACGCCTCCCCAGAGGACTACACTGTGATTTTCACGGCCGGGAGCACAGCTGCTCTTAAACTGGTGGCAGAGGCTTTCCCGTGGGTGCCCCCAGGCCCGGAAAGCAGCGGGAGTCACTTCTGTTACCTCACTGACAGCCACACGTCTGTGGTGGGCATGAGGGAGGTCGTCGCGGCCATGAACATCACTTCCATCCCAGTCAGGCCAGAGGACATGTGGCTGGCGGAAGAACAGGATGCTACCGCTGCCAGCGACCCCGACGGCCAGCCTCTGCATCTCTTCTGCTACCCAGCTCAGAGTAACTTTTCCGGGACCAGGTACCCCCTGTCCTGGATAGAAGAGGTCAAGTCCGGGCGGATGTGCCCCGTGGGCGGGCCTGGGAAGTGGTTCGTGCTGCTGGATGCGGCTGCCTACGTGGGCACCTCGCCTCTGGACCTGTCGGTTCACCGGGCAGACTTTGTCCCCCTCTCCTTCTATAAGATCTTTGGCTTCCCCACTGGCCTGGGCGCCCTGCTGGTGAATAGCCGCTCAGCTCCTCTGCTGAGGAAAACCTACTTTGGAGGAGGCACGGCCGCTGCATACCTTGCAGAAGAAGACTTCTATACCCCCAGAGAGTCGGTGGCTGAAAGGTAACCCGGCGATGAGAGTGGCCGCTGGAGCTCAGCAAGGCTCGGGTCTGGCCTATGCCACCTGTAGGATGGGGCAAGGGAGGTGCTGGGTGGCAGGGCCCGGATCCGGGAGTCAGAGGTCAGCTGGAGCTGCCACAGCGGGCTGTGAACTCTGCCCTGTGTGTGGGCTTCTCCACAGCTGTGGGAGGATGAGGGCCTGCAGGGAAGGGCTGCGAACAGAAGAGATGAAGGCCTTCCAGGGAGTGAGGAGGATGGGCCCCAGGCCTTTTGCCACAGCACTGACATGAGGGGGCAGCAACTGAAGCAGTGATTGAAAAGGATGGTACCGTTTGGAACAGGTGTGCGTACATGTGGACAGCATAGCTGTATTTCAGCAGCTAGTATCAGCTCAGCTTGGTGTCTAGTCAGCAAGAGGAAGCAGTTAAATCAGAGGCCACCAGACTCGGGGGCACAGCTAGCAGCAGCCTCTGTGAGCCTCCCGGGGGTTACCAAGGAAGTTTGAGGGCTGGCAGCTCCTTGCCTGGGTTTGTTGGTCTATGTGTCATTCTCAGCGTGCAGGGGCAGGCGGTGTGGCTCGTGCCCAGGAATCCCCCAGATGCCAGTGGCTGGGGACCGTAAGGTTGAAGGTATGAGAGGGTGAAAAGGGCAGCTGACCCAGGGTTCTGCTGGGTCCAACAGTGGGAGATACCGTGAGGTGGGGGTCAGGAGCTGGTCACTCTGCTGGTGCCTGAGAAGGCCCTGGGGCCTGTATGGGAAGGTGGCTCAGATGCCCTGCAGACCCAGGTGCAGACTCAAGGGTCCTGCAGGTAGGCGCATGGTCCCGGCAGTAGAGTCATAGTCTAGAGTGTAGGTTCTGGAGCTGGATCGTTGGGGAGTGAATCCTGGCTCCACTGCACACTGTTTGTGGGAATAGGAGCCTGTGACTTGATCTCTGCACCTCATGTTTTTCCTATAAAGTGCATCTCTAAAAGGATACAGTTCTTTAGAGCTAATATAGGTGAAGCACCAAGGTTGAGTTGGCATCAATAGGCTATGAGGCTATCTGATGTCTCTTTCATTTAGGACTTCTCCATAGTTGCGTGATTCTAAAACAGGAAAGCTAATGTAAAACCTTTTGAATCCAAGCGTGATAACGTAGCATATAATATAAGCAAGTGAGAAAAGAATGACAGGCACAACATCATGTAAATTAAAGGCAGAACAAAATAACAACCCAAACTTTATTTAGTCAGTAGGGGCACCTGAAGACCTAGAGGAGTAGGGCAGCTCATTACAGGCACGGCATGAGTGGGCTGGGCTGGACCGGACCTCTTGCCTTCAATTTGGGTGAATCGCCTTATAGCAGGTGCTGTACCAAGATTCGCAGAAAGCTGAATGTATTTATTTACCATTAGAAGCTTCATATTTTTCGTGTGAACCTAGCACTAGAGCTTGAGATTTACTACCGAACTCAAATGTTTCTTGAACATGCATCTGAACTCTGTTCTTAACCTTTTCTGTTTTATAACCCAGTGAGAAACAACCCCTGATGGAAACAAAAAAACCTCCCTTTTCTCCTAAGAGTCTGTTAATTATTGATCAATCAATGATTATTTATTATTGATCAATTAATAACAGAAGCCATTATTGCCTAATCATGTTTAATTTATTAAGGAGTCATTAGTTACTAACTTATTAATGGTCAATTAACTATCAACCGATTCATTATTACTTCTGTATATCTATTAATTACCATTAGTTTTATAAGGATATTAACATTCTGGTAATGATATTTTGAGCAACTCTTATCCCTAGAGTGTTAAAATACAAGGCACGGTATTTCCATTGAAAACTTCAACTTGCATAAAGACTGCTGTTTGTCACCACCCTTTGTGGGATGCTTGCTGGGAACTCCTCGCTGTGCCCCAGGCTTCCCCCTCACTAATGAAGCAGCCAGAGGCGTTTTATCAAAACCTAAGCCCCATCGCCACTCCTCTCTGCTCAGAGCCCTCCGGCCACTCGTCTCATCCAGGGTGAAGCCCTCCGCCTTGCTGTCTTGCTCCTGGCCTCACTGACCTCCTTGCTGTTCTGGCTCTACCTGCTCAGGGCCTTTGCTGCACCCTCTCCCTGGAACTCTGTTTCCCTCCAAAACTGTTTTCAAAAATGAGCAGTTTCCTTCGCTCCCTTAATTCCACTCGGTCTCTGCTTGAATGATCTCCCTCGGAGAGGACTTCCCCTGACCATCTCATCTAAAGCAGTCGCCAGCCCTCCTGCTTAGGCAACTTCATTGCACTTGTCACCCCCCGGCTTGATGCTGATTTGGCTTCCCTGCATGTTTGCTGTTTGTTACTCCTTGTTTCTGTGCCCTGTGAAGGCAGGGATCCTACCTGTCACGTTAACTGCCGTATCCTTAGCACCTAGAACAGTGCCCGGCATGCAGTACATGGACAGTAAAGATTTGATGAGGATTTTGTCTAAATGAATAATTATAAAATGCAAATATAATTATAACGATAATCAGGAAGTTTATTGAGAGCCTTATAATAGCTGTGGTCCTATAGACTTCGGAATCTTAGACTCTTGTCAAGAACCTCGTGGCTGCACAATTGATCTGACTGGATTGATGCCCTGTCAGTGGTGCTCTCTTGGGGTCAAGGGCAGCATTTCCAGAGCCCACAGCACTTGAGGTTTTGTCAAGTCTGAAGTCTTCCAAGGTGGTAACTGTCTTTCAGGGCCCTTTATCACCACTGCCAGCCCATCCCAAGGAAGCTGCAGACCAGGTCAGGCCCAGAGGCAGCTGGCATGTCTTGGTGTGCATGGCCCTCTGTCTTGAGAAGGAGAGGGGAGAGCAGCGTTGTATAAGGCAGCAGAAGCAAGATCTCCATGGATTACGGCTAAGGCTAGAGTCAAAGCCCCGTTGTCACATATACAAAATGCACACGGAGGAGTTAGCCGCAGCTTGACCTCGTCGCCCTCACCACCATTACAGATTTGAAGATGGTACCATCTCCTTCCTTGACGTGATAGCGCTGAAACATGGATTCGATGTCTTAGAGCGCCTCACAGGTCAGTGGACCTCTTTATCTGTGTGGAATTTGCTTCCTGTTGCCCGTGTCCTCGAGGGAGCCCTGGCCTGGGTGGGATTCAGATAAGGAGAGAGCCTGTGCAGGTGAGCGGCACATGGCAGCTCTGCACTGATGCAGATGAAGCTGATTCTAAAGAACTTCCAGAAATGACTTCTGAGGCAAGAGCAAGAAACTGGACCTTTTTTTTTGGTCGGTTAAAAGAACATTTTAACAAGTGATAGACATTCCAAATCCAGAGATTAATAACCTCACAGACGCAGAGGAGCCCTCCTTGGTCCCTGCACTGGGAATGCTTACAGATCCTGAGAACTTATTTAGCTCTTACCTCCCACAGGGGAGCTGTATGATGAGCCCACTTTGCCCACGAAGGAGCTTATGCTCAGAGACGTTGAATGCCTTCCCCAGGACCAGGGAGCTGGAACCCGGGAGCGCTAGGGTTTAAACCCAGGCATTGCTAAGGTCTAACCCTGAGCCCCCAAACACTGTCTCTTCTGCTGGCCTTTGCAATGATACATGTTTTCTTTCCTGACAAGTGCTTGGGATGTGTGAGCAGGTGGGGGACATTCCCCACAGGCTAACACACAGATGGATGCCACTTCCCATCTTATGGGGCTTGGCACAAGGCACACGGCTGGAAGAACCTCTGTCTGGTGAGCCATGACTCCTCACTCCTGCTGCGCTCTGGACGCTCCTGTCAGAGGCTAAGCTTCTAGAACGGGGTGACACTGCTTGTACCGTCCACATGGGTGTGGGGTCATGGTGAACCAGGGACGCGGCTTAGCAGTTAGGCAGCCCTTTCTCTCTCTCTCTCTCTCTCTCTCTCTCTCTCTCTCTCTCATCATAATAAGAGGACCCTTAGGTCCTCAGCCTAGGCCTAAAACTGCGGGCAGACAGAATTCATAGGAGGGCTGTCGTGACAGTAATGCAGGGAGGTGAGTGGGCATCATCCAGACAAAGAGGAGATAATCAAGATGGACATTGAGAAACGAGCGCTTTCTCAAGGACAGATACTAGCAAGGTATCCAAACCACAAGTGAGAGGGTCTGACACAGCCAGGGGCACCTCTGAAGGCAGACTGACAATATCAGCCCCACAGTAAGGCAAACCCTGATTTTTCCTACTTAGTTAGGCTCTTTTTTAGAAAAAATTGTGGTGAAATCTATATAACATAAAATGTACCAGTTTAGCCCTTTTAAAATATTCAATTCAGTGGCATTAAGTATATTCACATCGTTGAGCAACCATCGCCACTATCCTTCTCCAGGACTTTCATCATCCCAAACTGAAAAAAACAGTAACTCCCCATTTCTCCTCCCCCAGCCCCTAGTAACCTTATGTAAGAGGAATAATACAATATTTGTCCTTTTGTGTCTGGCTTATTTCACTTCGCATAATGTTTTCAGGGTTCATCCATGTTATAGCAAGTATCCTTAACTGCTTTGTATAATAGTAAAATGATTTAGGGAACTTCCCTGGCACTCCAGTGGTTGGGACACCGAGCTGCCACTGCAGGGGACGCAGGTTCGATCCCTGGTGGGGGAACTAGGATCCTGCATGCTGTGCGGTGTGGCCAAGAAACTAAAAAAAAAGATTTAAACATTAACGTAAACAAACAGTAACAGCAAAAAAGAGATACATTTAAAGACAAAATTGTACATTTTTGCAATCTGTTACCAAAGGGTCTAAATTATCTGAATGCTTAAGTAACATTTTTTTTTTTAAAGGAAGATGACTTCCCATTTATTGGCTGCTATAGTCTTTCAGTGATATAAGCAGTTATACGCATGGGGTAAAATAATGTTGGGCCATTGTAAATTGAGGTGAAGTAACCATTTCATCTCTTCTCCATGGTCTAGACATTGCTTCCATGTCTAAATGTCCTGTGTAAGCAGGATTTCATCAAGGCGCTTAGAGTGAATTTCTGCATGGACTTATTAAAGCATTGATTTAAGAATTTCACTGTTTTTAAAATAGCACGGAGGCTCATACCTCTGCGTCAGTCATCTTACGTGGGGCAAATGATTTCACGTGTGACGAGGTGGAGCTCTTTGTGTAGTGAAGAGTTTTGGAGTCGAAATCTGTGGCTCCGGGTGAGGGTGCTATAGAAGCAGCCCTTTCCATACACCTCAAAAACTACGTACCAGCACGGGCTCCCGGGAACAGCTTGCAATTGCCGAGTTTGCAAGATCTCTTCTTGTTATTCCTAATACTCTTGCAGTTAATGCTGCCCAAGACTCCACAGATCTGATTGCAAAATTAAGAGCTTTTCATGATGAGGCTCAAGTTAACCCAGAACGCAAAAATCTAAAATGGATTGGTCTTGACTTGGTCAATGGTAAACCTCAAGACAACAAACAAGCAGGGGGGTTTGAACCAACCATAGTTAAAGTTAAGAGTTTGAAAGTTGCAACTGAAGCTGCAATCACCATTCTTCAAATTAATGATCTTATCAAATTATACCCAGAAAGCAAAGACAATAAGCATGGAGGTTATGAAGATGCTGTTCACTCTGGAGCCCTTGATGACTGATCTGATTTCTTTGATTTAGGACAATGTTAGATGCAGTTTTCTTGTACCTCGAGTATTACACATTAAAGTGCAAAAAGCTGGAAAAAAAAAAAGGAAGATGACAACAATTCCTATGGAAAAATTCCGCAGAAGCAGCAGTGGTAAACTGTCGTTCGGTACCAATGACCTAATCATTTATCATGTGGGCAGTACCATGAACTATTTACAAGTATTTAAAATCATTAATATGAGGTCCAAGTTTGCCAGTTATAATGATCTCATTTTCTTAAAAATTTTACATAGAGTTCATGATCCCCTTTTGCTTTCATAACTGTTTTGAGGTGGAATGGAGAACATCAGGCAGCACACCTTTACCCTGGCTCAGTACACCTACGCCGCCCTGTCCACCCTTCGGTACCCCAACGGAGCCCCTGTCGTGCAGATTTATAGCGACTCTGAGTTCAGCAGCCCAGAGGTTCAGGGTCCGGTCATCAGCTTCAACGTGCTCGATGACAATGGGAACATCATTGGTTACTCCCAGGTGGGTTTTCTTTTCATCTTGCTGACCTGTTCACAACAGAATAACTCTTGTCTGGAATTCTGAAGCCTTTCTGAGCCCTGAAATTTGCAGTCAAGGCCTCTGGGCCCTTGCAATAGCCATGATGAATCCTGTGCACTGTTGGAGAGGCCACTGGTCCTTCCTTAGAGGCTCTTTACTCTTGTTCTAACAAGCACAGCTATTTAGTTCTTCAGCCCTCCTTATTTAGCTACAGGTGATCAATTTCAAATGGAAAGAGAGAGGTCGAGTCTCTGATGGCAGTGAGAGGGAACAGCTGAAGCTTGCCAGCAAGGGAAGACACCCTAAGGTAGTGTAGACAGAACAGCCTGTCTGATGTCGTTTCATGTACAAACAGCTTGGTAGCCCCACTGATACATCAGACCATATCATAGTGTTACACAAAATTCTGGGCCTCTTACCACCATTTGTTTGCATGTTGCTTGGAACTCATAACTCTTTTTTTATTTAATGAAGTAGGAATGATGTCCTTAGTAGCACAAAAGCCCTTATGTCTGCCATAGTTCATCCATATTATGAGTTCAAAGGATTTGGTAGATTGGTTATAAAGTATTTTCTGTAGATATACCCTTTGTATGTATTTTCCCATGAAAACAATTCAGGTTTGGGAACTGCTTGGATCCTTACCACAGCTGAGTAAGCTGGTCACTGCCCAGTACATTAAGAAATCTAGAGTCACACTGAGCACTCAGACATGGCCCTAGGTGGTCAGCAGATGGGCTGTCACACACGGGGCATGGGGAGCTCAAGGCCCTTCTCAGAGCCCGGGTTTCTAGAACTGCCATGAGGAGCAGATTTGATCATCACATAAGTTTGGAAGATAGTGCTCGTCTTCCCTTGAAAGCCACTATCTCCACACACCTTTGTCAAACCCAGAATTTCTCAAACAAAATCCATTTCTCAAGGAATCCTGTCCCCACTTCTGAATAGCCATAAACTCTCTGAGGAACCAACTTGAGAAATATTCTCTGGGGGAAATGTTGGTTCTCACTGGTGTCCAGGGGCCAACACTCTACAACCATAAGCTGTCCCTTGGGTGAGTTGACTGTGAAGACCCCAGCCCACACTGCCCCTCACTTACACAGCCCAGCACCACTCAGAAGCAGGCGATTGTAAATGCTTCTGAGGGATGGTGGAAAATGCATCGGGGCCAAAGCTTTGCCTTCTCAAATATGTTATTCTAGGTTATTGGTACAATAAGTTTCGTTCTCAAACCTAAAATAAGTGTATGTTTTCAGGGGTGTGGGGGAGGGCAGACAAGCGACCATGAAGTGTGCTGTGGCAGGCATGTTACCAAACTCAGGTTGGGTTGCTCACCACTCAAAAGCTAATAATCAAGGGGCAAGTGTCAGTAGAAAGGAAAGGTGCTTTATTCAGAAAAACTGGCAATCTGGGGAGAAAGTGGACTCATGTCTGGAGACCAACTCCGAAGATTCTTCTCAGCCATGACAATTTTTAAAGGGAAAAAGGGGAAAGAGTCTCAGTTAATCATTAAGGTAGGAGATCAGATTGTCATCATCTTTCCATTGTGTGCAGACCCACTGACTTCTGATCTTCGTTTGGTACTGTCTTGTCCTCATGGTCCACCTGCAATTGGATGTTCTCTTGCCCCTGTTATCCGCCTGCAAATTTGCTAACAGGGAAGCTGTTATTCTTTAACTACTTAATTAGAGAGTCGGTCATTCTTTAACTACTTAATTCTTCATTCTTACTCCTTTTAATCCAGGAAAGGAATCAACCGGTTAAGCAAGGCACTGTGTACATTCAGTAGAGCAGAAGTCCGGAGTTAGGTTAAATGTTACCTAGTGATCTCATTTTTACAATTAAGGTCTGTCTGAGGAAAACAGAAATGAACAAACAGAAAAAGGGCAAAAGAGCTGTTTACAAATCCCCACTATCAGACATCATTACATTTCTATGCGAATAGGAGTGAAGGTCCATCTTCTGTAACTGCTTCATGCTGAGAGAAGGTGTCGAGATCTTAGAGTGAAAGACGTCGACATGGGTCTGTAGCATCTCTTTGTTGACAGTTTTAGTTGCCCGCTCACATATATGGGCAGAGCAAGCTACAGTTATTCCTATGCCCACAAAGATATAGATTATTACAAGCAATGGCATTAATCCCATTCTTTCATCAGACACAGAGTCTGTGACTCTCTTGCCCTAATCATTAACTGCTCAAGCCTTTTCTTTTGTGACTCTGGGAGGCCTGGGAGACTTCAGCTTTTCTACAAATAAGAGGCAGCCTTTGTACTTGGCGGGGGGTGGTGGGCCTACAGGGTTCTGCTTGGACCAAGCAGCGGTGAAAGAACCCCCCCCCACCATTTGCCAGAGAAGCCTCAAGAGGAAGACTCCCCCTCCCCCTCAGGGAGCCTATCTGGGTGCCTGGCTGACTTCACCAGGACCTTCATTCTCCAAGGCATCGCACAGGATGGGTTTCTCCCTCTGTGCCTTTGTAGAGGAAGCTCATCCTATGAGTGGAGGCCGAGGCTGAGGCATGGCCAGCTGTGCCGGCCCGGGAGAATCTTGGGTTTTCCTGGGCTCCTTCACATGTGGGAATTCCACAGGGATTTGGGGGGCCTTCGGAAAGATCAGATGGCGTCATGGCTGGGTCTGGCTTCTCTTTTTCAAGGGATGCGTGAAAGAATTGAGCCTTCTGTGAGAAGATTTTGGGTTCTTGTTTTTGACATCCAAATCTCCGAATTGCATTCTCCCCTCTGTTGGAAGTCAGTCTACCCAGTGGTTAAGAGGGTGGGTTAAGATTTGGACTGCCTCTTGCTGGCTCTGGGAGCTTGGGTGAGTTAATGTAAGCTCCCCAAGTCTCCGTGAAATGGGGGTAACAATCTTCCCTGCTGATAGGTTGTCACGAGAATTAAATGAGTTACAATACACAGCCCCTTAGCACTGAGCTGGTATGAAGCAAGTGCTCTATTGCACTGTGGTCAGGCCGGTTTCTCACCCTCCCTGGATGCAGCGCTCATCCTGCCCCAGCAGCCAACTCCTTCACCTGGCTGGGCACTGGCCGAGCCTGTGTGGGATTCCAAAGGTCTCAGGGTGAGAGGAGATGAAGTTGTGATGAGAAATTAGTATGAAGGGTAAGCGTGGCCGAAACAGCCTCTTCCACCCACATGCTCTTCTAGGTGGGGTCCCTGTCCCTTCCCCTTAGAATCTTGGCAGGTCTATGACTCACTCATAACCAACAGAATGCTACAGAAGGTGACACTGCTTGGCTTTGGAGGCTGGGTCAGAAAAGGCCCCGCAGCATCAGCATTGCTCCCCGGGGCATTCACTTTTGGAGCCTCGAGTTACTGTGTAAGGATTTTTACACTGAGCGGCCATGCTGTGAGGAAGCCAAAAGCAGGCATGATGGTGACTGTCTGCTTTGACCCCTTCTGGCTTGGAGGCCAGACGCATACATGAGAAGCTGAGTCTCCAGGTGATTCCAGCCCCAGACGTCATGTCGCTCCCAGCCTTCTAGTCTTCCCAGCTCAGACAAGCCATCTCCTCTGGGGTCTTTCTGAATTCCTGACCCCCCTGTAGCCGTGAGCACAATAAAATGGTTATTGTTTTAGGCCGCCAGGTTTGGGTGCCTTGTTTTGTGGCTGTGGTAGCTGGAATAGTGGATACGGGGTGGGTGGGGGAGACTTCTCATTCAGCTTAGCTGGAGTTGGGGTCGGGGAGTGAGGGGCTTTCCTAGGGGCTGCCCCTTGAATGGAGACCACCTGATCCTGGAGGTGGAGTAGGCCAGACCCAGTGGTGCCGCCAGGTCTCACCTCAGACAGCAGGGAACTCCTGGATTTCACCAGCAGAGGTGGCTTCTTTTCACTCTGACCATCCAGGGGAGACGGCTAAAGGGAAGACAGTGTAGTCCCCATAAGGGTGTGTGGGAGGTAACACCGCTGTGCTTGCCTAGCGGGGAGGCCAGGCTGACCATCTGGTGACCTGTGTCTGTGTCCCCCACCTGTACTTCCCAGGGAGAAAAGTTTCAAAGGCTTCTCTGACTGGGCAAGATGTGTTTGTTTCCTTGAATGCATTTAGGGCACTCCCCCAAGTTTAACCTGAGTCACCAGGGCTGAGGACCCTCACTGGGGCCCCAGGCCCTTGGGAGAATGGAGCCCTGGACCCACAAACAGAAGAGCTGGGATAAACATCCCTCATGCCAGCTCACCTTTGAGCCTCATGACTACGAATCACCTGTCTAGCTTCCAGGGGACAGGAAAGAGCCTTGGAACTCCTGGATTGAGTAGCAGTTAGTTCTGTGGTTCAACCCAAAGTCTGAAACATTATGAAAGCAAATCGATAACCCACAGTGTCAACACAGTAATGTTTGTAGCCTGGGCTGGGAGCTGAGGCAGAGCTGCTCTGACTGGTAGCTCTGCTAAGTCCTGCTCTGGGAATCTACCCGGAAGCAGAGGATGCCAAGGAGCTGCCTCACGTCCCAGCCGCCCTCAGATTTTACTTTTGTGAATCTCCCTTGAAACATGCGGGCTCTTTTTTCAAAGATTAATTTACTAAAAATATTTTTTAACAATTGAGATATAACTGATGTATAACATTGTATTAGTTTTAGGTGTACAGTGCAGTGATTTGATATATATGTATATTGCGAAATGATTACTACAGGTTTAGTTAACACCTGTCACCACACATAGTTACAAATTTTTTTTCTTGTGATGACAGCTTTCAGGACTTACTCTCTCAGCAACTTGTACATGCGCCATGCAGTGTTGTTAACTATAGTCACCATGCGGTACAGTACATCCCCAGGACTTATTTTTCTTAGAACTAGAAGTTTGTATCTTTTGACCACCTTCACGACCCCCATCCCTTACCTCTGGCAGTCACCAATCTGCTCTCAGTATCTATGAATTTTGATTTGATTCCACATGTAGGTGAGATCATACAGTATTTGTCTTTGTCTGACTCATTTCTTAGCAGTTTTCATTATGACTTAGCAGTTTTCATTATGACTTAGCATAATGCCCTCAAGGTCCATCCACGTTGTCACAGATGGCAGGATTTCCTTTTTTATAGCTGAATAATAATATTTGTAAATCACATATTTTTTATCCATTCATCCTTTGATGGATACTTAAGTTGTTTCCATTTCTTGGCTAGTGCAAATGCTGTAATGAACATGGGGGTGCAGATATCTTTTCAAGACAGTGATTTCATTTCCTTCGGATAAATACCCAGAGGTAGAATTGCTGGATCAAAGTTCCAGCAATTCGTTCTATTTTACATTTTTTAAGGAACCTCCATACTGTTTTCCATAGTTCCTCACCAGTTTACATTCCCACCAGCAGTGCACGAGGATTCCCTTTTCTCCACATTCTCTCCACCTCCTGTTATGTGTTGTCTTTCTGATAATAGCTGTTCTAACAGATGTGATATTAGATGCTCGCTATTAGATATTTGAGAGCTGATGTCATTGCGGTTTTGATTTACATTTTCCTAACAATTTAGTGACGTTGAGTACCTTTTCATGTACCTGTTGGGCATTTGTGTGTCTTCTTTGGAAAAATGTCTGCTCATTTAAGAAATCAGATTGTTTGTTTTACATGTGAGCTCTTAACTTGGAGTTTGGTGTGAATTTGATATCTTTCACTTTTCTCAGACCTATGTTTATAACCCAACTGGATAAGATTTAATTATCAGTAACATTTTATAAAACGTATTTAGTAAACCCACGATAGATCATGGCCCCTTAGAGCAAAATTCCAAGCTCATATTTTCATTTTACTGTTAAGAAAGAGAGGTCCAAGTGTGGATCTGAAACTCCTTCCCAGGCAATCAGAGTAAAACTGGACACTCCTAACACTGGTTCCATGTCATATATTAAACCCGCAGATGGATAAAATGGCCAGTCTTCACAACATCCACGTGCGAACCGGCTGCTTCTGTAACACTGGGGCCTGCCAGAGACACCTGGGGATAAGTGATGAGATGGTCAAGAAGCATCTTCAGGTTGGTACTGGATCGTGTGGTCCAAACGCTGGCCAGAAAACCCCAATGGCGGTGCCTCTAACTTCATTAGAGGCTGGTCGTGTGTCTGGGGTCAGGGCTGGATCTGCGAGCTCATTTCTCTGAGCCCACCCTGTGAATGTGTAAAGAAAAAGGGTCAACAAAAATAGAAAACACTTCAAGATACTATGTCTCTGGCAGTCATTTTTTAGTTTGAGGGCAAATATTTAGAGGCAGAAGAGGGTTTTTTGTTGTTGTTTTTTTTTTTCCAGAAGAGGGCTTTTAACAGGGGTCAAGCAAATGTGAAAATGTGCTCGTACATGCAGATGGCCCTTAGCTAGTTCAGTCCTGCCAGAGTGAAATCTCCAAGCAGGAGGTAGCTCGTGTCTGGGTTGGGTGAGGAGAGGAACTCTTCTACAGGGCATTCTGCATTTCTCAGGTCCCCTCTCTTCCTGCCGCTCCTCTGGGCTGAGGTTTGTCATTTCAAGGTACAGCCTGTTTTGAACAATTTCATAAGAATGGTTTGAGTGGCAAAGAGCCCTTGTTTATATCAGAATAGTTTCTAACTTAAGTTTCTTTTGGTTGCCACTAAATATTGAATATGTTAAATCCCAACCAACTGTGAACAATGTTTTATTTAAAAAGGAGGGGGGAACTCCCCTGGTGGTCCAATGGTAAAGAATCCACCTTACAATGCAGGGGACGCAGGTTCGATCCCTGGTCAGGAAACTAAGATCCCACACGCTGCGGGGCAACTAAGCCCGCACGCCACAACTACTGAGCTCGTGCGCCTCAGCTAGAGCCCACGTGCTGCAAACTACAGAGCCCACGTGCTCAGGAGCCAACGCGCAACAACTAGAGAGAGAAAACCCACATGCCACAACTAGAGAGAAGCCCACGCGCCACAATGAAAGATCCTGCATGCCTCAGTGAAGATCCTGCGTGCCACAACTAAGGCCTGATGCAGCCAAAAAAACCCCAAAAAAGATAAATCTTTAAAAAAAAAGAAAGAGAGAGAGAGAGAAGGGGGAATTCCCTGGCGGTCCAGTGGTTAAGACTCGGTGCTTCCACTGCACGGGGTGTGGGTTTGATGCCTGGTCGGGGAACTAAGATCCCTCACACCACATGGCGTGGTTAAAAAATAATAATAAAATAAAATAAATAGAAAGAGAGAGAAGGAGTCTTAGAACAGAAACGAATGCAGTTCCTGATGTAATATTGATCCTGTAGAATGCCGTGGCCTCATCTCCTTGGATGACTGACTTGGGTTCAGCTCTGGGGGAGGTAGGCAGCTGGAGCAGCGACCAACACCAGGCTGCCACGCTTGGAGAGGCTTGGGGACGTCTTGCCTTTCTTTCACCACCTCCCGATCGGGCACTCATGCTGCCTTTGGCTTTCATCCTGGCCTTGGGCCGGTTATTCATAGGGGCAGCACCTCTGTCTCGCCCTCTTGTCAAAGGGCAGCTGTCAGGGATGCAGACCTCCCTTTGGTTCTGAGAGAGGCAAAAAGGCATGGCCAGCAGGTGGTCCTCTCACTTAAGCCCTAGGTAGACCAAGGAGCTGACCCATCTGTGCTTCTGAAACTTTGGTCTGTCTTTTGATACCTCTGTGGGTGAGCACTGTGTGCGTGTTTGTGGTAAATGCTTTCCATGAATGATTTCTTTTAAACTTAAAAAAACAAATTTATTTATTTATTTTTATTGAAGTATAGTTGATTTACAATGTTGTATCTTTTAGGCTTTTTAGTGGCCCCCTGAGGTTGGTATAGATCCCAATTCACAGTTGAGCAAAGAGTGACGTCCAGAGAGTGTGTCTCTGTGCTTCTGGAGCTATGCCTCAGGCACACGGCTCCTATTAGTGTTGCAGTTCTTTTTTCCTGGGTTAAGTTTATATTATAAAATTAACAAAACTTGTTTTACAAAATGGTTTCCACTTTATCCATGAGGAATGAGTCACTCTGGCTGACTTATTTCTTTATTCTAGGCTGGTCATGTCTGCGGTGACGATGTGGACCTCATAGATGGGCAGCCGACGGGATCTGTGAGGATTTCGTTTGGATACATGTCTACGCTTGAGGATGCCCAGGCCTTTCTCAGGTTCATCATAGCAACCCGACTGCGCCCGTCTCATGGCCATCCTCTCCCTCTGGCCACGCCTGGGGAGGCTGGAGCCCTGTCAGCAGAGAGCCTGCCTGCCACCAGGGCCAGACGTAGTCCCTCACCTCAGGAAGATGCTTCCCCAGACTCCAGGCTTTGGGACAACGCACCCACCACTGTGGATGCTGTGAGTTTGCGCCCACCTCTGCTGGAGACCACCAGAACCCAGCAGACCCCTTCAGAGAAAGCTGCAGGCATGCTGGATAGGGGCCTTGGGTCACACATCGTCACCAACATTTTCCTCTACCCAATCAAATCCTGTGCCGCATTTGAGGTAAGGGTTTTAGTGGCAGCTAAAGAGATTGCTTCTCTTTTGTTTACTTTATAATGTTGTTTGATAAAGCAAAGGAAAAAGTTCAGGAAGTGAAGGAAAGCATGCAGAAAATCAAAATCATAGTAGCCACTCTCATTCTGCCTTTCTTGGTTCGGGCTGACTTTTGACCGTGGCTCTGCTTAGGGGGACCCCTGAGAGGATCCTGTTTCTGGGTGTGACCACCTAGTTACTGTTGATAGTTAAGGATGTAACTTTCACCGAATGTGTGTGTGCTGGCTCCCTGCTGAAGCATCGTCCGTGCTTTGTTTCATTTGATCCTCAAAATGATATTATGAGGTGCTGGGTAATATCACCCCCATTTTATAGATATGGAGCCTGGGGGCTACTGAGGTTAAGCACTTTGCCCAGGTCATGACCCCCTGATAAATGATAGAGCAAGGATTTGAATCCAGGTCTGCTGACTCCCTGGGTCCCTGCTCTCATGCGTCTGTTCCGCTCAGCTCTCCCCGTGAAGGTGAACTACATAATGTCTGTAAACATGCTGGCCTGGTAGTCACCGGAGCTGGGAGCTAGAGACCAAGTCCCAGGGACACACGTAGATCCTAGAAAGACAGCCTCATAGAAAGTTCCCAGCCTCCTGAGCCTCTGGGATGACAGGCTCCCTGGCTCCTGGTCGGACATACCATGGTCAAGGCTGTTTGTCACCTGCATTTTGGGCTGGTCACACAGGAGCCTGTCCTCCAATCTGAGACCTTAAATAAGTAAGTTCACCTCCACTCCTGAATGGAGGCAGGTGAGGAGTAACAGGACTCTATTTTCACAGATGAGTCATGTCCCATAGAAGAGCCGCATTGCACAGACAGCGTAGCAGGAATTAGTGTTCCATTTTACAGACAAGGACACTGAAACTCAGTAGGTTTCCTTTTTTGCTAAAGGTCTTCTATCCATCTGCTCTTTCAGAAACTATACACTGAACACCTGCTACCTGCTGGGCCCTGGGCCTGCACTTGCTGTGCAGTGATGAGCAAAATGGAAATGGTTCCTTCTCTCAGGGTGTGAAGTATCTCAGAAGGGAAGCAGACACTTTATGACACACACACACATATCTATGTATCTATGTATCTATCATCTATCCATCCATCTCCATCATCTATCCATAGGCCATGATTTCGTACTAATACCTCCAATTCCAACCCAACACCATAACGTTTATTTAGCCGTCCCCCTTTCTGCACTTGTAAATCCTGTGAGAACCCTGGCTCCCACTGTCCTCAATGAATACTTATTTGCCCAACTCCTTCCATAACCCAAAGCCCAGCTGCACCAGCTGAGAGCTCACCCCTCACATGCCAACACAGACACACTGGCTGAAAACTTGGCCCAGACAAAGAAGAAGAAGGAGGGAGGAAGCCAGTAAACGATAGACATGTTCCAACAGATGGGTGTGAAGAACTGTGAAGGGTCTGAGAAACAGCCTGCCACAGTTTCATGGATGCTGACAGAAGACATGAGATTCCTGGGTCAGAGATAAAGGACTTACTCACAACCCAGCATGCAGCATGAACTTCATGGTGTGTTGGTTCTCTTTGTGCCCCAGGTCCCAAGACAGGGTCCAGAGGGGCCCAGGTGGATGCCGTGCTCATGTTCAGAAACCTCTAACTCAGGAAACCTGACTCTTTCATAGTAGGATGCCAGCCAACCTGTGTAGTCTTCGATCTGGGAGAAGCCATTACCTTTATAATATCGGACAGTGGGCAAACCTGCCCTCTGCTCCAGAGGGTTGTAGAGCTGTTCACTATACAAACATCCTTGAAAAGGTAGTCTGGATCAAAAGGACAGTTAGTGCTTCTGCTTGTTGAAACAGACATGCAGAAATGAGAAATCCATGGAGAAATGCCTCCCAATAACAGACTGTCTTCTAAAAAGTTATTTGTAATTCAAAACATGTTCTCCTATAGAAATAACGATTTAATGGTGGTTTCTGGGCCTAGCTACAATTATATAGACTGCTGAACTTGAGTGCTGTACTAGCAGAAGCAGCCGTAGTCTATGGGGAGAGGTCTGATGCACAAGACAAGTGAAGGGCAGAGGTAAAGGGATTAACATCTGTGGATCATCTGACATATTTCAGTTGCTTTACATTTTATATTTTGTTTTAGTTTTCACTCAGTCCTATGAGAAATGATAATAACGTCCATTTTACACATGACAAAGCCAAGGCTCAGGAAGGTTAGTTGTCCAAAGCTAATAACTAGCTGACGTGAGATTTAAGCCCAGGTTTGTCAGTCCTCCAAGTACCCTCCCCACTCCCACCCCACTGCACCACGTTTCTGCGTCTTGGATACAGGGCTTACCTTGCTTGATTTCAGTTTGCCTTGACACTGTTTCTTCTTGAGTGCTGCGCCCTCCCCCTGGGGCCCGCAGCTCCTCTCCTTCACTTCCCCTGATACCTCAGTCTTCCCTCAGGTCCTTCCCAGCAGAACCCTCCCTAAAGTGCCCCTAGATTAAAAATTGCTTTGCTTTCTTCATTACCCCCAATTGAAGTTTTCAGATTCCTTTGAGAAGTTGATTTGAGTGCTCAGAGGAAAATGACAGGATGAAATTGATTCACAATTAGTGTGCGAATGTTGGTCTCTTAATCGTAATACTATTTCAAAAGCATTGCTTCACCTACACCCTTCTTAAACAGACAGCTGGCTCCAGAAGAGCCCTCACGGGTGGAACTACTGCACCTGCCGCGCTGTAAGCAACTTGTGTAACTTGTGGACAAAACTCCTGTAAAGACCTGGTCCCATGTTATTGAGATTTCATTAGGTTTCCCCTAATGTTCTTTTTCTGTTCCAGATCCCATCCAGGACACCTTATGACATTTAGTCCTTGTGTCTCCCTAGGCTCCTCTGGGCTGTAACCAGTCTCTCAGACTTTCCTTGTTTTTATAACCTTGATAGTTTTGAGGAGTATCCGTCAGGTATATTTTAGAATATCCATCAGTAGGGCTTCCCTGGTGGCGCAGTGGTTGAGAGTCCGCCTGCCGATGCGGGGGACGCGGGTTCATGCCCCGGTCCGGGGAGATCCCACATGCCGCGGAGCGGCTGGGCCCGTGAGCCGTGGCTGCTGGGCCTGCGCGTCCGGAGCCTGTGCTCCGCAACGGGAGAGGCCACAGCGGTGAGAGGCCCGCATAGCGAATAAAAAAAAAAAGAATATCCATCAGTTTGGGTTTGTCTGATGTCTTTCTGAGGATTAGACTGGGGTTATGGCTTGTTTTGGAAGTAGGACCACAGAAGTAAAGGGCTATTCTCATCATATCATATTAGGGTACTGTCAGCATGACTTACCACTATTAACGTGAACCTGGAGCACCCGGTATTTGCCAGGTTTCTTCACTGTAAAATTTCCCCTCCACTCTGTTCCCATACTGTTCTCTTTGGAAGCAAGTCACTAAGTGTAGCCCACACTTAAGGGGTAGGGAGTTATAGGGAGTTACGCTCCCCCTTCTTGAGGAGGGAACAATTACATCAATTATTTGGGATTCTTCTGTATGAGGGATTTGACTTTTTCTGTTTATTTATTTGGACTCATGGGTATTTATTTTATACTTTGGATTATAATTCAGTACTACATTATTATTATTATTACTATTCAGTATTTTCCAGTTTTGGCCATTGGGCATGCTTTCAGTTGACTCCTGCATCCCTTTGACATACCTCCATCAGTTTGTTTTTTGAGCACTTCCTTACTTTTCTAGCACTACAGGGTGCTCCTGGCTCATCTTGTATATTCCCTGACCCAGCCCTGGAATAAACCATTTCTCCAAAGAGTCCTGGTTCTTTCTATTGGAGAATGGTATTAAATGCAAGATCTGGGCGCTGGGCATAATTTGTATTTTAATTTTGTAGAAATATGAAGAATTGAGGAAAACTTACACACTTAAAGTGGATCAACTCAGGGACCATTCCAGTGTAGCCACAATTTGTGCAATAAGTCTGTAGTACAAGGATATATGCCTGTTCAGGCATCCACCACTGTGGAAGGACACACAGAAAGCAGGTGCAATGGAGGCCTGTGGGGAGGGGAGTGGGACACAGGCTGGGGAGGGGAGTGGGACATAGGCTGGGGCGGAGACCTACTTTTCAAGTACGCTCTTGTGCTCCCAGAATGTTGTACTGTGCACATGCATTACCTACTTAAAAAGCAGGTTGAAGTGGAGAAGGGTGCAAACTGGATCTGGAGGGTGAATGGAAGGTATCTCAATCCCAAAGTCTCCTTTGCATTGTCTCCTTTGTTTTACTTCCTTCTCTTCATCCCTTTTTCCCTTCAGGAGTCTGTGCTGAATTTCTGAAGTCCTCTGCTTTAGTACAGCCGCTGTGCAATAAATGCAAAGATGATTTTTGAGGAGCCCTGGCTTAAAATACATTAACCTTTTTGTTTAGGTGACCAGGTGGCCTCTAGGAAATCAAGGGCTGCTGTACGACCGGAGCTGGATGGTTGTGAATCACAACGGTGTTTGCCTGAGTCAGAAGCAGGAACCCCGGCTCTGCCTGATCCAGCCCTTCATTGACCTGCAGCAAAGGATCATGGTCATCAAAGCCCAAGGTCTGAAAACTGGGTTCAGTTTTACAAAGCAGCTGTCAAGAGTAGCTTTTTTTCTCATAGGAAAGTAAAGTCATGGCTTTTCCTTTACCAAATATTAAGATAATCCAAAAGGAAGTGAAATGATGTCTAGAAGAGACAACGGAAAGTTTGTTCCTTTTGCATTTTTGGAATTTCTTTGGGGGCAGATTTTTGGGAAGAGGTGAAGATCTGACGGTCCAATCAGAAAGTAAAGAGATATAGATATTGAAATTATATGTTGTCCTTTTACTTACATTCCTTTTAATTCCTTCACTCATCATATGTTCTGCAAGCTTTGATTCTTCCTTGTGGATTTTTTTTTTTTTTTTTTTGGTGGCACGGCTTGCGGGGTCTTAGTTCCCAGACCAGGATCGAACCTGGGTCCTCAGCGGTGAAAGCGTGGAGTCCTAACCACTGGACTGCCAGGGAATTCCCCCTTGTGGATTTTTATTATGAACTAACACATATGAATTCATAGGCCACCTCTGTCCAGTGGACCCTTATATGATGATGGAAATGTTCAACATCTACATTGTCCAGTTTGGTAGCCACCAATCAGATGTGGCTACTGAGTGCATGAAATGTGACTAGCAGGACACTGGAACTACATTTTAATTTTATGTGATTCTAATTAATTTAAATTACCAAATGTGGCTAGTGGCTACAGTGTTGGACAGCACAAGTATAGAGAATACTATAATACGTACTTACAGCATCCAGTTTTAACAAACCTTCACATTTGGCCACATTTGCCTCAATTTCTCCTCCTCCTCTCCCTACTCCTTCCCACTTCTCTTACCTCCTACTACCCTCCTCCTTCCTCCCTTCTCTGCTACCTCTTCCTCCTCCTCCTTCTTTTAATACTTAAAAACATTACAGATATAGCTGAAATTCCCTATGTACTTCTCCTTGGTCTCATTCCTTCTCCTTCCACACCCCACCTACCATTTATAGAATATTCCAATTTCCCTCCTAACTTATAGCTGTACTTTTGTGATATATCCCATTTCCATATATTCAATGATTATGTTTCTTGGCTGTAGGTGTTCTATTCTGTTCCAGTAGTTTATTTTTTCTTGAACCAATAAGCCAATGTTAATAACTATAGAATGAATTTTGATATCTGGTAGGGCATGTCCTCCTACCTCATGCTTCCAGATTGTCTTGGCTATTCTTGGCCTTTTGTTCCCTCTATGAATTTTAACACATGCACGGATTTGTGTAGTCACTCCCATCATCAAGGTACAAAACAGTTCCATCACCCCAGAAAACTCCCTCATGCTAACCCTTTATAGTCTCTCTTCTCCCCACTCTTAACACCTGGCAATCAGAGATCTGTTCTCTATCACTACAGTTTTATTTTTTTGCGAATGTTACATAAATAGCATATACAATATGTGACCTTCTGACATTGGCTTCTTTCACTCAGCATGATGCCTTTAAGTCCCATCTAAGTTACTGCATGAATCGGTAGTTTATTCTTTTTTATTGTTGCGTAGTATTCCATTGTATGGATATACTAGGGTGTGTTCATCCATTCATCTGTTAAAGGACATTTGGATTGTTTCCAGTTTTGAGCAGTTATGAATAGAGCTGCTCTAAACATTCATGTGCAGGTTTTTGGTTGATCACAAGTTTTCATTTCTCTAGAAAAAATACTAGGCGTTGATTGCTGAGTCATATGGTAAGGATATGTTTACCTTTGAAAGCAACTGCCAAACCATTTTCTAGAATGACCGAATCGTTTTTCATTCCCGCCAGCAATGTATGAGAGTTCCAGTTGTTCCACATTCTGTCAGCTTTTGGTATTGTCGGTATTTTTTGTTTTATTTATTTTAATAGGTGTGTAATGGCATCTCATCATGTTTTTTGGCCATACCATGTGTCTTGCGGGATCTCAGTTCCTTGACCAGGGATTGAACCCAGGCCACAACAGTCAAAGCCTGGAATCCTAACTACTAGGCCACCAGGGAACTCCAATCTCGTCATGATTTTAATTTTCATTTCCCTACTGGCTAATGATGTTAAGCATCTTTTTATGTCCTTACTTGTTCTCTTTATATTCATTTTGACCCATGGATTACAGAAATGTGTTAATTTCTATATATTTGGAGATGTTTCTGTTTTCATTCTGCTATTGATTTTCAGTTTAATTCCATTAAACTCTCCAAAAGAGAGAACATACTTTATAGATTTTAAATTAAAATTTGTTAAGGTTTGGTTTATGACCAAGGATATGATTTATTGCCGTGAGTGTTCCATATACACTTGAAAAGAATGTGTATCCTGTTGTTGGGTGGAGTGTTCTATAGATGTCAGTTCTATACCAGTTGGTTGATGGTATTGCTGTTTTTCTCTGTACTTGCTGAATTTTTATGTACTCGCTACCAGTTCTGTTGCTTACTGAAAGAAGAGTGTTGAAGTCCCCAACTGTAATTGTGGGTTTGTCTATTTTCTCCTTAGTTCTCTTAATTTTTGCTTCACTTAGTATTATTATGTCTCCTTGGTGAATTGTTCCCTAAGTAATGCTCCTCTTTATGCATGGTCATTTTCTTTGTTTCAAAATGTGAAGTGTGAAATTCTTTGTCTGATGTGAATATAGCCGTTCAGCTCTCCTGTGGTTAGTGTTTGTATGGTGTATCATTTTCCACCTTTATATTTATTTCTTCTAGCTTCATCGATATTTATGTAACATCCCATAAAATGTATTCATTTAGAGTGTACCATTCAATGCTATGTTTGGTATATTCACAAGGTTGTACAACCATCACCACAATCAATTTTAGAACATTTGCATCACCCTCAAAGAGAAACCCCATACACATTAGCAGTCACTCCCCATTCCCAGCCTTATCCCCGGCTTCTGGCAACCACTAATCTACTATCTGTTTCTATGGAGTTGCCTATTCTGGATGTTTCATATAAATGGCAACAATATATGACTGGCTTCTTTCACTTAGTATAATGTTTTTAAGGGTCATCCATGTTGTTGAATAATATTCCATTGTATAGATATACCATATTTTTTTTATCCATTCATCAGTTGATGGATATTTGGATTGTTTCCATTTGTGGTTATTATGAATAACGCTGCTGTGAACATTTATGTATAAATTTTTGTGTGGACATGTTTTCAATTCTGTTGGATATATACCTAGGAATGGAATTGCTGGGTCATATGGTAACTCTGTGTTTAGCATTTCCAGAGTGACTCCATCACCATTTTACATTCCCACCAGCAACATATGAAGTTTCCAATTTCTCTACATCTTCCCCCACTGCGGAGCACAGGCTCCGGACGCACAGGCTCAGCGGCCATGGCCCACAGGCCCAGCTGCTCCATGGCACATGGGATCTTCCCGGACCTGGCAGGAACCCACGTCCTCTGCATCGGCAGGTGGACTCTCAAGCACTGCGCCACCAGGGAAGCCCTGTTGTTGTTTTTTTTAATAGCCATCCTAATGGGTGTGTAGCAGTATCTCACATGGTTTTGATTTGCATTTCCCTAATGACTAATGATATTGACCATCTTTTTATGTGTTTATTGTCCATGTGTGTATCTTCTTCAGAAAAATATCTATTTAAATTCTTTGCTTACTTATTTTTAAATTATTGAGTTGTAAGAATTCTTTATATATTTGAATATAAGTCACTTTTTAGATCAGATTTGCAAATATTTTCTCCCATTGTGTAGACTTCCTTTTCATTTTCTTTATGACTCCATTTTACATTTAATCTGCCTATATCATATTTCAAGTGAGTTTCTTGTATCCAGCATACAGTTGGCTCATGCTTTTTATCCATTCTGACATTCTCTATTATTTTCATTGGGATTTTGATTGCAAAATTACATATTTTGTAATCATATTTTGATTGTAATATTATAAATTAATTTCAGGAGAATTTATATCATATAATATTGAGTCCTCTATATATAAATAATATCTCTCTCCATGAAGATTTCTTTACTCCAAAATTTTAATAATAATTTATTAAAATAATTTTAATACTATTTTCCAGAAAAATTTTGCACACTTTTTGTTATATAATTGTTTATTTGAGTACTATCTTTTTTTTCTATTAAATATTTTAACTGGTTATTTTTGTAGTATAGAAACACTGTTGTAGTATAGAAACACTGTTGACTTTTGTATATCAGTGTTTTACCCAGTACTTTTTCTGAATTCCTGTTAGTTTTATTAGTTGGTCTGAAGATTTTCTCGCATGTTCTATATAAATAGGCATATCATCTTCTAATAATGATGGTTTCATATCTTCCTTTTCAATTTTTATTCACTCCCTCTTTTTTCTTCTTTTCTTATTGCATGGAGCAGTGATGGGAAATATCCTTTTTTATTACTGACTTGAATAAAATTCTTCTAAAATTTCAAAAATAAGAGTTGTATTTACTGTACATTTTTAATAGATTTGTTTTACCAGGCTAAAGTAGTTTTTTTAAATTTAGCCAAAAGTTTTATCATGACTAATAGTTCTTACTAAATGCTCTTTCTGCATCTGTTGGTTATATTTTTTTCCCTATAGTCTATTAGTGTGATATCTTAACATTAGTCGATTGTCTAGTACTGAACTATCCTTGCATTCTTGGAGAAAAGAAAAAAACTATTTGGCAATGATTTTTTGATACATTGATGGATTTAGTTTGCTAATATTTTATTGGTATTTTTGTACCTATTCTTATTAGTGAGATTGAGAAGTTATCTTCTTTAAAAAAATTTTTTTTATTGAAGTATAGTTGATTTACAATGTTGTTAGTTTCTGGTATAAGCAAAATGATTCAGTTATAAATATATATATAGTATATATGTATAGTATATATATGTATATACATTTTCAGATTCTTTTCCATTATAGTTTATTACAAGATACTGAATATAGTTTCCTATGCTATGCAATAGGACCTTGTTGTTTATGTATTTTATATATAATTGTTTGTATCTGCTAATCTCAAACTCCTAATTTATCCCCCCCTTTAACCATAAGTTTGTTTTCTATGTCTGTGAGTCTGTTTCTGTTTTGTAAATAAGTTCATTTGTATCATTATTTAGATTCCACACATAAGTGATATTGTATGATATTTGTCTTTGTCTGACTTACTTCACTTAGTATGATAATCTCTAGGTTCATCCATGTTGCTGCAAATAGCATTATATCATTCTTTTTTAGGGCTGAGTAATATTCCATTGCATATATATACCACATCTTCTTTATCCACTCATCTGTTGATGAACATTTAGATTGCTTCCATGTCTTAGCTATTGTAAATAGTGCTGCAGTGAATGTTGGAGTGCATGTATCTTTTTGAATTATTGTTTTTTCTGGATATATTCCTAGGAGTGGGATTGCTGGATCATATGTTAATTCTATTTTTAGTTTTTTAAGGAACCTCCATAGTGGCTGCACCAGTTTATATTCCCATCAACAGTGGAGGAGGTTTCCCTTTCCTCCACACCCTCTCCAGCATTTGTTATTTATATATATTTTTAGTGATAGCCATTCTGACTGGTGTGAGGTGGTACCTCTTTGTAGTTTTGAGTTGCAATTCTCTAGTAATTAATTGCTGTTGAGCATCTTTTCATGCACCTATTGTTGATCTGTGTGTCTTCTCTAGAGAAATGTCTATTTAAGTCTTCTGCCCATTTTTTGACTGAGTTGTTTGCTTTTTTGTTATTGAGCTATATGAGCTGTTTGTATATTTTGGAAATTAAGCCCTGTTGGTCACATCATTTGCAAATATTTTCTCCCAGTCTGTAGGTAGTTGTTTCATTTTGTTTATGGTTTCCTTTGCTGTGCAAAAGCTTGTAAGTTTGATGAGGTCCCATTTGTTTATTTTTGCTTTTATTTCTATTGCCTTGGGAGACTGACTTATGAAAACATTGGTATGATTTATGTCAGAGAATGTTTTGCCTATGTTCTCTTCTAGGAGTTTTATGGTGTCATGTCTTATGCTTAAGTCTTTAAGCCATTTTGAGTTTATTTTTGTATATGGTGTGAGGGTGTGTTCTAACATCATTGATTTATATGTGGCTGTCCAGCTTTCCCAACACCACTTGCTGAAGAGACTGTTTTTCTCCATTGTATATTCTTGCCTCCTTTGTTGAAGTTTAATTGACCGTAGGTGTGTAGGTTTATTTCTGGGCTGTTTATTCTGTTCCATTGATCCATATGTCTGTTTTTATGTCAATGCCGTGCTGTTTTGATTACTGTAGCTTTGTAGTATTGTCTGAAGTCTGGGAGGGTTATGTCTCCAGCTTTTTTCTTTTATTTAAAAATTAATTAATTAATTAATTAATTTATGGCTGTGTTGGGTCTTTGTTGCTGTGCACGGGCTTTTCTCTAGTCATAGCAAGCAGAGGCTACTCTTTGTTGCAGTGTGTGGACCTCTCATTGCGGTGGCTTCTCTTGTGGATCACAGGCTCTAGGTGTGCGGGCTTCAGTAGTTGTGACATGTGGGCTCAGTAATTGTGACTCGCAGGCTCCAGAGTGCAGGCTCAGCAGCTGTGGCACATGGGCTCAGTTGCTCTGTGGCATGTGGCATCTTCCCGGACCAAGGATCAAACCCATGTTCCCTGCATTGGCAATGGGATTCCTAACCACTGCATCACAAGGGAAGTCCCTCCAGCTTTGTTCTTTTTCCTCAGGATTTCTTTGGCAATTCTGGGTCTTTTGTGGTTCCATATAAATTTTAGGATTATTTGTTCTAGTTTTGTGGAAAATGTCATGGGTAATTTGATAGGGATCGTATTACATATTTAGATTACTTTGGGTAGTATGGCCATTTTAACAATATTAATTCTTCCAATTCAAGAGCATGGGATATTTTTCCATTTCTTTGAATTGAGATGTTACCCTCTTCTATTATACTTTTCTTGTTTATGTTTGTATACCCAGGATATTAACATACAAAAAGAGTTGAATGGGTTACTCTTCTTTCTATTCTCTGAAGCATAAAAATGTATGTCATGACTAAATAGGATTTATCCCAGAATATAAGGAATAAGAGAGAGTGAAAATACCCAAATATCTTCCACTCCAAATCAGCAGCACTTTGTGAGGTGGTGTGGTATATCAGATGTTCTGCTCACTTGTAGGGACTTCCAGCACTGTGGGTGGAGGAAGGGCATCCTTTTCAGGACACGTATGGTAGGACAAACTTTTGGCCCTAAATAATCAACATTAAGACAAGGCATTATAATTGTTTTATGTAAATGACTTGTCACTCCAAAAGATTTCAGGTATCTTGAGTCCAGAGGTTGGAATCTTTTATTTCTCTGTATCTCTGAGCTGTACAAACACAGGGCTTAGTATATCCGGAATGAACTCAATCCCCATGAACTTTGTTGGGGGCAACCCTTGAGCGCAATCCATATGGGGACCCCAGATTAGGTTGCCTGTTTAGCAAGAGGCCCGCGATGACCTTTATAAGCCAGCTGAGGACCATATTTATGATTATATATGTTTTGTGCAGAGTCTTGGGTAAGGGTAGAAAGAGGCTGAGTGCAGGCCTCCTGCTGGCAGCCCAGGGGTGCATTTCCACTGTGCATTTGTACACGTGCTGTCCCCCTGCTCTGGTTACTTCCTCATAACCAATGTTCCAGGACTCACTTTACTGTTCTCCCCTGTGGGTGCACACCTGGTGCAATCCCATCCTTCCATGAACAGCCTTTTTTTTTTTTTTTTTTGCGGTACGTGGGCCTCTCACTGCTGTGTCCTCTCCCGCCGTGGAGCACAGTCTCCAGATGCACAGGCCCAGCGGCCACGGCTCACGGGCCCAGCCGCTCCGCGGCATGTGGGATCTTCCCGGACTGGGGCACGAACCCGCGTCCCCTGCATCGGCAGGCAGACCCCCAACCACTGCGCCACCAGGGAAGCCCCATGAACAGCCTTTTGACACAGCAGCATCTCTAATCACTCAGCACAGCACTCTCCAAACTTCTGGAGCTTTCTGGATGAGGCCTCTTCTGGCCTTCCCCACATGCGGACAGGAGTGTGGAACTGGTCATGCTTGTGTAAGACATGGACAAGCAGGGGACAGAGCTGATGAAATACCTCTTACGCATATTGTTACTTCTCTGTCTTTGTTGAGGTGAAAGACTTGTCGTGCTTGGCATGGGTCTGGGTAACAGTCATGATCTGACGCTCGTGAGTAGGAATGGATGTACCCGTTGCTGTGCTGTGTGTGATGAAGCAGGACCAGCATGAGCAGGGATACAGGTGTGCTTGCTGTGTGCTTGCTGGGGGCAGGTTGGGTCATGCCGGTGAGCAGTGTGACTGGCGGCAATGCTGAGAGGGTGCAGGGCACGGGTGGGCCACACAGGAGGAGTCGACAGAGTAGGAGCCGCCACAAATTCCGCTCAGGTGTCTTGGCTTCATGCAGTTCCCTATATTTTTAATGACTCACGAAGGATGAGAAGGAGTGCAGAGTGGCAGAGGCCCTCAGCCGTTCCAGCCTTTAGCAAAGGTCTTTCACTCATCAGTGGCCATGGATCAGTTTCCTCTAGTTTCTTCCACATATTTTATTCTAAATCTATTGAAAGAATGAATACCACTTTAGCTGAGTACTGGGTATATGAGTGTTTATTATTCTTCAGACCACTATGTATATATGTTAAACACTCCTTTGTATGTACGATGTATGTAACAATTTTTTAGAAAAGAATGGCTTCCCAACCCCACTGACATAATAACAGTTTTTTGGGTTTTTTTTTCTTGGTGATAATGATGATTGATGCAGGAATCCAATTGATGCTGATTCCTAGGGGCTACTGAGAATTGACACTCTGCTGACATCCTTACAGAGTGAGCTTTCATGTCTGCCTGCCTATTTCTAAAGGATCTAAGGTAGCCTAGTGAGCAATGATGTCAGGATGTGGAGTCATGCAGAGGTAGAGAAAGCATTCAGAGGAATTTGTAGTGTTCCAGAGACTGTGGATGTGACGGCCCCAGTGCAGAATCTTCCATGACAAAGCTGCTCAGTGCACACGCTGTTGGTGGTACCGATAATGAGGAAGAGAATCTCTGTGTTATAAAGAGATTTCCAAGACTCAGCCACTTGCTTGATTCAACCAATTTCCAGGGTCATTAAAATTCTTGTATATTTCAGGACAATGGACTTTTTTTTGGACATACTTGTTTTTTTTTCCATGATGATAAATTTGTCTCTAACCTTTATTCAATAGGGATGGAGCCTATAGCGGTGCCACTTGAGGAGAACAGCAACCCGGCTCAGATTTGCCAAAGCAAGGTCTGTGCGGACAGGTGAGGCTGCAGCAGGTGACAGTCGCAGGTCTAGCTGCAGGGCGGCTCAGAGTGGGGAAGAGAGCAATGCCCTGTGCCATCGGTCCTCGGCTGCATCCTCTGTCCAGTCTGCTGCCGCTTCCCCCTCACACACTCTACTCCAACCACACTGGCTCCTAGCTCTTCTTCACACCTACTAAGCATGCTTCCTCCTTAGGACTTTGCACTTGCTGCTCCCTCTGCCTGGAATGCTCTTCCCCTGTTTATACCCCCGCAGGGTTCACTTCCTCACCTCATTGGGTCTCTGCTGAAAAGCCTCCTTCTCAGAGGGCCCACCTGACCTCCCCTAGGAGCCAGCCCCTCCCTCTCCACTTGCTCTGCTGAATTCTTCTCCTTCTCATTAATCTTTTCCCCAACATATACCTTCAGTCCCTCCTGCTAGAATGCCGAACCCGAGAGAGCAGGACTGTCTGTGTTGCTTCCTGTAGACCCTGGAACAGTGTGGTGTGGAGGGAGGTGAGGTGAGGCAGGGGACAGTTTGGAGGAGGCATGGTGGAGCTCAGAGGGGTGGCCGCAGGGGAGTGGTGAGTCAAGGGACCTGATTCACAGCTTGAAAAAATTGGCTGGTGGGTGTAGAAAAGTTGGAAGACGGTAAAGGTGCAAGTGGGAAGGCCAGCTGAGCATCTGTGTTAGTAACACAGGTGAGATGAGATGGAGGCTTGGATCAGGGTCAGAGAGAAAATCAGGTGGGCATCAGATATAATATATTCTGGAGGTAGAATAACCTGAACTCGCCGATGAATTGGATGTGGAAGCTGAGGGGGGTGTCAAGATGTCCCTCAGGTTGTAGAACTTTCAAGTGATAGTTCAACAATTATATTCCGTATAGTTGTGGATTATTACCTAATCTGAGTTATTGATGGTAAATCATCTGCTGAATTCTAGGAAACATAGAAAATGAGGTTGAGTGTTATAGGATTTCATTTTATTTCTTGATCGTAAATATTTACAAATCAATTTATTGAATACATCAAATTTCTGCATCCCTTTTAACCTAAATCTAATTTCAACCTGAAAACACGTGGAATACAAATTTTCTGATTGTGGGCCCATATCTGATGGGTTCCCAGCGCATCTAATACCCCAACTAGTTTATCCCCCAAATACTAAAATGGTTAACCCTTAACAGTTCAGTAGGGATTTATATATAGTAAAAGTCTTTTAAAATGAATTGCCTATTAGTTAACACAATAAAGTAGTTGGTGGGTATGTTTGTGCTCAGTAGTTGGTGATATGCATAGCACTGAGTCAGAGTACATTTCCTTCTGCACTGCAAACAAGTAAGTCATGAAATGATATGTCAAATACTCAAGCTACATCCAAATTGGACTCAAGTTGTTAGTGCCCCAGGTCACGCTGGGATGATGAAGGGCTACATGCTCAGGAAAGGTGGGAAGGTGATAGCGTGAAGATTGTGCTCTATACAATTGAGCATCATGGGCCCTGGCCCATCCTGGAGCCCAAGGGGTGAGCACACTCTGCATCCTCTTGTTAGTTCTTGTGCAGATTTAAACACTCATCATAGCACATTTTCAATTAGGGCAATGAATTTGGGGTAAACATTTCTGCATGTCACTATAGCAAATCTTCTCATAGAGAGAAATATAGCTATCTAGGGGTACCTCCAATTATTTATCAGGCTCTTCCCTGGTTGTAGATTTCATTTAGCTGCATCTGAGAGGAATGGCATTTTCTGGTTAATAAAGCTTTTCGATAGCTAGAGGTCAGGCTTCTCATACTCAGAACCACAAGTACTCAATATAATGAAAAATGGACTTAGGTGCGTCTCTCAAAGCACCAGAGAGAATGTCTACAAAGCAAGGTTTCATTCTTCCCTTTCCTTTCTAGATCCTAAAGGCAGCTATTTTTCCCAGTAAAAATTAGGATAAGTTTTCAATAATATCTATCTTGTAATCCCAATGTAAGTTATTAGCAATTTCGCATGATTAGTTCTAGAGATGTGTAGATTATAATTTTTAAAAAATTTAAAATTCTATTTAAAAATTCTAGAAGTTTGAAGAGTTTTAAAAAACCAGATCAAAAAATGTACTTATATTGGTGACTTATGGCCATAGTGTTCTTTTCAGAAACCAAACACGTCAGTCCCTACAGCATGGCCGTGAGAGAAGATATTCCAGTCAGGCCTATAGTAAAAAAAACCAGGACACGGGTCTGGGTTCCAGAGCTTCTTAAAGCAAAATAATGCTCTGGAAGCTCTTAAATTCCAAGCTTTGTGGTTCTCAGTGGCTGTAAGTAATATAAACAAAGTCTTTCAAGAGAAATTTCTAAAGCTTTTAATTTGATCTGAAAGCTTTGCATAAGCTCCAGATCCCAGGCCTGCCCGTGCCTTGGGAATCTCATTGCGACTTCCTAAGCACACTTGTCACTGTAGATTTCTGTCTTGTTGGGGGCTTCATGTTTTTATATTATATTATATTAATTATATAATATTATATTACATAACTTTTTGCTATTTCAGTTATTTAAAGGAATACTACATAACATCTTTCCTTCTTTTTTTTTTTTTTTTTTCTGCCAGGGTAAATACTTATGACTGTGGAGAAAAAATTTCAAGCTGGTTGTCAACGTTTTTTGGCCGTCCGTATCATTTGATCAGACAAAGTTCAGACTTTCAAAGAAATGCAAGGAAGAAACGAGGCAAAGGTATCACATTTCGGATTGCTTCTTAGGGGACAGGCACTTGGGTTTAACCCTTGCAGACACGAAAATCAGCCCACAAAATGGATTGACAGGGCAACGTGCTCATGAACAGAAAGTAGGGGGGGTCAGCCTCTGGCAGAAAGGTGCTGTGGTGTCCCCCAGGTCAGCAGGACCCATGTGTGGTCTCCAGGATGAGCCCGAGGAGGCCGAGGGGGGCTTGCAGCCTCTGCTCAAGCTCTCTGCCTCAGTCCTGCATGTTTAGAAGCACAATTAAGTTTTGTTAAAGAAAAACATTGGTAGCTTGCTGTATACTAAGAAAATCTGGACTTCTAGTCTTGGTCCTGACACCAAAGTTGTTGAGACCTTGGCAAATCCTTGAACCCATTGGTGTTGAACTTCTGTAGAACTCGACGGCAGAACATTGTAACGGCATGTCATCTACTTAGATTTAAGGGTTTTGACAGTTTTTCCCGCCATAAGCTGTTGTGAGCATAAAATGAGACAGCAGAGAAGGAAGTACTTTGAGCTAACAGTACCATATAGGAAGAGAGAGTTTTCAGGTGTCTGCTCAAATGTCACCTTCTCGGGGGAGCCTTGCCTGGCTGCCCTCCTTAGAACCAGGGCCCCTACCTGAACCTCCAGCTCATTCCCTGTTTTATTTTTCTCTGTGGCACTTTTCACATCCTATAGGCCATGCATTTGACTCAGTTATCCTGTTTATGTTCTGTCTTCCCTCTGTTAGATCATAAGCTCTGTGACGGAGGGGTTTTTCTCTGCTTTGTTCAGGGCTTAGAACAGACCTGGCACATAGTAGTTGCTCAGTAAATACCAGATGAATAAATGAATGGACTGGAGAGTTGCCACATTACTGGTTTGTGCAGGAATGACCTGGCTTAGTCACTAGCTCCCTGGGGGACTGGCTTGTAGATCTACACCTGGAGTGAGTCATGGTGGGCTTCAGGGAAGAGGTGAGTTTGGAGCTGCATCTTAACAGGAGAGTAGAAGTGTTCCAGGCAGAGAAAGGCAAGAAGATTACTGAGGAGCAGCATGGCAGAGCTTGGCATTTCATGGGTTCAGAGAAGGGTTTAGGAGGGTCAGACATGGGTAGGGGAGTGATGGGGCAGAGCTAGAGAGAAGAGATGAATGTGCTGCTGAGGAGTAAGTAAGCACTGTCTTCAGGTTGAAGAACTGAAGAATTCTACCCTGGGGAGTTTCATGATGCAGCTTGCATTAGAAAGACACCCCTGGTGAGGTGTGGAGGCTGCAAGGGAGAGGGAAATGAAGGAAGCAAAGAGTCCAGGCAGGAGGCGGCAGTGACTGTCCTAGTGGGAGATGGGACCTGGGTAGGCAAAGGTGGGAGCAGAATGAATCCGTTGGCTGCTCGATACAGGATCAGGAGTGTCAGCTTGTGAATATTATACTTCAAGGATGCCATTTACGGTGGAGAGGTCTCTGATGGTCTAGGTCTAGGCCTTTGAACATTTTTGTGTTGGTACACCTTAGAAGAAATTTTTTAAAGCTACACTACCTCTTTACGTTGTCATCTAAATTAAAAAAAAAAAAAGTTGCAAAGGATGTGATTTCCAGCATATTGCAAATATACAGGCTTACTTTGGAGATACTGAGAGTTCGGTTCCAGACCATTTCAATAAAGCAAGTCACAAAAATGTTTTGGTTTCCCAGTGCGTATAAAAGTTATGTTTACACTCTATTGTAATCTATTAAGTATGTAATAGCATTATGTCTAAAAATCAGTGTGCATAACTTAATTAGAAATACTTTTTGGCTAAAAAACTCTAACCATTATCTGAGCCTTCAGTAAGTCATAGTAACATCAAAGATCACTGATCACAGATCACTATAACAAATATAATAATGAAAAAGTTTGAAATATTGTGAGAACTACCAAAATGCAACAGAGATATGAAGTGAGCAAATGCAGTTGGAACAATGGTGCAATGGATTTGCTCGATGCAGTGTTGCCACAAACATTCAATTTGTAAAAAACTTAATACCTGTGAAGTACTTGCGAGGCATGATAAAGTGAAATGCAATAAAACAATGTACGCCTGTAGTCATTTAAAATTAAAACTTGTACATTGCCCTTTTAAATATAAACCAGTGGAGTCTCAATACCATAGTGATTTGAGTCTTATGAGTATTAACTTAAAAATATGTGTATAAACAAACTGTTTTTTAAGGTACAGAAATTTTCTTTCTTTCATTTTCTTTCTTCAACTTGTATTTCCATTCCACTTCCTTGAAGGAATTTTATCTTAGTGTTATATATTTTATGCTTGAAACTCTTTCCTTGATCACCCTACCATATTTATCTGAAACTAAAATTATATATAAATTGAAATGTATAAAATTTCTTAAAGTTTCCTGTGATTGTAGAGTCTCAGTGTTAGGAAATTTTTCCTAGGTTGAGTTCTTATCATAGTTTTTAATAGTACACAGTTGATCAAAGCAACAAAAGTATATTATAAATTTCAAAAAATAGTTATTAAACATAAAGAGAAAAAAATAGTGGAAAATGAATCTCTTAATGAGATGGCTGGCCACCTGTGATTAATTCCCATGTCCATGAATGACTGTCACCTATCATCAGAATAGCTGGTGTTCAGCACTGGTTCTCTTCTGAAGAATCTTATTTAAGTCAGTAAACAGCTGGGGATGAAGGTGTTTGGTTAACGCGCTGTCACTCAAACCTTTCTTCTGAGGCACAGGGATCTAACATCAAGATGACTTTAATCATCTGTCACTTGACAACTTAATTAGTTCCGGCAGTTTTGTGGTTAGCAAAGAATTGGAACCCATCTGACCTACAGGAGGATCAGTCACCCAAGCTTGAGAGACTTTTATTTTCTCAGCACAGACCCCAGGGTTTTGAACTGGTCTTTTGTTTTCCACCCTGGAGATTTTTAGCCCCCAGGGCCAATGCGCCATTTGCCCTGTGAAGGGTGAGAAGGGCCTTTTGTGGAGGGGCCTGGGATTGCACCTCACTGCTCCGGCAGAGCCATTTTAGCAAAGAAGACATGGAAATAGAGAATCTGTAAGCGATTCTCTTGGAAGTGTCCATTCTCGGGTACTCTGGGGTCCACAGGCCTAGTTCAGAGACAGCTCACTAGGTTTTGTTCCGGCCAGCCTTTATCATCAACATCTTGTATAAAGACAGCTATGGCCCAAAAAGTGGGAGCTGGAAGCTGGGTGATGGGCTGCAGTAATTCTGGAGGCCCTTGATATTTTCTTCCACTCTTTTTTTTTTTTCTTTTCAGTAGTTTTAAAACTTGTATTATTTATTTCTAAAGTCAATATTACACACTTGCCCGAGGGCAGAACCCAGCTTCTCCCTGACTAGATTCACTGACCAGATTCAGAAGATCTCACTGGGCCTGTGACCCTCATCAAGGCCCTTCTTCTTGCTTGGGGAAGGCCCCCCCCAACTCCCCACCTCCGCCCTGCAGCCCCATCTCTCCTCCTCTAAGTGTTGCCTCCAAGTTTTCTTTGCTGGAAGAATTTAACTTCAGCATTTTATTATTTTTTTCCAGATTATCAACAGCATATTCTAGAAGCTTATGTTCTTTCTGTTTTTGAGAAGTTTGAGCCATGCTTAGAACATTTTTTATTTCCAGGGCACCATTTTCTTCCCTTTAGAAACAGTCCCTAATATTTAAAAATGCAAGTCTTCCATTCAAGTACTAATCAGGCCAGGAATTCTACTCAATATTCTGTAATAACCTATATGGGAAAAGAATCTGAAAAAGAATGAATATATGTATACGTATAGCTGAATCACTTTGCTTACACCTGAAACTAACACAACATTGTAAATCAACTACACTCTATTATAAGATAAAAATTAAATTTAAAAAATGCAAGTCAATGGAAGCATGATTCATTTGCATTCCAAGAAAGCAACTCTTCTTTTCTAATTTATTTTATCTTAATTTTTAAATTTAGGTATAATTGACATACAACATTATATTAGTTTCAGGCATACAACATAATAATTTGACACTTGTATATATTGCAAAATGATCATCACGATAAATCCAGTTAATATCCATCATCACACAGTTACAAATTTTTTTCTTACGATGAGAACTTTCAAATATGCCATACAGTATTATTAACTGAAGTCACCACACTAGACATTACATCCCCAGGACTTATTTATTTTATAACTGGAAGTTCGTACCTTTTAACCTTCACCCATTTTGCCAAACCCCGCCGCCCCCCCTCCCCCCCACCTCTGGCAACCACCAATCTGTTCTCTGGATCTATGAGCTTGTTTTGTTTTGTTTTAGATTCCGTATCTAAGTGAGATTATACAGTATATGTCTTTCTCCGTCTGACTTTTCACTTAGCATAATACCCTCAAGGTCCATCCATGTTGTCGTTAAATGGCGAGATTTCATTTTTTTATGGCTGAATAATATTCCACTGTGTATGTATACCACATTTCCTTAACCATTTATCCATCAGTGGACACTTAGGTTGTTTCCCTCTCCAGCACCTCTTCTTTTAAATACTCCATCACTTTTAGATCAATCTGCTTGTACAACAGCCACCCTCTCTCTGGTGAATGAGGCACAGTATCTGCTGATAAACAGATCCAGTGTTTTGGAACTTCAGCAGCAATTAAGCACCAGGTAAGATCCCTGTACTCTTTGCTATTTACCTTGGGAATAGCAGACAGGTGTAACTACTTGCCCCTGGGAGTGAGCTGGTCACCTCCCTAGGGAGAAAAGGTCTGCGAATCATGAGTCCAGACCCTTCATTGAGAAACTGAGGCCCAGAGAAGTCACAAAACTTTTTAGGCCAGTTTCCCTTAATCTTTTAGAGGGTTCTCTTTTATCTTCCAATGTCCTTCTTGATGCCCTCGGGATGCTTGGCGGAGAATCCCAACCCTCATTTTTAATCATTTCAATTCTTAAACATTTAGTTGAATGTAATCGCCAGCAATTGGACCCACATTTTTTTTTTATTTTTTTATTTTTCTGTACGCGGGCCTCTCACTGTCGTGGCCTCTCCCGTTGCGGAGCACAGGCTCCGGACGCGCAGGCCCAGCGGCCATGGCTCACGGGCCCAGCCGCTCCACGACACGCGGGATCCTCCCGGACCGAGGCACGAACCCGTGTCCCCTGCATCGGCAGGCGGACTCTCAACCACTGCGCCACCAGGGAAGCCCCCTGGACCCACTTTTGTTGCCCACTCTCCCACTGTCCCCTGGCCCCTAGGAGCCTTGCATTACTTCCACAGTCATTTTGAGTGAAAAGAAGAGTGGTTATGAAAGCTTTTAAAGTTGTAATTGTAGATACTATTTGTTTGTATCATCAGACAGAACTAGCACCCTTGCCTGCTCACTCCCACCCAGGGATCTCCCAAGGGTCCTGGAAAAGTCAGCTCTAGAAAGGGTCTGGGTTGGTTCAAGCCCCCTCATTGTCCTTCAGAGGAAACTGAAGTCCCAAGGTAATCAGACAATCGGGGCAAAAAAGAAAAATCACCCAGCTCTTACGTAAGAGTTGGGACCGGCAGATCATTCATGGTCCACACCTGTCAACACCATGAGCTGGGGCTCCTGTGATGCTCACGTGCCCTGTGGTCCTGGGCACATGTGTGCACATGCACAAACATGTACACATATAGCTTAATAAAAGCTACAAAAATGGACTGTTTGTAGTAATTCCTGTTTATAGTCATTGGCAAAAACACACAACAGTGTTCCCTTGCCGAGGTCCAGGCTGCCCTCTTTAGGAGCTGAAGTGTGATGCCTGGTCCCTGGGCATTCACTGAGTTTTCCCGGTACTGAGTGACCCCCTTCCTCAGGTACCCTGGGCCCTGGATGGAGCAGGTCTGCAGTTTTCTGGGATTCTTGGTGTGGAAAGAGAGGAGGTGGGGACAGGCTTGCTGCAGCCCTGGTTCCTGCAGTCATGGTTTAGTGCAGAGCTGACAAGCAGGAGGTAGGAAGGCCAGGTGGTCAAAGGTAGGAGAAACAGCCTGTGGTTAGTACATAGCGTCCCTGGTTCTGTTTTCAAATATGATGGATGATATTGTCTCCATGCGGGCCATGGTAGCTTTTGGACATAAAACTTTCCCTATTAAAAAGCACAAAGGGAGTTTTGTTTGTTTGTTTGTTTATAACCTGAAGGGTAAATCCAGAATCAAAGGATTTTAGGACTGGAAAGTGCTAACCCTCTCATTTCCCACAAGGGCCCTGCAGTCCTCATCAATTGTGGGTGTTGCACATAGGTAGTGGCAAAGCTGGACTTGGGTATCCTGGTCCCTGGCTTTTCACATGCCAGGGGCTTTGAGATACAGACATGGGACCCCTTACTCTCCCCCAGCGTCTTTCAGTTCTGTCTCCAGGGCAAATTCCAGTCATGCTCAAGGATTTCCCTCCCTCCAAACTTCAAAAATTTTTATTAAAGTACAACAAAGTGCAAAAATCATAAGTACATAGTTCAGTGAATGTTTACAGATGTATATACCCACGTAACCACCATCCAGATCAAGTAGAGAACATTTCTAGACCCACAGACCCCTTCCTCATGTCCCTTCTTGGTCAACCCCACTGAAGGTTGCCACTAGTATGCCTTCTTTCACCCTAGACAGTTTCACCTTTTCTTAAACTCAATTTAATGGGATTATACAGTGTGTTCCTCTGTTGAAGTTTGCAGATGCTTTTTCAGTGTTTTTTTACCTTAGGGGAGGGCGTGCATGGAGGTGCAGGGAGCTGTTTAATGGTAACTTGTGCTAATAAACAAAAATTTTAAACAAGAATTACAAAAATAGCATATGCTTAGTTAAAACTGCACATGGGATGGAAGCTAGGAAATAAAATTTTTAATCGAGATACAATTGACATGCAACATTATATTAGTTTCAGGTGTACAACATGATTCTATATTTGTATATACTGAGAAATGATCACAGTAAGTCTAGTAAACATCTGTCATCACACATAGCTGGAAATTTTTTTTTAAAGATTGTTTATTTCTTTTTTTAATAAATTTATTTATTTATTTATTTATTTATTTTTGCCTGTGTTGGGTCCTCATTGCTATGCGCAGGCTTTCTCTAGTTGTGGAGAGCGGGGGCTACTCTGTTATGGTGCTCAGGCTTCTCATTGCAGTGGCTTGTCTTTGTTGTGGAGCACGGGCTCTAGTCACGTGTGCTTCAGTAGTTGTGGCACGTGGGCTCAGTAGTGTGACTTGCGGGCTCTAGAGTGCAGACTCAGTAGTTGTGGCGCATGGGCTTAGTTGCTTCAGGGCATGTGGGATCTTCCCGGACCAGGGATTGAACCCGCGTCCCCTGCGCTGGCAGGTGGATTCTTAACCACTGCACCAGCAGGGAAGTCCTGCAAAATTTTTTTCTTTTTATGAGTACTTAAGATTTATTCTCTTAATACCTTTTAAATATGCAAAACAGTCATTTTTTAGACAATACAGTATTATTAACTATAGTTGCCATGCTATACATTACATCCCCATGACTTGTTTATTTTATAACTGGAAGTTTGTACCTTTTGACCCCTTTCACCCATTTTGCCCACCCTTCTCCCCACCCCTGGCAACCACCAATCAGTTCTCTATAGGAAATAAATATTAAAACGTCCCATGTATACTCTATATTGCTTTATGATGTTCTAATATCCAAAAAGAGTGTGAGCTCTTGATACTTTTTAGGTCCTTGATAATTAAGCCTGTTGACAGTCTTTAAATGCCTTGTCCTGACTCTGTAGAATTGGTATTTTCTCATACGTTTATTCACTCGATCCCAGTTCACTTGGTTTCCAAAGTTCTTCATCTCTTCAGCAAAGATCTACTCACCCATTGCACTGCCTCTTGTGGGCTTCTCCATGGAGATGGGACCATATTCCAGGGAGATCACAGAGGTCTGTCCAACAGATGTGAGTCTCTTGGCCTTGCACTCATGATAAAAGCTTGTTCTGATCATCGAAAACTCAGGCCAGAGTACAATTGAGGAACTCAGGCATCGAGTGGTAGAAATGTTGAATTATTACAATAGTGCAGTTGTCCACCCTTCCCCACCTTTTCTCTTTTGGGTATGTCTTAAACAGTGATGAGAATGGAAAGGAAGAATTATTCCCAGTGAACAATCTCATCTCGCGTTTCCGTGCCAATATTATTACCAGTGGAACAAGGGCTTTTGAAGAAGAGAAATGGGATGAAATTTCAGTTGGTTCCTTGCATTTCCAGGTAAGTTCCCAGGAGTTCTATTATCCTTCCTCAAGGGTTGCCAATGGGGATTGACCTCAGTCCTAGGCCGGGATGGTAGCAGGTAGCAGGGAATCCCATGCCCCATCACATGCCCCACCCCCACCAGGCGTTGACTCTTACCCACAAAATCTCAGCAAAAGGGTATGTGACACCTGCATCCTGGGGTGCCCTTTGGAATGATCCATCCCTCCTTCCTCCGGGGAGGGCAGCAGTTTCACGTGGGGAAGAGAGAACGTACAGGTGATGAAGGTACAGACTTTGTCGCCGTGTCTAGGCTTCAACTCTGTTTCTTGGAATGCTTGTGTCTATGAGAACGTCCTCCTCCTGAAACCTGCTGGATTTTCTCGCTGTCTGGAGCTTGTGGAGGAGGACCCAGATGCCTCATGGACCTTCGGTGCCCATGGTGGCTGTACCTTCTCCCCATGCTCTCTCGCTTCTGGCCTCGTTGGCAGCCGGGGAGCAGCTTGCAGTTAGAGGCGAAGCCTCCAGGATGCTCTCCCTCCCCAGGCTTTGGGCTCCCCAAACTTGAAGTCTTCAGCTAACATCTACATTCCTCCTTAGGGCAGATAAGGCCCCCGAGACCTGATCCTCCGGCCTCTCCCATCTCCCCGAGCTCATCACCCCTCCCCTTCTGCCTGCCCTGCAGACCTCTCCATTCCCTAAACAAGCCAAGCTTCCTGCCTTAGCACCTCAGCCCTGCTGTCCATTCCACATGGAGCACTTTTCCTCCAGATCCTACAGGGTCTGAGCTCAGATGTTACCTCCTTGGAAAGGTTGTTCCTGACCCACCACAAGGTCACACTCTGCACAGTGTCTCCTTATTTCTTCAGAGCTTATGAGGGTGGGGACCAAGTCTATTTAGTCCCTGCTGTTCCTCTGGGGTCTAGGACAGTCCTTACCCAGAGTAAGTGCTCCAAACTGCTGATGGAATGAATGGGCAGGAAAGCTATGGAATAGCTGGGGACAGAAATATGGGTCATCTGCACAGGATGTCCCCAGTTCTTCAGTGGGGAATGAAATTATCTAAAAACAGTAATTAGCCAGTTGTATAAACTGATTGTAATAGGGCTACTGCACTCAAATGGAACATCACTCTAACTTCCAGGAAAGCAGTAAACAATAATTTAACACTTAATGAAGGATTTCAGAGGTCTGGGGTTTGGGGTAGGGGTAAACTGCGTGGCACCAATAGAAGAAAAAGATGTCCAAAAGATCTTTGTTACCCATTTAACTCTCCAAGCTTCCTCTTATCCTGGAAGCTGCTCCCCCTTGAAAGAATTATCTCTTTTCTCTTCCACAGACCTCTCTGGCACCAGGCTTCTGTCATTCCACTCAATCCTCCATCCCGGCTGACTCTTCTTCATTTTCTGTTGCTGTGTCCCTGCCATGCTATAAAAGCACCTGCTCTCAGGGTACATGCCCAGTAATGGATTGCTGGGTCATATGGTAATTCTATTTTTAGTTTTATAAGGAACCTGCATACTGTTCTCCATAGTGGCTGTATCAATTCACATTCCCACCAGCAGTGCAAGAGTGTTCCCTTTTCTCCACATCCTCTCCAGCATTTATTGTTTCTAGATTTTTTGATGATGGCCATTCTGACCGGTGTGAGATGATATCTCATTGTAGTTTTGATTTGCATTTCTCTAATGATTAATGATGTTGAGCATTCTTTCATGTGTTTCTTGGCCATCTGTATATCTTCTTTGGAGAAATGTCTATTTAGGTCTTCTGCTCATTTTTGGATTGGGTTGTTCAAAAAGAGTCATGTACCAAAATGTTCATTGCAGCTCTATTTATAATAGCCAGGACATGGAAGCAACCTACGTGTCCATCAACAGATGAATGGATAAAGAAGATGTGGCACATATATACAATGGAATATTACTCAGCCATAAAAAGAAACGAAATTTATTTGTAGTGAGGTGGATGGACCTAGAGTCTGTCATACAGAGTGAAGTAAGTCAGAAAGAGAAAAACAAATACCGTATGCTAAAACATATATATGGAATCTAAGAAAAAAAAAAAAAGGTCATGAAGAACCTAGGGGTAAGATGGGAATAAAGACACAGACCTACTAGAGCATGGACTTGAGGACACAGGGAGGGGGAAGGATAAGCTGTGACAAAGAGAGAGTGGCATGGACATATATACACTACCAAACGTAAAATAGATAGGTAGTGGGAAGCAGCCGCATAGCACAGGGAGATCAGCTCGGTGCTTTGTGACCACCTAGAGGGGTGGGATAGGGAGGGAGACGCAAGAGGGAAGAGATATGGGAACATATGTATATGTATAACTGATTCACTTTGTTATAAAGCAGAAACTAACGCACCACTGTAAAGCAATTATACTCCAATAAGGATGTTAAAAATGAAAAAAAAAAAGGGCTTCCCTAGTGGTGCAGTGGTTGAGAGTCCGTCTGCTGATGCAGGGGACACGGGTTCGTGCCCCGGTCCGGGAAGATCCCACATGCTGTGGAGCGGCTAGGCCCGTGAGCCATGGCCGCTGAGCCTGTGCGTCCGGAGCCTGTGCTCCGCAATGGGAGAGGCCACAGCAGTGAGAGGCCCGCGTACCGCAAAAAAAAAAAGCACCTGCTCTTACACATCCTGCCTGGTACAGAGTAGGCACTAAGTATATGATAGATGGAGAGAGAGAGGGAGAAATAAAGGAAGAAAAGAAGGAAAAGAGAAAGCACTACAACTAGACTAGGATCACTGTCAGAAACTTACCTTGTAACAAGTAAGTTGTAAGGTACCTGGGTACATGAATACAAGAAGGACTCTAAAAACACCTTTCTGAGATGCTTTGCTTTCTTTAGGTCATGATACTTAATAAACATCAATTAATGAAAGTTAAAATATGCATGCCCTTTGACCCAATAATTTCACTCATAGAAATCTATTCCATAAAAAATACTGTTACAAATATGCAAAGATATTTTACGAAATTACTCATTGCAATACTTTATAAATATGAAAAATTGGAGAACATCCTAAAAATCCATAAACGGGAAGTTTTTTTGTTTTTTTTTTTTGCGGTACGCGGGCCTCTTACTGTTGTGGCCTCTCCCGTTGCGGAGCACAGGCTCCGGACGCGCAGGCCCAACGGCCATGGCCCACGGGCCCAGCCGCTCTGCATAATGTGGGATCTTCCCTGACTGGGGCACGAACCCATGTCCCCTGCATCGGCAGGCGGACTCCCAACCACTGCGCCACCAGGGAAGCCCAAAAGGGAAGTTTTTAAAAATTAATTTTTATTGAAGTGTAGTTGATTTACAATATTATGTTAGTTTCTACTGTACAGCAAAATGAATCAGCTATACATACACATATATCCCCTCTTTTTTGGATTTCCTTCCCATTTAGGTCACCACAGTGCATTAAGTAGAGTTCCCTGTGCTGTATAGTATGTTCTCATTAGTTATCTATTTTATACATAGTATCAATAATGTATATATGTCAATCCCAAACTCCCAATTCCTCCTACCCACCCCCCTTCCCCCTTGGTATCCATATGTTTGTTTTCTACATCTGTGTCTCCATAAAAATGAAGTTGATTAAATAAAGTACACTACATCCATACAGTGTTGTCCTGTGCAGGCATTAAAAAGTATAAGCTATAGTTAATAATGTGCCTTTCAAAAAGTAAATGCTAAATTAGGAATCTGGGATTAACAGATACATGCTAATATATATAAAATAAACAACAAGGACTTACTGTATAGCACCGGGAACTATACTCGATATCTTGCAATAACCTATAATGGAAAAGAATCTGAAAAAAGAATATATTTATATTATATATTTATATTCTTATTATACTATATATAAATATTATATGACATAAATATGAATATTATATTTATATAATATATATTATATAAATATTATATATATATTTATGTAATTTATATTTTTTTCAGATCACTGTGCTGTGTGCCTGAGACATTGTAAATCAACTATACTTCAATTAAAAATTTTTTTTAAGTAAATGCTTAAGAGATGTTTGTTGGTGATAATACTCAGTGCTGAAGTAGTTGCAATGTGGAAAGATCTAACACATCTCTTTTGGAAAGCAATTTTTCACTGGATATCATCAAGTCATAAAAGGCTTATACTTGTTGACTTTATAATCTCCTTTTGGGAGATTTAGCCTAAAGAGAAATTCAAACAGGAAAGAGAGTTATGTGAATTAGGGCCTTTATTGCAAAATTATTGATTACAGCAAAGCATTAGAAATTATGCACATGGCTTCAAAGGAGAAGAGCTAAGCACATCAACCCATGGGAATGCCAGGCCATGGTGAAAACTGCAGAATCCGGGGGTGAGGTAGCTGTCTGCGAACGGACACCGAACAATTTCCGTTATGTATTGTGGAGTAATTAAAAAAGAGAAAGAAAGCCAGCAGCTCTCAGCTCTCAGCGAGTGTGTTTCACAGGGGCGCGTGTGACTGTGTGAGCTACTTGCTGCAGTCTCGCAGTCTCGAGCGATCTGTGGCCACGAGAGCAGCGCAGGGTGTGTGTCTGTTCATCTTCTCCCAGTATGCCCTCCAATCAGTTCTTTTCTTCCCTGGAGGAAGCCCAACATTCCCTGATAACCACCTGTGAGTCACAACCACTCTTCGTTTTCTTCAAAGCCCTGATGCAGTAGCCTTTAAGCTGATAAACGAATGTGGGTGATTCCCTAGAGGGCATTGGGAAGAGGCGGCACTTCCTGGCTCCGTGCAGTTTGAGTATTTCTCTGTGAGTCTGAAATTGGCTGTTTACAACGATTCTTCCTGGACCCAGATACCTCCCTGCAGAGTGTGACAGTCTGGTCACTTTCATGGCAACGCTGTCTTTTCCCTTCTCACCTCCCAGGTTTTGGGACCTTGTCACAGATGCCAGATGATTTGCATCGATCAGCAAACTGGGCAGAGAAACCGAAATGTTTTCCAAAAGCTTTCTGAGAGGCGAGAGAGAAAGGTAAGCATGATTGCTAAAAATGACACCCCATTTTAAGTTCCTGATGCATTGTCTACACCAGAACTAATCCTTAATGGTGCTGAGTAATTTTTAGAAGTCGGAAAACATTGTAAGGCTGATGGGCTACCATCAAGATGCAGACCTTATCCGCGACCCTGTCTTATTTTTCCTTTCCATTCATTTCCTCACTATTTTTATGACATGTATCTTTGATGCTTTCAAATCTTGTTGAAGAGATATGGAGTATAGATAAGAAATAGTTTTAAAAAAAAGTGGGGGGGACTTTCCTGGTAGTCCAGTGCTTAAGACTCTGTGCTTGCACTGCAGGGGGCACGTGTTCCACCCCTGGTCTGCGAACTAAGATACCACATGCTGTACGGTGCAGACAAGGGAAAAAAAAAAAGAGAGAAATAGTAAATAAGTAAAGTAATTCTATTGTCTCAATCATTATTTTCTTCGCCACAGAAATCTCATGAAGAATAAAAATGCCTTATGGTGAATAGGGTAGCTGCATAGAAAATAAATTCCACTATACTAAGTTTGTAAGTCATCTTCTTGAGGGCTAAAATGACTAAGTGTTGTTGTGGATTCCAGATTATAAAAGCTGAACTTCTAAGAGATTGCTTCATTAGGAACATCCATTTATTTCCGGGCTTGCACTTTCTGTGAGGACTTTTGGTTTGCAAAGAATTCCAGGAAGCCAAATAAGCAATCAGGCTGCACAGAACAATTCTTGAAAATTACCAGAAATAATGCAAGCATTTCATCTCTTCCCAGTAATAAACTGGCAAGTTAACTCATGGTAAAATGTTCTGCGTCGTTTCCTGTGTTTCTCCAAAACCAGAGCTTTGTTTCACAGTATTTGATTGACAAAACTCTCCTTACGGATATGGATAGGTATGGTCTGCAGAGCTGTTGCGCTTGAGTATTATACCAACAAGTCTGTTTGCTCAGCTGTGGCAGGCCGTGCCAGCTGGGGGCGTGGGGACCTGGAGCCTGCCCCATGCAGGTTGCCAGGAGAGAGGATGTGTGGGCACAATACTATGGTACATGGAAGTGGTATTTCTCAGCATCACAATAATTCTTGTGCACAAATCTTTTTATTTTTTAAATTTGGAATAATTTTAGATTTACAGAAAAATTGCAAAGATAGTACAGAGAGTTCCTGTGTACTCTTCACCTGTATGTACACAAATATTAAGGAATTAATTTATCCCCAGTCCCTAGCTTGGGGCCTGGAACGTAGTGGTGGCCAACTGATGTTATCACAGATCTGGGAGCACATCACATACTCCAAAGTGTTGTTACTGGCTCACTTGCATTGATGGCAAACGTTTTTTGTTTTTGTTTTAATTTAACTTTTATTTTATATTGGTGTAGAGTTGACTTACAATGTTGTGTTTGTTTGAGGTGGACAGCAACTTGATTCAGTTATACATATCCATATATCTATTCTTTTTCTGGTTCTTTCCCCATTTAGGTTATTACAGAGTGCAAAGTAGAGTTCCCTGTGCTGTAGAGCAGGTCCTTGTTGATGATGTGTTTTATATATATATTAGTGTGTATATGTTAATCCCAACCTCCTAATTTATCCCTCCGCACCCCCGCTTCCCCCCCCAACCATAAGTTTCTTTTCTAAGTCTGTGAGTCTGTTTCTGTTTTGTCAAGTAGTTCATTTGTATCCATTTTTAGATTCCATCTATAAGTGATATCCTATGATATTTGTCTTTCCCTGTCTGACTTAGTTCAGTTAGTATGATCATCTCTAGGTCCGTCAGTGTTGCTGCAGATGGCATTATCTCATTCCTTTTTATGGCTGAGTGATACTCCATTGTCTATATGGACCACATCTCTTTTATCCATTCATGTGTTGATGGACATTTTGGTTGCTTCCATGTCTTGGCTATTGCAAATAGAGCTGCAATGAACCTTGGGGTGCATATGTCCTTTCAAATCATGGCTTTCTCTGGATATACACCCAGGAGTGGGACCGCTGGATCATGCTGGTAGCTCTATTTTTAGTTTTTTAAGGAACCTCTATACTGTTCTCCACAGTGGCTATTATCAATTTCCACTCTCACCAACAGCATAGGAGGGTTCCCTTTCTCCATGCCCTCTCCAGCTCTCACTGTTTGTAGGGTTTTATTTTAAAATTAATTTTTATTGGAGTATAGTTGCTTTACAATATTGTGTTAGTTTCTACTGTACAGCAAAATGAATAAGCTATACATATACATATATCCCCTCTTTTTTGGATTTCCTTCGCATTTAGGTCACCACAGTGCATTAAGTAGAGTTCCCTGTGCTATATCGTGTGTCCTCATTAGCTCTCTATTTTATACATAGTATCAATAGTATATATGTATCAATCCCAATCTCCCAATTCCTCCCACCCCACCCCCTTCCCCGCTTGGTATCTATACATTTGTTTTCTACGTCTATGTCTCTCTCTCTGCTTTGCAAAAAGGATAATTTATACCAGCAGTCCCCAACCTTTTTGGCACCAGGGACCGGTTTCGTGGAAGGCAGTTTTTCCATGGATGGGGATGGGAGACACCGGGATGGTTCAGGCAGTAATGTGAGCGGGAGCGATGGGGAGCGATGGGGAGTGGCAGATGAAACTTTGCTCGCTCACCCGCTGCTCACCTCCTGCTGTGTGGCCCTGTTCCTAACAGACTGCGGACTGCTACTGGTCCGCGGCCCAGGGGTGGTGGACCCCTGGTCTATACCATTTTTCTAGATTCCACATATATGTGTTAATATATGATATTTGTTTTTCTCTCTCCGATGATGGCAAACCTTGAGTAGACTTACACAACTCTTCATTTTCGACCTCCCATCCTTATTCTGGAGAATTTGGAGAATTTAATTTACGTCACGCATTCTTATAGAAAACGCTGAGTTTTGCCCGTATTTTCACAAAATGGTTTTTACATCAGGGAACAGAGCAGAAATCGGCCTGACCGTGGTCAGAGGCCCAGAGGAGGAAGAAGCCCTCCTGTGGGAAACTCAGGGTACACAGGAAGGAGAAAATAATAGGTCCAGCAATAAAGAGGTACAGGCTAACTATCGGGAAAGAATACTTTAAACCGAGAATCTGTGTGGTCTAGGATATTAGGATTCTCCTTGTTTCTCACTACCTTCTACTAAATGACAGACAGGACATATCAAGTCCCAGTACATGTTTTTAAAGATCTGACTTAATTTTAGTGGAACATTATTATTTACAAAAGTATTTTAACTGCTAAAATAATCTAACTTCTGTTGTTACTGTTTTGTTCACAGGTGAACTTTGGGCTATACCTGATGCATACCTCTTTGGATTTATCTTCTCCATGTTACCTGTCTGTAGGATCTCAGGTGCTCCCTGTGTTGAAAGAAAACATAGAACACTATGATTTACCTGCTTCTGAGAAACAGCAGGAAGTTATCTCCTAAAGTTTTTTTCAGCATATATTAAAATTTCTCTTTTACAACTATCTCCATTCTTTTCTTTCTTCCAGTTTTGCTGAGATATAATTGACATACAGCACTGTGTAAGTTTAAGGCGTACAGCATAATGATTTGACTTATATACATCATGAAATGATTACCCTAGTAAGTTTAGTGAATCATCTCACATAGATATAAAATTAAAGAAATAGAAAACAATATGTAACTTTTCCTCTTGAAGGGAACTCATAGGATTTACTCTCCTAAATTTCATACATAACATACAGCAGTGTTCATTGTATTTATCATGTTGTACATTACATCCCTGCTACTTATTTATCTAATAACTGGAAGTTTGTACCTTTTGACTTCCTTCATCCAATCCCCCACCCACCTCCCCCCTCTGGTAACCACAAATCTGATCTCTTTTTCTATGAGTTTGTTTGTTTGTTCTGAAGTATAATTGACCTACAACATTATGTTAGTCCCCGGTACACAACAGAGTGATTCAATATTTCTATACCTTTCAAAATGATCATCAGGATAAGTCTAGATATGATATCTCATCATACAAAGATATTACATAATTATTGACTATATTCCCCACACTGTACATTTCATAACCTTGACTCATTTATTTTGCAACTGAAAGTTTGTACCTCTTAATTTCCCTCACCTGTATCTCTCCTCCTCCCACCCCCGCCCCCCACTTCTGGCAGCTACCTGTTTGTTCTCTGTATCTATGACTCTGTTTCTGTTTAGTTATGTTTGCTCATTTGTTTTGTTTTTCAGATTCCACATATAAGTAAAATCATACAGTATTTGTCTTTCTCTGTCCAATTTACTTCACAATTACCATAATATCCTAAGTCCATCCATGTTGTCAAAAATGGCAAGATTTCATTCTTTTTTTGTCTGAGTAATATTCCATTGTATATATGTACCGTATCTCTTTATCCATTCAACTTAGGTTGCCTCCATATCTTGGCTATTGTAAATATGCCGCAATGAACATTGGGATGCAAATATCTTTTTGAATTAGTGTTTTCATTTTCTTTAGATAACAACTCAGGAGTAGAATTGCTGGATCATATGGTAGTTCTATCTATAATTTTTTTTTTTTTTTTTTTTTTTTTGCAGTACATGGGCCTCTCACTATTGGGGCCTCTCCCGTCACGGAGCACAGGCTCCAGACGCGCAGGCTCAGCGGCCATGGCTCAGCAGCCATGGCTCATGGGCCCAGCCGCTCTGCGGCACGTGGGACCTTCCCGGACCAGGGCACAAACCCGTGTCCCCTGCATCGGCAGGCGGACTCTCAACCACTGCGCCACCAGGGAAGCCCCTCTATTTATAATTTTTTGAGGAACCTCTATATTGTTTTCCATTGTGGTTGCACCAATTTACATTCCCATCAATAGTGCACAAGGGTTGCCTTTTCTCCACATCTTCATCAGCACTTGTAATTTGTTTGCCTTTTTGATGATAGCCATTCTGACAGGTATGAGGTGATATCTCATTGTGGTTTTGATTTGCATTTCCCTGATGATTAGTGATGTTGAGCATCTTTTCTTTCTTTCTTTTCCTTTTCTTTCTCTTTTTCTTTTTTTGGCTTATAAACAACAGATATTTATTTTTCACAGTTCTGGAGACTGGGAGTCCAAGGTCAAGGTGCTTGCAGATTCAGTGTCTGGTCAGGCCCCTCTTCCTGTTCACAGCCAGCTCCTTCTTCCTGTGTCCTCACCTAGTAGAAGGGGTGAGGGAGCTCTCTGGGGTCTCCTTTATAAGGGCACCAATTCCACTGATAGGGACGGAGCATCTTTTCATGTGCCTGTTGGCCATCTATGTCTTCTTTGGAAAAGTGTCTACTCAGGTGCTCTGCCCATTTTTTAATCAAGGGCTTTTGTTTGTTTGTGTGTTTATGTTGCATTGTATGAATTCTTTGTATACTTTGGATATTAACCCCTTATTGAATGTATCATTTGCAAATATCCTCTCCCATTCAGTAGGTGTCCTATTTGTTGTTGATAGTCTCCTTCGTTGTGCAAAAGCTTTTTAGTTTGACATAGTCCCATTTGTTTATTTTTGCTTTTGCTTCCCTTGCCCTGAGGAGACATATCCAAAAAATATTGCTAAGAGTGATGTCAAAGAGACTACTGCCTATGTTTTCTTCTAGAAGTTTTATGGTTTCAGTCTTACATTTAAGTCTTTAATCCATTTTGAATTTATCTTTGTACATGATGTGAAAGAGTAGTCCATTTTGATTATTTTGCACGTAACTATCCGGTTTTCCCAGCATCATTTATTGAAGAGGTTGTCTTCTCCCTGTTGTATATCTTGCCTCCTCTGTCATAGATTAATTGCCCAGGGACTTCCCTGTGGTCCAATGGTTAAGACTCCGTGCTTCCACTGCAGGGGGCATGGGTTTGATCCCTGGTCAAGGAGTTAATATCCTGTATCCTGCATGCCACGTAGTGTGGCCAAAATATATATATATATGTATACACACACACACACACACACACACACACACACACACATATATACATATACATACATACATACATATATAAATTGCCCATATAGGGACTTGCCTAGTGGCACAGTGGTTAAGCATCCGCCCGCCAATGCAGGGGACATGGGTTCAAGCCCTGGTCCAGGAAGATCCCACATGCCACAGAGCAACTACGCCCGTGCGCCACAACTATTGAGCCTGAGCTCTAGAGCCCATGAACCACAACTACTGAAGCCTGCATGCCTAGAGTCCATGCTCCGCAACAAGAGAAGCCACCGCGATGAGAAGCCCTCACACTACAGCGACTTACCGCAACTAGAGGAAGCCCGTGTGCAGCAACAAAGACCCATAGGAATTCGTCCATTTCTTCTAGGTTGTTCGTTTTATTGGTGTAGAGTTGTAGTAATCTCTGATGATTTGTATCTCATTGGTGTTGGTTGTAACTTCTCCTTTTTCTTTTCCAATTTTATTTCTTTGGGCCCTCTCAGTTTTTTCCCTTGATGAGTCCGGCTAAAGGTTTATCAATTTTGTTCATCTTTTCAAAGATCCAGTTTAGTTTCGTTGATATTTTCTATTGTTTTTTAGTCTCTATTTCATTTATTTCTGCTCTGCTCTTTATGATTTCTTTCCTTCTACTAACTTTGGATTTTGTGTGTTCAACTGTCTCTGCCCTCATTAAGATCAACAACGTGTTTGGTAGAACTTGGTCTTTTGAACACAGAGAGTTCTTTTCCTCTTGAAGGTAGAGAGTGCCTTCACTAGCTTCCTTCTTCCTCTAACTCCACACTCTCCTTGTGTGCACAGCCCCACTCAGGAGGGCAGTTCTGAGGCTTCAGGCTTTCCAAGAGGCAAATTTATCACAAGTGCTGCATCCACACCCAGCAAGGCTCCCACATGTGTTAGAAGTATGATCATTTCTAATTAGATGAGATTTTTAGTGACTCTCACTGGGAATATTTAACCTCCTCTATTTTGCCATTTTACTATGCTCCTACTTTGCCTTTAGAAAGACACTTTAGGCTGTCTTCTTGCACTGAGGAAGGTAGTCTGTGCCCAGTAATCTTGAGGGAATATGAAAGTGCCTCCCTTCCCTCATGTACACAGAGGAGCTGGGTTTATGCTCAGGCCCTAGTGTGACTTGTGTCCACATTCCTTAGGAGACATTTGACCAGGATGTGTTGATCAAGGCGCAGGCCAGCAACCCCCTTCCTCCTACTTCCTACTCCTGCCCATCATTCCTCTCCCCCTTTGAGTTGCTGCACTGAGGATTGCTAGCAAGCTTGATGTCACACTCAGTGACTCGGTGTTATATGAGCAATTGTGTTCCCTTCCAGAAGCCCATCAGACAGTGTTGGTCCATCCACCCAGAGCCTCCAAATCCTAGTCAAGAGAGGAACTTTGGACTCGGAGGTTTTTTCAGGATAGTGGAGTAGAAGGACGTGCACTCACTCGCTCTTGCGAGAGCACTGGAATCACAACTAACTGCTGAACAGTCATCGACAGGAGGACACTGAAACTCACCAAAAAAGATACCCCACATCCAAAGACAAAGGAGAAGCCACAGTGAGATGGTAGGAGGGGCGCAATCACAATAAAATCAAATCCCATAACTGCTGGGTAGATGACTCACAAATTGGAGAACAATTATACCACAGAAGTCCACCCACTGGAGTGAAAGTTCTGAGACCCACATCAGGCTTCCCAAACTGGCAATCTGGCAACAGGAAGAGGAATTCCCAGAGAATCAGACTTTGAAGGCTAGCGGGATTCGATTGGACTTCAACAGGACTGGGGGAAACAGACACCACTCTTGGAGGGCACACGCAGCGTAGTGTGCACATCAGGCCCCAGGGGGAAGGAGAAGTGACCCCATAGAATACTGAACCAGACCTACCTGCTAGTGTTGGAGGGTCTCCTGCAGAGGCGGGGGGTGGCTGTGGCTCACCGTAAGGACACTGGCAGCAGAAGTTCTGGGAAGTACTCCTTGGCATGAGCCCTCCCAGAGTCTGCCACTAGCCCCACCAAAGAGCCTGGGTAGGCTCCAGTGCTGGGTCACCTCTGGCCAAACAACCAACAGAGAGGGAACTCAGCGCCACCCATCAGCAGACAAGCAGATTAAAGTTTTACTGAGCTCTGCCCACCTAAGCAACACTCAGCTCTACCCACCACCAGTCCCTCCCAACAGGAAACTTGCACAAGCCTCTTAGATAGCCCCATCCACCAGAGGGCAGACAGCGGAAGCAAGAAGAACTACAATCCTGCATCCTGTGGAATGAAAACCACATTCACAGATAGACAAAATGAAAAGGCAGAGGACTATGTACCAGATGAAGGAACAAGATAAAACCCCAGAAAAACAACTAAATGAAGTGGAGATAGGCAACCTTCCAGAAAAAGAATTCAGAATAATGATAGTAAAGATGGTACAGGACCTCGAAAAAGAATGGAAGCAAAGATCGAGAAGATGCAAAAAATGTTGAACAAAGATCTAGAAGAATTAAAGAACAAACAAACAGAGATGAACAATACAATAACTGAAATGAAAATTACACTAGAAGGAATCAATAGCAGAATACCTGAGGCAGAAGAATGGATAAGGAGACCTGGAAGACAGAATGGTGGAATTCACTGCTGCAGAACAGAATAAAGAAAAAAGAATGAAAAGAAATGAAGACAGCCTAAGAGACCTCTGGGACAACATTAAATGCAACAACATTCGCATTATAGGGGTCCCAGAAGGAGAGGAGAGAGAGAAAGGACCCAAAAAAATATTTGAAGAGATTATAGTCAAAAACTTCCCTAACATGGGAAAGGAAATAGCCACTCAAGTCCAGGAAGTGCAAAGAGTCCCATACAGGATAAACCCAAGGAGAAACACACCAAGACACATAGTAATCAAATTGGCAAAAATGAAAGACAAAGAAAAATTATTGAAAGCAGCAAGGGAAAAATGACAACATACAAGAGAACTCCCATAAGGTTAACAGCTGATTTCTCAGCAGAACCTCTACAAGCCAGAAGGGAGTGGCATGATATACTTAAAGTGATGAAAGGGAAGAACTTACAACGAAGATTACTCTACCCAGCAAGGATCTCATTCAGATTTGATGGAGAAATCAAAAGCTTTACAGACAAGCAAAAGCTAAAAGAATTCAGCACCACCAAAGCAGCTCTACAACAAATGCTAAAGGAACTTCTCTAAGTGGGAAACACAAGAGAAGAAAAGGACCTACAAAAACAAACCCAAAACAATTAAAATGGAAATAGGAACATACATATCGATAATTATCTTAAACGTGAATGGATTAAATGCCTCAACCAAAAGACACAGGCTTGCTGAATGGATACAAAAACAAGACCCATATATATGCTGTCTACAAGAGACCCACTTCAGACCTAGGGACACATACAGACTGAAAGGGAGGGGATGGAAAAAGATATTCCATGCAAATGGAAATCAAAAGAAAGCTGGAGTAGCAATACTCATATCAGATAAAATAGACTTTAAAATAAAGAATGTTACAAGAGACAAGGCAGGGCACTACATAATGATCAAGGGATCAATCCAAGAAGAAGATATAACAATTATAAATATATATGTACCCAACATAGGAGCACTTCAATATATAAGGCAACTGCTAACAGCTAGAAAAGAGGAAATCGACAGTTACACAATAATAGTGGGGGGCTTTAACACCTCACTTACACCAATGGACAGATCATCCAGACAGAAAATTAATAAGGAAAAACAAGCTATAAAGGACACAGTAGACCAGATAGATTTAATTGATATTTATAGGACATTCCATCCGAAAACAGCAGATTATACTTTCTTCTCAAGTGTGCATGGAACATTCTCCAGGATAGATCACATCTTGGGTCACAAATCAAGCCTCAGTAAATTGAAGAAAATTGAAATCATATCAAGCATCTTTTCCAATCACAATGCTATGAGACTACATATCAACTACAGGGAAAGAAATGTAAGAAACACAAACACATGAGCCCATGTGTCAAAAGTACTGAAGCCCACACACCTAGAGCCTGAGCTCTGAAACAAGAGAAGCCACTGCAATGAGACACCCGTGCACTGCAATGAAGAGTAACCCTTACTCGCAGCAACTAGAGAAAGACTGAGTGCAACAATGAAGACCCAACAATGAAGGTCAGATGCAGCCAAAAAACAACAACAAAAAGCACTACAATCAGGTATCACCTCACACTGGTTAGAATGGGCATCATCAGAAAATCTACAAACAACAAATGCTGGAGAGGGTGTGGAGAAAAGGGAACCCTCCTGCACTGTTGGTGGGAATGTAAATTGATACAGCTACTATGGAGAACAGTATGGAGTTTCCTTAAAAAACTAAAAATAGAATTACCATATGACCCAGCAACCCCACTACTGGGCATATACCCAGAGAAAACCATAATTCAAAAAGACACATGCACCACAATGTTTATTGTAGCCCTATTTACAATAACCAGGTCATGGAAGCAACCTAAATGCCCATCAACAGACAAATGGATCAAGAAGGTATGGTACATATATACAATGGAATATTACTCAGCCATACAAAGGAACAAAACTGGGTCATTTGTAGAGATGCGGATTCACCTACAGACTGTCATACAGAGTGAAGTAAGTCAGAAAGAGAAAAACAAATATAGTGTATTAATGTATATATGTGGAATCTCAAAGAATGGTACAGCTGAACCGGTTTGCAGGGCAGAAATAGAGACGCAGATGCAGAGAACAAACGTATGGACACCAAGGGGGGAAAGTGGGGGTGGTGGTGGTGGGATGAATTGGGAGATTAGGATTGACATATATACACTAATATGTATAAAATAGATAACTAATAAGAACCTGCTGTATAAAGAAATAAAATTAAAAAAAATAAAGGTTATACTCTATAGTTATTATAAAAAAAAAAAAAGAGAGGAACTTTGGAGGTTGAGGGATCCCATCTATACCCTCTCCGATGAGTCCTCCGGCAGCTTCCAGTTGAATATGTCCAGTGATGGAAAGCTCACTCTCTAAAGAAGTTATCCATTCCATTGAGTTGCTCAAAGGTTCCTTCCTGTACTGAGCTTATATCTGCCTCCTGTGATTTCCAGCCATGGGTCTTGCCCTGTCGTCTGTAGCAATCCACAGTATGTACCCTCTGCATCCACCCTGCCAAGTCCTTCTGAAGCATGGAGTCCACGTGTGAACCCCAGGTTATTGGCCAGACATTTAGTACCTTCCACCTGGATTGTTTGTTTGTCCAGTCACTTCTTTTCCCTAAACCCCTGCCCACCACTGCCCACAGCAGCTTCCTAAAGCCGGTCTTACCTACTGCTCAATTGTTTAACACAGCAGGCTCAGGCTTCCCTGCCTGACCTAGTCAGAGTCCTTGGAAATAGGAGCCAATCTGTTTCCTTACCTTATTTATAGGACTTTGTGTTTTTCCCAGCATAATGTGGGATTTTAAAGACAAGGAATACCTCTGTTGAGGTTGTCGAGATGGAATTTTGTGCTTGCACTTTTATTCGGTGGCAGGATTAAGTGTAAAAAGTGGCCTCTGATTCAGTAGTTTCTGAGGTGAGTGAAAGAGGAGGAAAATGAGGTTAGATGATTTATTATTTCAAACTATTTATTATAAATTCAGCCTCTTTGAAGACCCAGCAATACTGTATTATGTATCTGGGCCTGTCCTCATCAGCTAACCGATGGGAGAAAAACGTACTCAGCTGATGGCCCTCATTCAGGCCAGTTCCATACATGAGGAAACTCTTCCCAGACAGCATGCCAAAGCATTTTCCAAGAATTTGCATTCCATCAAATATGACTGGAGCCAAGTAAGAAAGCATGTTCTTCAAGAATTTGGTCACCTAGGTCATGAACATATTTTCAGATACAAAGTGTGATTCATTTTGTTCTTACCCGTTACCCATGTCACTTTTTTTCAGTCAATAATTTTGGGAATGATTTCAGACATTTTAATGAACAAGTGTTTTATTAATTACTTATAATAGTTGATTTCACATCTGTCTGTCTCCATCAGACTGTGAGCTCCATGAGGACAGGGCCTGTGCCTGTCTGGCTCACCAGTGTATTTCTAGTGCTGGCAGATAATAGGTGCTCAATAAAATCTGTTGACTCACTGGCTTTATTAAAGCTGGTCCTGTTTTTAAAATTGATTGATTGATTTCAAATGTAAATTGTCTTTTTGGCCTAATTTCAAGATTTCCCATATGCGATTTTAGCTAAAAGTGTGTTTTGTAGACTTTGTGGAGTGGTTTCATATTCAGATTTCTTGGGCATCTATGATTCTCTGTCCCTTCCTTGGTTCCCACATCCTGAACTTCAGCCCTATGTGCTTCTAGAAGAATATGAAAATCAAGGGCAATGTCATGTCCCTTGAACTTAATTCTAACACCAAATTCCAGAAAGTCACAGAAAGTCAAACTGTGTTTTTTATATGTCCTGAGTATAGGCAACATCATGTGTTCCCTTCATGGTTCTTGTAGCTGGGGGAGAGGTTCTCTTCTACACGCTTTAGAGTGACTCCTTTGAGCAGGGAGGTGGTGCTGAATTCTTCCCACTGAGATGCATCCTCATCCTCTCCTCAGCCTTATGGGACAGAAAAGGGAGCCAGTGATTCCGTCCTTTTACTGAAAGATGTCCATTCGTTTGCTTTTCATTCAAAATGTGCTGAACAGGTTCTAGGGCTACAGAAATGAAAGAAGCAGAATGTGTATTCAAAGATCTCACCATAGAGACAACACCAAGAGGGGAAAGACAGACCAATAAATCATCAGGTATGATATGGAGTGCTTCAAAAACATGTTAAACTCCAATGCACGCATTTGTCGTTTGGGATTTACTTAAAATGTCCAGATGTTCCTTGGTGAGAAAATTCTAGAGGGGTCAAAAATACAGTCAGATATTCCAGGATATTCGCCTCTGATGTTATGGTTTGACTTCTAGGCTGAGATAGATGAGCCTGCATTGCAGGTCACACAGGCAAAAAACTCATTTAGAACGTGGCCCTCCATACACATTCCATATTCTTATGTATGTGAAAACAGAATAGAGTGTTTATAACAGTATTTCTAATAACCAGAGTTGGAAAGGACCTAAGTGTCTGTTAACAGGAGAATGGAAAAAAAGTGATAGTGAAAATGAAGGGATAAGAACACAATGTTGAGAGAAAGAAGCAAGTTTCAGAACATGTGCAGTAAGATTGCCCAAAAAATCAAGCAAAACACTACCATGCATTGCTTTAGGGATACATACGTAAGTAGTATGTAGTAAAAGAAAGAAATGGATGGAATGATAAGTTATACATTTTGGGGGTGGAGAACTAGAAACAGGGAGGGCACGTGGGGCTTTGGCTCTATTGGGAATGTTTTATTCCTCTTAAGTTCTCTTTCTCTTGCCCAAAGAGCACAACATTGATCAAGAGATGGTGCCCAGCCTGCTAAGGTGTCATATGCGTCCCTGAAACTAGGCCAAAGGCAGGCTCATGAAAGCAGGGACTTGCACTTAGGCTAATAGATTTGCTATGTTAGTAGCAGGTGGTCTTATATGAAACTTACGAATAGAATTTTTAAGAAAGATTTTATTTTATTGTGGTAAGAACAGTTAACATGGGATCTACCTTCCTAAATTTTTAAGTGTACATACGTCATTGTTGGCTATAGGTACAATGTTGTACAGCAGGTTTCTAGAGTGTATTCATCCTGTTTAACTGAAACTTTATGGCCTTTAATGAGTAACTCCTATTTCCTCCTTCCCCCAGCCCCTGGCAATCACCATTATACTCTCTGATTCTATGAATTTGACTATTTTAGATACCTCATATAAGTGGGGTATCCTCATATAAGTGGAATCATACAGTATTTGTCTTCCTGAGACTGGCTTATATTTCATTTAGCATGAAGGTCCTCAAGGTTCATCCATGTTGTCACACGTTTTTCTTTCTCAGGATTCCTTCTTTTTTAAATTAAGGCTGAATAGTATTTCATTGCATGTATGTATCACTTTTTTTTATCCATTCATCTGTCCGTGGACATTTAGGTTGTTTCCACCTTTTGACTATTGCGTATAGTGCTGCAATGAACATGGGAGTGCTACTATCTCTTCGGGGTCCTGATTTCAATTCTTTTGGATAAATACCTAGAAGTGGGATTGCTGGATCATATAGTAATTCTATTCTTAAGTTTTTGAGGAGTTTTCATACTGTTTTCTATAGCAGCTGCACCATTTTGCATTCCTACCAGCAAGCATGCAAGCGTTCAGTTTTCTCCACATCCTCACCAACGCTTGCTGACTTTTGCCTTTTTTCATAATAGTGAGTGTGAGATGATATCTCACTGTGGTTTTGATTCACTTTTTCCTGATGATTAGCGACATTGAGCATTTATTCATATACCTGTTTGTCATTTGTATGTCTTCTTTGGAGAAATGTCTATTCAATCACTAAGCCCATTTTTAAAAATTGGGTTATTTGTGCATGTGTGTGTGTGTGTGTGTGTGTGTGTGTGTGTGTGTGCGTGCATTCATGTGTGTGTGTGTTTTGCTATTGAGTTGTAGGAACTCCTTATATATTTTGGAGATTAACCCATGATCAAATATATGGTTTGCAACTATTTTCTCCTATTCAGTAGATTGCCTTTCACTCTGTTGATTGCTTCTTTGCTGTTCAGAAGTTTTTTAGTTTGATGTAGTTTCACTTATTTACTTTTATTTTTGTTGCCTGCAGCTTTGATTTCATATCTATGAAATCATTGCTGGACCAGTGTCATGAGGCTTTTCCCCTATGCTTTCTTTTAGGAGTTTTACAGTTTCAGTGTTATGTTTAAGCCTTTAATCCATTTTGAGTTGATTTTTCTGTATGGTGTAAAATCAGGGTCCAATTTTATTCTTTTGTATTTGGATATCCAATTTTCCCAACACCATTTGTTGAGACTATCCTTTCCCCATTGTGTATTATTGGCACCCTTGCTGAATACCAGTTGACTGCATATGTGTGGGTTTATTTCTGTGCTCTCTGTTCTGTTGCATCAGCCCATATGTCTGTCTTTATTGCAGTGCCATATTGTTTTGATTACTATAGTTTTGTAATACATTTTGAAACAGAAAGTGTCATGCCTCCAGATTTGTTTTTCTTTCTCAGGGTTGCTTTAGCTATTTGTAGTGTTTCATGATTCCATATGAATTATAGAATTGTTTTTTCTCTATTTCTATAAAAAATGCCATTGAGATTTGATAGGGTTTTCATTGACTCTGTAGATTGCTTTGGGTAGTTGGACACCTTAACAATAATAAGTCTTCCAATCCATGAACATGGAATGTCTTTCCATTTTTTGATGTTTTCTTTAATTTCTTTCATCACACTGTACTTCCAGTACTATGTTGAATAGAAGTCGCAAGAATAGGCATCCTTGCCTTATTCCTGAACTTAGAGGAAAAGCTTTCAGTTTTTCCCCTTTGAGCATGATTTTAGGTGTGGGCTTTTCATATGTAGCCTTTATTTTGTTGAGTTACTTTCCTTCTACTCCTAGTTTGCTGAGAGTTTTTATCATGAAAGGGTGTTGAGTTTTGTCAAATATTTTATCTGCATCTATTTAGATGATAATGTGATTTTTATCCTTTATTCTGTTAATGTATCACATTAATTGATTTTCATAAGTTGAACCATTCTTGCATCCAAGGGATTCCTCCCACTTGGTCATGGTGTATGATTCTTTTAATGTGCTCTTAGATTTGTTTTGCTGGTATTTTGTTGAGGATTTTTGCACCTATATTCATCAGGGATATAGGCCTGTAGTTTTCTTTTCTGGTGGTGTCTTTGTTTAGCTTGGTAAGAGTAATACTGGCATCATAAAATGAGTTTGGAAGCATTCCCTCATCTTCATTTTTGGAGAATAGTTTGAGAAGGATTGGCTTTAATTCTTCTTTAAATGTTTCACCAGTGAAGCCATCTGATCCTGGACTTTTCTTTGTTGGGAGATTTTTTTTTTTTTTTCTTTTGCGGTACGCGGGCCTCCCACTGCTGTGGCCTCTCCCGTTGCAGAGCACAGGCTCCGGATGCGCAGGCTCAGCGGCCATGGCTCACGGGCCCAGCGCTCCGCGGCATGTGGGATCTTCCCAGACCGGGGCACGAACCCGCGTCCCCTGCATCGGCAGGCGGACTCTCAACCACTGCGTCACCAGGGAAGCCCAGACTTTCTATTTCTTCATGATTTATTCTTGATAAGTTGTAGGTTACTAGGAATTTATTTATTTATTTTAAAGATTATTCAGTTCGTTGGAGTATAATTGTTTTTGTTTGTTTGTTTTGTTTTTTTTTTGGCTGTGCTGTGAGGCTTGCAGGATCTTAGTTCCCCAGCCAGGGACTGAACCCATGCCTCCTGCAGTGGAAACGCAGAGTCTTAACCACTGGACTGCCAGGCAAGTCTTTGTTCATAGTAGTCTCTAATGATCCTTTTTACTTCTGTGTCATCAGAGTTGTAATATCTCTTCTTTCATTTCTGATTTTATTTATGAGTTTCTCTTTTTTGTTCGTTTAGCTAAATTTGTAAATTTTATCTTTTCAAAAAATCCAACACAGTTTTTGTTGATTTCTCCTGTTTTTCTGTTTTCTATTTTTCTTACTTCTGCTCTGATCTGTTATTTCCTTCCTTCTGCTAACTTTGCATTTAGTTCATTCCTCTTTTTCCAGCTCCCTGTGGTGTAAAGTTAGGAAAGCCATATTTTTTATTAAACAAATTGCTTTGCTTTTTTTTTTTTTTTTTTTGCGGTACGCGGGCCTCTCACCGTCATGGCCTCTCCCGTTGCGGAGCATAGGCTCCGGACGCGCAGGCTCAGCGGCCATGGCTCACGGGCCCAGCCGCTCCACGATGAACTCGCGTCCCCTGCATCGGCAGGAGGACTCTCAACCACTGCGCCACCAGGGAAGCCCTGCTTTGCTTTTGATACAAGTAAAAACACTATGAAGGGCTTCCCTGGTGGCGCAGTGGTTGAGAGTCCGCCTGCCGATGCAGGGGACACGGGTTCGTGCCCCAGTCCGGGAAGATTCCACATGCCGTGGAGCGGCTGGGCCCGTGAGCCGTGGCCGCTGAGCCTGTGCGTCCGGAGCCTGTGCTCCGCAACGGAAGAGGCCACAATAGTGAGAGGCCTGCGTACCACAAAAAAAAAAAAAAAAAAAAAGAAGAAGCCATTGGGGCCAAATGTTCCCCATCTTTCTCAGGTTCCTTTATCTAGCCAGTAAGCAGCCGAGGAGAGCACAGACTGCAGGGATCCAGTGGATCCAGAGATACACTGCTAGAACTGAATGCCGGCGGGCTTTTGAGGAGTGTTCTGATTGATGCAAGCGGCCTGCCGGGGGCCCTGACAGTGGATGAAGGCTTCACTGGATGGGCAGTGTTTGGAGCGCCTGATTTCTCCGAGAAAGGCTGAGGCTCATCTCACTGCAAGGAGAGTTCAGGGTGTAACTGGAAGCAGAAAGAAACCTAGGCTCCAGCTGACAGACACCTTCAGCCTGTTTTTTTCCAATTCTTTTTTTGGTGGGGCGGGGGGCTGACAGAATTAACTTCTATGTATCTCACTTTGCAGATCCCCAAATTAAAATCACGGCAAGCATCATTCCATGTGAGCAAGTTATTGAACATCTCTAAACCTCATTTGAAAAGTGAGAAAAACCACAGTATTTTCCTCATAAAATTGTTTGAGAATTAAATGGGACAATTTGTGTTTAGCACAGTGCCGCAAAATAATTATGCCTGAGTAAGCCACGTCTGCCACCTGGTGGCAATATTAGGTAAGTGCAGATTTTGTTCCTTCAAGAAGCTGAAAAATTGTTCAGATTGGGTCAGCAAATCCAGCAGAAGGCAGGCAAACATTACGGCACTTCTGACTCCTTGCCTGCCTTTCTTAATGGACCAGCTCTGAGAAAAATGTCTATGCTGATGGCAGAGTCCTTTAAAAAGTTGGTTCTTAAAAAGAGTTGGTTCATGAATTATTTCTTCGTCAGATGAACTTTGAACCTATATTGCATCAACCATTTTTTTGAGGTTCCCTATTTTTCTTAGGATTTTAAAGGATGCTGCTTTGAATTGGCAGTTCTATCCCTGTCTCTCTCTCTCCCTCCCTCCCTCCCCCTCTTTTTAATATATGGTACCTTCTGTCAGCAACAGATACAGGTCTTGTGGTCCCGAAGTTCGTACAGTTTTAAAGTCCTCTTGAAGGAAAAGGATACAAATAAAAATTGGGCACAGAAGCTAACCTTTACTTGCATGAGAAAAGACGGGGCTTTGGAAGACGTCTGTTTCAGGTGAGCGGCCCTGAGCTGAGCTTCGTTACTTTTGCAATGACTTCACCTTTGCTTGGTTTTCTGGCTGCTCTTCTTTCCTGGTGCATTTTTTGCGGTACGTGGGCCTCTCACTGTTGTGGTCTCTCCCGTTGCGGAGCACAGGCTCCGGACGCGCAGGTTCAGCGGCCATGGCTCACGGGCCCAGCCGCTCCGCGGCATGTGGGATCCTCCCGGACCGGGGCGCGAAACCGTGTCCCCTGCATCGGCAGGCGGACTCTCAACCACTGCGCCACCAGGGAAGCCCTACTTTGTTCTTTTGAAGTTTACAGAATAAATCACATTTTATTCACTTTCTAAGGTAAACAGCCACATGAAGACCTGTCCTGGTCTTTTCTCTCCCACCTGTGGGTGGAAAGTAATTTTTTTTGTCATCACTCTGAAATAGTGACTTATGCTGGACACTGCTTGCTCCAGTCGGGACTGAGACCTGAGATCTTGATGGGTATGTTAAATGAATGCATGGCTGTATTTATGTATTGTAAGTAATTAAAAACATACCCCTATGGACAGACATATACGTTTCTAGTTTTAAATTTTATAAGTAAGGATGCAGCTAACCTTTTGAACATGGCTATTTATATATTTACTTATTCGTTTATTTTTGCTTCTTTCAAGTGATTTCCTAGGAACATGAGTGGGATTCCAGGATAATAGCTATGAGAGTATTGTTAGGTATTGTTATAATGTTTTCCAGTAGAAATGTACTGACTTATAACTGTAGTGTTTCAGTAGCATGCTGGACCTGGCATTTCAGGTTCCCTGGACTGGGGGTCCTGGATGTATTGTAAGAAAAATACACTCCATTTCTTCCTTGGTTTAGCCAATTTTTTTTTGTGGTAGGCAACTTGTTAGCTCCAAGGAGGCAGCAGGCATAGTCTGAAGAAATGAGCCAGAGTGGCTTCAGGATTTGGAGAAGGTAGGAGTGTGCCTGGCAGTGGGAGACGGGGGAGGGTAAGTGAAACAGCAGAGTGGATGGAGTGATCCCACCCCTTCCCCCCGGCCCAGTTCCAGTGAGGCTAACGAGGCCCCCTCCCAACATACGTGTGGCCCAAGGCAAAAGTTCAAATGGAGGCCCATAATGCATACATCTAAATATATTTAAAATTCATAAATCAAACAAAATGTTAAGTAAAATGTGCTCTTCCTACGTTGACAAATATACCTTCATAACGACTTGGAAGGACAGATCTGAATTTAGAATTCTGACTCCTTGGCACTCCACACAGGAAAAGGATGGCATGAGGAGAGCTGGCCAAGCCCCTGGTTGCCACCATAGCGGTATCCTTTCTCCTCCCACCCCTGAGACATGAACTCCAGAAGTGTGGCCACCAGATCCTGCACGTCCGAACTCTGCCCATACCCCATTGCAAACAACCACGCCATAGCCTCTTCTTAGGCCAGGAAGCAGCAGGGGCCACCCTTAAGGGGATCACCCAGGGAAGAGACACACATAAGCATTGGAAATATGTTTAAGGTCATTTGGGCAGAGGGTTCTGTGGTTCCAGGTACCTGGAGACCAATCTGAAGAGAGAGCAGCTTGGGTGCCAGGTGGGCATGAACACTTGGACCTATGGACTCCTTGCCCTTTAGAGAGGGGTGGGCAGAGTGAGGCTCTCTAATGCATGGAGCCTAAGGCAGGGGCCCCTCTTGCTCTGGGCTAAGAGAAGTACTGGTAAGAACTTTCCTGGATAAAGTAAATTACCCCAGAGAGAGGACCTGAAGATACTCATGGAAAAAGCCATCTGTCCACCAGCTTGTCTGCAGTGAAGCCCACCAGGCAAAGTGCCTCTGTTATACCTCAAAGCTTCCAACCAGTTTTTTTTGTTTTTTTTGTTTTTTTTCTGTACGCGGGCCTCTCACTGTTGTGGACTCTCCTGTTGCAGAGCACAGGCTCTGGATGCGCAGGCTCAGCAGCCATGGCTCACGGGCCCAGCCGCTCCGCAGCATGTGGGATCTTCCTGGATCGGGGCACGAACCCGTGTCCCCTGCATCGGCAGGCAGACTCTCAACCACTGCTCCACCAGGGAAGCCCCCAATCAGTTTTTAATATGAACTAACAGCCAAGGATCACAGGAATTTGAGGATAAATTCTACTATAAAAGAAAAAGGCTGAAGGAAAGAGAAGGGAAAAAAACCCTCAAAGAACATACAAACAGTACAACGAAATGAAAACTTTAGAGAAAATGTAATCAATAATATCAGGGAAATCCTGAAAACAAGAATAACATGGAAAATCAGAGAACAATAAAAAAGTTCTTGAAAACTAAAAACGTGAATGCTGAAATTAAAAATTCAGAGGACTTCCCTGGTGGTCCAGTGGTTAAGACTCTGAGCTTTCAGTGCAGTGGGTGCGGGTTCCATCCCTGGTCAGGGAACTAAGATCCCACATGCCATGTTGTGCAGTCAAAAAAAAAAAAAATTCAGTAAAAGAGAAGGAACATATAGTTGAGAAAAATCTCACAAAAATTGGAACAAAATAATCAAAGAGATGAACAGGGTGGAAAAGTTAAGAAAATTAGAAGGTCTGTTTAGTGTCCAATATCCAAATAATAGGAGTTCCAGAAAGAGCAAGCAGAGAAAACTGTGGAGAGGAAATTATCAAAGACATGATTCAAGTACATTCCCACAAATCAAAGAACAGGATCCCTAGGCTAGAAATAGCAATGGAGTCTCAATATGATGAATGAAAATGAACTCCCTCCAGGGTAATTTATGATGCAATTTCAATATATTGGGAATAATGAAAAGGTTCAAAATATTCCAGAGAGAGGGAAAAGAAAATGTTACATATACAAGGTAGGTAATCACCAGACCACACATCGTCTCAATGGCAGTAATGAAGCAATGTCTCAAAATTGAGTGAAAATCATTTTCAACCTAGAATTTTGTGTTGCAAAGACGACTGCAAGAGTCACTCATATGTGGGTAGTGATGCCTTTCTGCAATGTGACTTTGCTTCTCCTCCCATCAGGGAGTGGATTCTCTTTCCCTGCTCTTTGAATCTAGGCTGGCCTTGACTTACTTTGGTTAAAAAAACAGTGGCAAATGTGACACAGCATAAACTCTGAGCTCAAGGTTCAAGAGACCCTGCAGGTTTTGCTGTTGAACTCTTAGCCTGCTACCCTAAGACTGCCAATGGGAAAAAGCCAGGTCTAACTTACTGGATGGAGGAAGAGAGACCTACTTAGTAAAGTCTACAAGTTCATGAGATACATTTTCTATCTTCCAAATTACTGTGGGCAATTGTTTTCTCGCTACATAACACAGGTAACCATATTCCCAGTCTTCAGTAGTAATTTTCTTACCACTTTTCCTAGGACCTGGCTTCTTCACATGGTAGTTTCAAGTCCATATGCCGAGAGGGTGAGAGCAGATGCTATAAGGATTCTTGAGGTCTAGTTTCAAAAGCCACACGATTCCACCTCCAACATATTCCATCAAGGTAAGTCACACAGCCATCCCCATTCAAGCCGTGGGGAAATAGACCCCGCCTTTTGATGGGCAAAGTGGCAAAGTCATATTGCAAAATGGTGGGGGGAAAAGGGATGGGAAGGGATGTGGCCATCTTTGCTAACAAAACAACCACACCAAGGCAAGAGTGAGGATAGAGAATAAAAATACTTTCAGACATAAAATTTCTCAAAAACGTATGTTTTCTCAGGAAGCTACTGGGCTATGTATTGACAAAAATTGAGAGAGTAAACCGAAAAACAATATGACATGTGACCTGGGAACCAGGGGTTCCCACACAAGAGAGATGACAAGGAAATTTCAAGTAGGATAGGGCTGAGAGAGCCACATTCCAAATCAGAGCAGGAGGATGGAGGACTGCCAGAGGAATGCTTCTGGGAGGGATGTCTGAGGGGGAAAATATAGCATTGAGAAATTATTTGACATTATTAAAAGAGGAGTTTTCAGAGCTGTTGCAGGATATGAAATCTAACCAGCTGCTCAAGAAAAAAATAAGCAACTGAAAAAAAAATTGAGGCAAATATTAACTTCAGAAAAAACCAAAAAGTTGTACTAGAAAGGCCATGTAATCATGTGCACTACTTGACATAAAAGTGAACAATAGTAACATAATCATGGGGAAGTGGTCTGTAATTTTAGCAGGTAAGAAAGTCAGTGTATTCTCTAAAATTCCTTGATCAAAGTAGAGCAGTGTCCTTATTATTTAGAAGTGAGTGCCTCTGGGAAGTGGGGTGGGATGTGGGTGGCGATTGTGAAACAGGGGCTGATAGTTTTTGTTATAACTTTTTATTACTCTTAACCTTTTAAACTAAGAGAAAGCATTACATTACTAAAACAGAATGATTTCAAAAAATACGTTGAGAAAAAAATTGGCTGTTAATCAGAGGAAAAATTTATTGCTAGGAGCAGTTTCAAGGGAGTTGTCAGGGCAGAAATCCTCAAAAGAATTGAGGATGACCTATATGATTAAATTTTTAAAAGGTTTCGTTTTAGGTGCCAGTCGCTATTTGAAGTTTTAAAACTAAAATTGAGTAAGACAAATTCCAATCCTAAAAGTCTTATGGTTTGGTAGAGTAGGCATATGGGTAAGCAAGTATTTTCAGTGCAACATGAAAAGAACTACCATAGAGACATGTAGAAAGTAATCTGAGACCACAGAGGAAAGAGAGACCGTTCTTGTCTGCGGTGAAGCTGGAGATGGCTCTCTAGAAGAGCTGATCTTAGAAATGTGCATTGGAGGATAAATGGATTCAGCTGGCCAACTAGATAGGTATCAATAAAAGCATTTCAGGTTGAGAAGCTCACCATGAAAAATCTCAGCATGTCTAGGAAGGGGTAACAAGTTCAACGTGGCCAGGATGTGAAGTGGGGACTGACCAGAGGTGAGCCTGGAGCCTAAGAGTGGGGCAGATCTTAGATGGTCTTGTGGGTGATGCGAAGGGGTTTGGCATGTAAGGATTTTACCCTAAGATATGACACATCTAATGCACATTTAAGAATGATCACTGGTTCTGGGGAAACCAGTAGAAGATCAAATGCAGGTTGCAAGACTGGGGAAGAGAGGCTCATTAGAAACCTAGCGTAGGAAGTGAGGGCTAGACAGGGGGAGAGTTGAGAAATATTTCAAAAGCTGATTCAGTGACAGGTCATAGTGACCAACAGCAAGATCCAGGACGCAAGCTGACTCTGATGTTCACTCATTCATCAGACATTTATTGTGTCCTTTTCTGTGCTAGGCACTCTGCCAGGCACTGGGCGGGGGGTGGTGGTGGTTTAGGGTTGAATACCACATGGTCCCTGCCCTAGAGGAGCTTTCAGTTTAGTGGGAGCAGAGAGATGTATTAACAGTAACGGTAGCTGTGATGCTCTATTCTTAAGAGGAGAACAGAGCCCAGAGGGACTGAGAAGCTGCCAAAGAGGGAGAAGGTAACCCAGAGTGGGTAGAACTAATGAAGCTGAGAGGAAGAGAGTTTGGGAAAGGAGTGGTCCAGAGTGACAGATGCTGCCGAGAAGGTGGGTAGCAGAGCTGAGGTGTTCCCCAGACAAGGCAATTAGGATGGCATTGATGATCTCAGAACAGCAGGGAGGGCTGCCCACCAGGTGGTGAGATGGTCATCCTCACCAGCAAAGAGGTGGTGAGGATGCTGAGAAATGAATATAGCTCTTTCAGAAGCTGGTCAGGAAGTGAAGAAGAGATAAGCTACTGAGAGGCAAGCTTCATAAAGATGTAGCTTTTAAGATGGAAAACACTTGAGTATTTATTCTCATCAGGACCAGCTACATGACTTGTGGATCCCAGTGCACAATGAAAATTCGGGTCCTCTTGTTAAATCATTAAGAATTTTTTTTTTTTTGCGGTACGCGGGCCTCTCACTGCTGTGGCCTCTCCCGTTGCAGAGCACAGGCTCCGGACACGCAGGCTCAGCGGCCGTGGCTCACGGGCCCAGCCGCTCCGCGGCATGTGGGATCCTCCCGGACCAGGGCACGAACCTGTGTCCCCTGCATCGGCAGGTGGACTCTCAACCACTGCGCCACCAGGGAAGCCCTAAATCATTAAGAATTTTAAGACAGCAACAGCAGAGTGTGAAACCAGTGTGGGGCTCTTCTAAGTGCGGGGATCTATGTGACTGCCCAAGTTTCATGCCAGGAAGCCAGTCCTGATTCTCAGGGGAAGGAGCCCAGGAAGGAAGGAAGAAGGAGGCTAGATCAGTGACAGAGCAACTGGGAAGAGAGGGACTCAGTGTCCAGATGGAGGTAGAGCCTTGAGCAAGAGGAAAATCAGGGCTTTGGTCATCTTCTGAGATGGAGGAGGTGTAGGCTGGAGATGGAAGATGGAGAGGAGGGAGTGCTGGAAGGGGAGGACTTCACACTGGAGACATGATTTTCTTTACTGAATAATCTGTAGGTAGAGGAAAGTGGCACAAGTGTGTGGCAGCCTGAGAGGAGTGGGAGGCCACACTGAGCAGTGCTGAGGAACCTGGGGTGTATAGGTCATTGAGAGTGACTATTGCCAGCAGGCACTTGGCGGATGGGGAGGGAGCAACCTAGGGACTGACAGGTGAGGCCGGGAAAGTGGTACAGTAAGGAGGCCTCTGAGCTGATGGGGTGGCATTCATGTTGGGACAGAGATGAGAAATAGGGCGGCCAGAAAGACTGGAGGGCTCCCTCACTGAGGAGGGGCGAATGTGGTGGTGAAAATGGGAGGGTAGGAAGTGGGGGTCAAAGGAATGCGATTTTCAGGTTTAGTGTTCTGGCCAAGAGCTGATGGTGAAGTTGGTGTACTGGCCCGTCTAAAAGACTCATGCAGAGAGTTGATTAGCAAATGCAAGGAGAACTAGAAGTTCTGCTGGAATGAGCAGGTGTCATGGATCATTGTTATTTTAAGAACAGGCGTAAGCCTCACGAGTGACTGGGAGGTTCCATAGAGAGAGAAGGTTAAAGGTGCGGGTGAAGAGGCTAAGTATGGGATGAGTGTTTCTTGCCTTGAAGCCATAAGAAAAGGAGAGAGACATGTTCTTGAGCCGCCTTGTGAAGACGCGGATGTGAGAGCGATTGGGTATATTCCATAAGACCTACTTAAGATACAGGGAGAACGGCGACCTTGGCCACAGCCTGGTAATGGAGAAAACCGGGAGTTCTTATTGGAAACGAAGGGGGTCACCCTTGAGCAGCCAGGAGTCTCGAGGCTCAGGCAGGCCAAGGCGGGCAGGCTGCAAACCTTCCCTGCAAGTCCCTCGGTTGCCAGCGGGTCCCTAGCTCTCTGCCGGCTCCGTGCAATTCGGTGACCTCGCCGGAAGCGCCCCCCGCGGCCCCACTAGCTCCGTTTAGGGCTTTCGAAGACCTAACTGGCTAAGAGGCCGCAGTCATGCCGAGGGTCAACCAGGGCGTCAGGCCTGGCGCTGGGGTGTCGAAGCGGAGCCTCGCAGCTCCCCAGGCCTCCCGCCTGGCGCCCCCGGGCTTGTCTCTTAAGAACAGTTACCAGGGTTCGCCGGTTCACCCTCCTCCTTTGTAGTTTCCTTCTCCCCAAGGGAAACCTCCCCCGGAACCCTCGCCAGGGCTCCAGGTGCTTGCCACCACCCCGCTTGCTTGCCGGGGGCCGGCTTCTTCGCCTCCTGGAGCCCAGCTGGGGTTTTCCGCGTCCAGGCAGCGGGAGCCCGGCCGCCGCCGCCTTCATCTGGAAAGAGTTAAGCCCTCTCTCAGATGGATAAGCAGCCAGGGGACGGCTATGCCCCCGCCCCGCCCCCATACCCCGGTTCCCCGAGCCCCGAGGGGTGCAGCTCGGCCGGGGCTCCCTCGGTCTCGGGGCGCACGTGCAGCCGGTGGCCCAGGCGGTGTCCGCGCTGCTGGGGTCTGCCCGCCGGGGGTCGGGGGGTTCTCCGCCCCGCCGCCGCCGCCAGCGGACTTGGCGCAGGGCAGCGGATACTGCACGAGCCATCCTCCCTATCCTGTTCCACGCGGCGGGTCGCGTGGGTCTCGGCGGCAGCCGGGCGGGCACAAGGGGGACGCCGGAGGGGAGGAGCCGGAGAGCGAGAGGAAGGAGGGGGCCCGCCGGCCCCGCCCCCGCCCCGCCCCCCGCGGCCGGAGCCTGTGAGCCCGCGAGCCAGCGAGCTGCGGCCGCGGCCTCCACAGCTCGCGGTGACCCCGGCGTCCCGGTCCGCGGCCCCGCAGATCCCGGGGCCCGCGCCCCCCTGGGGCAGGGATGCATCATGGCCACGCTGGCTTGCCGGGTGCAGTTCTTGGACGATACGGACCCTTTCAACAGCACCAACTTCCCCGAGCCCAGCCGGCCGCCGCTGTTCACGTTCCGCGAGGACCTCGCGCTCGGTACCCAGCTGGCCGGGGTCCACCGGCTGCTGCGGGCGCCACACAAGGTACGGCCCGGCGCTGGAGGGCTGGGCCCCCGGGACGCAGTCCCTGCTGCGGGGCGCGCCGGGGTAGGGTCGCCACGGGCAAGCTGGGCTGGGCGCAGCCGAGAGACAAGCGCCCAAGGACAGACCTCCCCCCTCTCCGTTAGGCAGAGGGGTCCGGGCGCCCGCCGGCTGGCTCGGGTTCTCCTAGGCCAGCGAGGAGGACAGCCCCGCGTTCCGGCCCGGAGCGGGGGCGGGGGGGCGGCGGACTGGGCAGAACAGGTGCGGCGCCGGTCGGAGGCGGGATGGAGAAGGTTCCCCACGCCGCGCCGTTCGCTCGGCCGGGTGGGCGGGGTGGGGCTCGGACGCCGGCAGTCGGTCCCCGCACCCGGGCGGGCGCCGAGCGGCGCGCGGAAAGAACCCGGGCCCCGGGGGGCTCTGGTCCTTCGCAGAGGAGACCCGAGCGACGCGCGGGACGAAACCTCTCAGGCCTCTGGGGCCGCTGCGGGCGGCCGCGCGACCCTCGCGACAAAGCACGCTTCCCGGGGACACCTCTCCTTCCTCCCCTGCGGGGCACCGCGGAGGGCGCCGCCCGCGCGCTACGATAGTGCTCGGAGCAGCCCCTTTTCCTTAGAAGAAGCAGGTGGCCTGGGGGACCTTGGAGGAGCAGTGGCTGTGGGAGGAGGGGCGGGGGCGCGGAGGGGCGGCGCGCGCAGAGAGCCCCAAATGAGTGTCCCCTGGGAAGAATGGCTTCTCAGTCCACCCGATAGTTTTTTTTTTAACCCTTTTCAGGGCAGGCATCTTGCAAAGTGTGTGCTGCGAAGAGCTGGGCGTTGAAAGCCAAGCATTTAGTTACCCAGGAGAGCCCTTCCTCCCACTTAGTGACTGCACCTTGAAGAATTACTTCCCCCGTACATTTTTTTGTTGGCTTAGGGTTCATATCAGAGCTTGTAGATGATTTATTCCTTGAGGATCAACACTGATAAATATTTGGAAGAGATAACCCTTGATGCCAAAAAGAACAAAATCGATTTAAAATTTTTTTTAGACTTCTGTATGCTGTTCACCTGCCTTGGAAATAGAGAGGGAGGTTGGTGTGGGTACTGGTGAACATTGGCAGTGGTGTCTATTATATCACTGCTTCTCCCACCCCCCACCCCCAAACGCCACTTCTTAATGAGTAACCTGTCTTCAGGAATGAAGAATGGGGCAGTTCTATCTCCTTTTCTCTGTGCTGGTGCAGGATGGATACAGTCACTGCTCCTGGGAACCTCTCTGGCCATAAAAGGTTGGATTGGGAGAATGATGTTTTTAGTGTGGACTCAGCTTATCAGAATCACTTTTGTCAGTTATTTGGTTCTTCTCAACCAGTGGGTTCAGTTAAGAGTTTTCGAAGGGCTTCCTCAGCATCATGGTTATTTCATTCATTATGGTCTCTGATTACAGTGATCTTTTGTTGAAACCACAGAAGACTCATAATTGTGGTCCTGTGACCTTGAAGTACTTTCCTTGGATTTCAAGCCCTATGTACACCGGCTGACCTTTCAAGCTGGAACCTGAAGTACATTTTTATGTTTCCATGGAATAGCCCCATAGCCTTGATCCAGTGTTCCTGGTCTCGTAGGAGATCCTGATGCTCCAGCATTACACCACCCCCTCCACTGCCCCCGACCCCCTAGAAGCCACAGCACAGCAGTTGCCCTGGCTCACAGGACTTTCTGAGATGGCCCTTGTAGAATAAATGGAACCCAAATACGTCCCACAGAGACCCTTGACTCCTTGTCCTGCGGGGGGCCCAGCCATGCTCAGTCTGAGTCTTTTGCCTGCAGACCCTTGCAGTATAGTCAGATGTTTGGCATTGTTTTTCACATCTAGAGCCGACCAATTGGCTAGTTCTGTTAGCAGCGTTCTGTAAAGGAGAATTCAGGGCGTTTATGTGCCTAGGTGCACATTTATATTGTAAAATTCTAGTTAATTTCCAGCAGGGAATCTGCTGGATTGGATGATGCATCTGCGATAGAAAGAGCCAATGAGTTTTGAGCACTTGGTATGTAGGTTTGTACTCTATTAGGGATGTCAGTGCAGGATCTCATTTAATATTACAGACGTCTGTGAAGTGCAGACTTTTACTATACCTATTTTACAGATTAGGAAACTGAGGCAGAGAGCAATTAAATAACCTAGTTTCTCTGTTACGAGTGCGGAGCTGAGATTCAAACCTTGTCTGTGCGGCTTGAGACTCCACTGCTGTTCTGCTCCCTGGACCAGCTGTTTGGCGGTGGGCAGAAGCCGCATCTCCTCGGGCTTCCATTCCATTAACTTGGGGAGTTTCCTGAATCAGCTTCCTAGGCCAGGTACTTTTTGGCCTGGGGCAGGTGTTACAAGCATGAGTAAGAGCCTTGAGACAGAATTCCAGCCTGGTAGGGTTCACAGTCAGAGGTGGGAACAAATAGTTACGAACCCTGCTGTGAATTAGCTAACAGTGAGGGAATGGGCAAGCCCCTGCCATGGGTAAGGTTTCCATGTCCCGTGGAGCCCAGCCTGGCAAGAGGAGGAGTTCCTGGGGCATGGGGCGTTCTGGGTGGTGAGAGGGGAGAAGCGTGATTGTGAAACATGCAGACACTTCAGCATCCTCAGCCGTCCTGCCTGGGGGTGTAGACTTCTGCTTGAAGGAGACGGCACACACAGCAAAGCGTGCAGGGCCTAAGTGAGCGGCTGGATGAATCGTCACTAAGTGAACACACCTGTGTAACAAGCCCCCTACAAGGCCCCTGCAGAGGGTCTTAATCTGTAAAGCTCCCCTAGAGATTCTCCTGTGCTGGGAACCTTTGAACTGGTTAACCTCTTAGGTCCTTTCCAGCCCAAACTTGAGTCTATGCATCTTTTCCTAACCTAATGAAATATGTCTACATTTATCTCATGTTTGCTGACTCCATTTGAAGTTAGTTGTTCATTTAAACCATTGTCTTGGACGAAAACAACATGTGCTTATAATGCTTTATCATGTTTTTCCCCAAGCTGCTAGACGGAAAAATAAAAAACCACCCCAGCCTTTTATAGTAGTTCTAAGAGAATAATTAGATAAATGATTAGTCTGATAACAGAAAGGTCAGAACAGGTACCGTATTCTCACTGAGGGAGATGTTTATTTTGGTGGTTATATGTTTTATCTGGACTATGTGAGGCCTTTTGTTTTCAAATGCTGCATACACAGGTGTTTATTTCTGGTTCAGTGTCTTAAGAAGAAAAATAATTGTAATTACAGGACTTATAATTTAGAAAAAACTGTGCAGTAGAATTAATAGAATCCTAGACCTTTCAAAACTTAGATGTCTTTGGATTGTTTGACACCAAAAGTGAAGGCTCTAAGGATTCTTGCTTCTTTTTGATAGGCACAACTGGAATTGTGGTGGTACCAAAAAACTGGTAACTAGCTTGCGTGTCAAAACAGCAATTATGACCTAGTAATTTAATTCAGGGAATGTTTCCGTGGCTGCTGCGGACCAGAGAGTAGAGTAATAACAGTTCCCAGGTCCTGGCCACGTGCCCGAGCCAAGCACCGTCCCAGACACGCATCATCTTGCCAAGCCCGCGGCCACCCCGTGGGTCGGGCGCTGGTACTGTTGCATCTCACAGCAGAAGAGCCCAAAGCATAAAAAAGTCGGTGGGCCATGCGAGTGGGACATTCCAGAGCTGGCATTTGGCACCAGGTCTGAGTCCTTAATGACTCTACTACTTTTGTGTCTTGAGTTTTTTCCTTCCAGGCAGCCTGCCCACGTTTCAGAGTTCCATGCTCTCATTGGATTAGCCTTGACTGTGCCCTGTTCATTCCTTTCTCACTACCTTTGTCTTTGTGGTTCCCTTGCTGCCTCAGCTATCCCACCTGTCAGATAGCCAGTTGCTGTGAGGATTAGAACCTTGGTCCTCTCAGTGTGGGCTGGGCATCACCTGGGCTCTTAGAAATGCACTCTCAGGCCTCCCCAGACCTGCTGAAGCAGAATGTGCATTTCCCCGAGATGCCTTGGTGATTCCTGCAGTCTGAGCAGCATGGATTAGAGGTCATTTAGGTCAGACTCAGTACAGGGCTAGGAGGGTTCTCTCCGTCTCCCCTGTTCACAGATAACTTCCTCTAGGGTAAAGACCTGGGCTGTCCAGTTCTCCAGGGTTCTCCTGGAAGCTGAGCAGTGCTAAGATGGAGTGTGCACTAAGTTGATTGATGGGTGTTAGTTTTAGAACACAAATCCACTGGTATTATTGCTCTAATGAATTTCCACCTTAATCCTCTTAAGGGACACATCTGTTTGCTACATTACATTAAGATTTTTTAAAGATGAGGTCATTAGTAAAGTTGGCAAGTGTGTTGTGTCACATAGCATCTTAGGACAAAACTGTTTAAGAATGTTGTATGAACAGCTAAGAGTGTCTCCGTGCAAGCTGAGTCGAATCCGACTGTACCGTAATTAGCTCAGTTGGTTGGAGCCGTGCTATTGAGATCAGGATCATGGGATTGAACCCTTTATGGGTCAGTTGGCTTTGCTTCATGCATGGCCACAGACCGCATCGGTAACGCAGCTAGACATCCAGCAGGTGCTGTCCTGGCTCCCTGCAAGGGTTTGGGTTGGGGTGGCCTGGTAGAAATCTTTGGGGGCAAAGGGCTAACATATAATGAGCTTGTGCTGGGCACTGTACTGTGGGCCTCGGCGAATAACTTCACTGACCCTCACAAGAGTTCTAGCAGACAGGCAATGGTATCTCCAGTTAACAGATGGGGAAACTGAGGCACAGGGAGGTTAGGCAGGTTATCTAAGGTCACACTGCTTTTAAGTGAAGGAGCTGGGATTTAAGGTCAAGTCTTTTTTTCCTCCAGGGTTTGTAGCCAACTGTGTCCCGTTATTAGAAAACCAGCAGAGCACATGCTTTCTGTGCAGGGGGAGGGGTGGGGGGAGGGGGCTGACCGCATTGCCTTTTCACGCTGCTGCCTGTCACAGTTTGTGACTTAAATGGTTGTGCTGTGGTTGTCCTTCCAGTGTAGAAGCTCTGGGAGTCTGTGCCTCTTGTCCTCAGAGTCCAACCTGCTTCCCTCTGGAAAACAACAGAACTGCCTTTGCCCTCCTCTGGACTCTGAAATGTTAGTTTTTAGTGGTAGCAGATTTAAAACTGATTAACATGCTAAGGCCAACTCAGGAGCGCCCCTCCCCCAGCCTCCTTTCCCCTCCATGGTTTATTTCTCTCTGAAGATGAAACTTTTGAACCTTGGAAACCTTTCTGTCCTCAGACAGAAAACAGTCACCACTCCTGCAACCTCCACACTGTGTCACCTGCAGGTGATGGCCCTGTTTACTGTGGCCAGCTCAGGAATGTCCCCGATTTAAACCTGGCTTTCTAATCCATGTAGCTGGTTCCGTGTCTGTGGGGCATTTTCAGTCTTGGGTTTGTCAGCATCTGGTCCTTTCCAGAGACAAGCAGACTGCTTTTTGTTTTGTTTTGTTGTTTTAGCTATTTTATTGGGATGTGTTTCTGTGCCTTGTTCTGAACTAAGTAAGAAAGAATGGGGGAAATTAAGTTATAGTGAATGTTAAGCCTCACCACAGGGACGTAATGAGCAAAATACAGATTGTGGGAAATTATAGTTTTACCAACAAATACATTGTAAAGGAAAAAAAGATGGAGATGGAAGGAAACCTTAGATTAAAAGAGACTTAAGAGATATATCAACCAATTGCAATGTGTGGCTCTAACTGGACATTGATTCAAACAAGCACATTGTAGGGAATTCCCTGGTGGTCAAGTGGTTAGGACTCCACGCTTTCACTGCCAAGGGGGTGGGTTCAATCCCTGGTCGGGGATCCCCATAAGCTGTGCGGCCAAAAAAAAAAATTGTAAACAAATATTTGAGACCATTGGGGAAACCTGAATAGTGACTTTTTGATATTAAAAATTGTTGAAGTTAAATTAATAAAAAAATAAAAAATTAAAACAAAATTAATAAAGATATTTAACATTAAAATTATTAAAGTGTGATAATACTACTGTGTTATGTTTAAGGAAAAGTCTATCTTTCAGAGATAAATACCGAAATATTTACAGATGAAGTTATATAATGTCTAGAATTTGCTTCAAAATTATCTTGGATGAGGGGCAAGTAAATAGGTGGGTGAGTGTATAGAGGCAACAAGATAGAATTTGAGTTAAAGCTGGATTATAGGTCTGTGGGGGAGTCATTATACTATTTTCTGTACTTTTGCATATGTTGAACTTTTTTTTTTTTAAATAAAAGAGCTAAAAAATTAGGTTATGAGTTCTGATGTTCCCTTTGGGATCAGCGTCCTTTCATTAAGTGTCACCGTGTGTCCTTAGTGTGTTTGCTGTGGCTGAGATGGCCAATCAGTAAATTTTTTGTAGTGCCTCCACTGATACCTTCCTTCCCACCCTGACAGTCGTGTTCTTCTTAGGATTTTTGAAAAACAAACGTAGGACATCAGTCTTTTCATGTTCAGAGTATCTTTCTCGGCTCAGTCAATTCCAATGATGAACTCAGCAGTCATCAGTTACATAAACTGTTAGTTTAGTAAAAAGTGTTATGGTAGAGATATTATACATGGAGCACATGCATCTAAATTTTTATCACTAAACTGAGAAGTTGCTAAGGCTATAATTAACGATATCAATATAAAAGTGCTCAGTTTCCCAGTGGCTCTTGGAGGCTGTGACATACTTGCTTGGCCACGCCGGGGTCGTGCCCCATTCCTAGTGAGTCAGCTTGGCCTCCATCTTCAGTATGCCTCGAGAGAGGATCTCAGAATGCAGTGAATGCAGTGATGTTGTAATGCATATGAAAATGTAAGTTGATTGTATACCTTGGCACTCAGCATCATGGGCAACTTTTGATTTTAGCTCATTCAAAAAATAAAGTTACCGCACATCAGCAAAATTATCTATACACCCAGAAGTTTGTCTATTTTTAGACCCACGTAGTGACAAACAGAATCTGCACTGTATCTATATACAACTTGGAAACATACCTTCTCTTCCCCACTTAGATTTGGAGCCTAGAAATTAAAAAGTTGGACTCCAAGGGAAAATGTTTAGAACTTAATGTTAGAAAAAAAGAAATCTCAAAATTGTTGAAGATGTTGAGAAAAGGGAAAATGTTAAAGAACTTGCAATTCAATACAGACTAATATTCCTAGGTTTGGCAAGAATGACACAGAAAAATTAGTTTGTGGGTCACCTCATCAAATATTTTTAGCATTCTTGGAAAGAGGAAAACCCAGAAGAAGACTTTTTTGTTATTGATTAGGCTACTTGGACTCTTCATACGCTGGTATTATCACAGGGAATGAAATGCCAGGGTCTTAACCAGAGTGCACAGGACAAGCCAAAGATTATTGTGAAGTTCTCAGAATAGAAGGTAACTAACTGATGCATCTTCTGACTGGTTTATCAGATCCCAAGAGTGGCTTGGGGTTCGTAGAAAATGCTGATGGGCAAACACTCCTGAGTGGTCAGATGCTGATGTGTTTAGAGCAGGCTGGAGACAGAGCAGTGGGTCCTCAGAGAGGACATGAGAAGGAGGTCCTTCTGGCTCAACTAGGGTCACACACAGCATTGCAGCCATTCACCCGGTTGCCTAAAACTGGCCACAATTTTGACTAAAGAAGTTTATACCAATGACACTTTATACCACTTTAGGGGGAGTTTTGTTTTATCTGTGATTTGAGGTCACCTTCTCCAACCTTCCCCTGGTTATAATTGATTAATCCAGAGTTGATGGTAACATCCCTCACAATTCATGAAAAGCATGAGTGAGCGGTGGTACTGGGGTGGAGACAGCTGGTTTAAGCAGTGCTTCCCCCCCGCCCCCATATCTGTAGTTTTATTAAATGAAAACAAAATTTACTATTAATTGTGCTACAGCCTGGGAACCTAGCTTTTAACCCTTATGACCATTGTGAGGGCACTTCCGTCTGGTCCTCTGATTTCATCATGGAGGCTGCAGGCAACTGGGGGGTGCAGGTGCTGGACCCCCGGGGAAGCAGCCGACTGAAGACTGGGTATTGAGTCACTCGGAGCACAGTCTCCACTGCCTCCCCGACTTCCGTTGCATCCACAGCCTCGAGGGGGTGTTTCTGGCCTCCCTGCTCCCCTATCTAGCAGTGTGTTCTTGGTCTAACACCCCTCTCACTGTCTCGCTGTAGTTTACAGCAAGTCTTGATGGGGCAGGGTGAAGGTTCCCTCCTTGCCTTGGAACATGGCCATTAATAGGAAAAAAGTAAAAGGTTAGAGATAGGGTCCATTCAGTGTTTTTTTTTTTTTTTTTTTTTTTGCGGTACACGGGCCACTCACCGCTGTGGCCTCTCCCTTTGCAGAGCGCAGGCTCCGGACGCCCAGGCTCAGTGGCCATGGCTCACGGGCCCAGCCGCTCCACGGCATGTGGGATCTTCCCGGACCGGAGCACGAACCTGCATCGGCAGGCGGACTCTCAACTGCTGCGCCACCAGGGAAGCCCCCATTCAGTGGGTTTTAATGTGAGGGAACAGCTCAGGAATCAGGCCTGTGTGATTGGCTAAAGAGGAAAGAGAGAGCATGTCACTCCTCTGCTCTAAAACCTCACTCAGGCCCCCTGCCATTCAGGGTTACTCCGAAGCCCTTGAGTGGCTGGCCTGCTGCTCCGTGAGGGTTGGTTGCTTGGTTCACTGGTGTAGCCCTAGAGCCTGGAACAGTGCTTGGTACATCATGCGTATACAGTAAATAGGTGTTGAACGAGTGAATTATCACACACTTTAGAGTTGGAGGGAAAAAAGAGCGGTCTCCTTACCCCAGCTGTCTCCATGCAGAAGTCCCTTCTGTAAAGCCTCTGGTCAAACACATTCTAGCTGCTTCTTCATGTATGATAGAGAGCAGTTGGTCCCCTCCTTTCAAGTATGGCGTTTATCCATTTTTGAACTTTATTTGCTAGACTTTATTCTTTATTTGTCCCTGATTTTCACCTGGAAAGGTGAATCCTCATATCCTCACAGATGGGGATGGAAGTGGGTCTGGACCATCAACTGGCTGACTGAGCCCAAGAGGATGGAAATAGGATGGATAAGGCAGAAGAACCATGACCTCAGGGTTTGGTAAGTAGAGTGACCTGGGACCTGGGACGTGCAGATAGTGCCTGGAGGGAGTTGCAGAAAGTCTGTATACTTTTCCCTGTGGTGGCAGAAGTAAAAAGCTGCTTTCTTTTCGTGTTAAAGCTGAGTCATCTGGATTGTTTTTATTACTCAAATCATTGTATGTATCTTGATATGTATATGGTCTGGTACCCTAAGGCATCTTCACACTTGCAGTTCCATTTTACTGTGAACTTAAACTGTTCGTGTGGAATCAGGGAGACATTGCTGGGGAGAGATCATGGCTAACAAAGCTAGGTTCAATGAGAGACAGGCCAGGAAGCAAGGAGTCTACCCTTATAAAACAAAGCATCTGTTCCCATCACAGAATGAGCATGTGTATAAATTTTGAGACTACAGAAAAGCACACTGAAGAAATAGAAATCATTTCCTTATTACCCAGAGGGAACCACTCTTAACACTTTTGCGTCTTACCAGAATTAAAATATATGTTTTCAAACATTTATAATGTTTTAAATGTTTGATAAAAATATGAATATCTGAATACTTTCCCAAGTCATTAAATATTCTTGGAGTGTATCATCTTTAATGACAACATGGTGATCCAGCCTGTGCATGTACTATGGCCCAGATGTAAGCATTGCTCCCGTGCTCTGTGAGGGAAAGGGCTCTGTCTTCTTCAATGTTTATTTCTCCTGTGCTTAGTCCTTTTTTTTTTTAACATCTTTATTGGAGTATAATTGCTTTACAATGGTGTGTTAGTTTCTGCTTTATAACTAAGTGAATCAGTTATACATATACATATATCGCCATATCTCTTCCCTCTTGCGTCTCCCTCCCTCCCACCCTTCCTATCTGTGGTTGGTCCTTAATAAATCTTCATTAAATGAATATATGAATGAATGAACCATTGGATGTTTAGTCAGTTGCCAGTAAAAAAAATGCAGATAATGCTGTTCTATATATATACTTGCAGAAAAAATAATCTTTATGCTTTGATTGCTTCCTTAAGATGAATTATTAGCTGCTTAGTTGCTGAGTAGAAGGGTAAAGAATTCATCTTAGATGGGAGCAGTTTCCCCCATTTTAAGCATTGGCGATGGTTGGGAAGATGGTCCCTAAGTCCATATAGGACTGTTGAAGACCTGGGCCAGGATGGGAAGCCCAGCTCCAGCCTACCTCCTTCTTGCAGGTGCAGCTGGTGTCATAGCAGAGAGTGACATTTGAATTCTGGGAAGATAACCCGGTGGTACTCAGAGAAGATTGTGAAAACCTTGAATAAATTATGTGTATGTATCCCGTTGCCTCTCCCTATTTTGAGGGACAAAATCATGACCGTACTTTAAAGTTAGATCGATTACATTTCATGAATGCACGTATTCAATGTTCAGTATAACAATATGATATTAGTAAGACAAAGATACATCTCATTAGTTGTTAATGCTTTGAGAAAACAGAGGCACTCATATCCTGTGGGTAGTGTAGTCCATGACCCTGCCTCTTTCTAGAGACTTGGCAATATACACAAGTCATAAAAATGATTGTTTTTGACCCAGTGACCCTACTTACAGGAATTGTTTGAAGAGATATATAAAAATGATGAAAGTACTATATGTATAAAGATATTTGAGGATTGTTTTATAATGAAAAGCTAAAAAATGTCCAACAACAAGGGAGATATTAAGTCATTATGTCTTATTATGGTTAGAATATTGAGTAGCTATTAAAATAACTCATACCTTAGTCAGCTCAGGCTGCCGTAACAAAATACCATAGACTGGGGGGGCTTCAACGACAGACGTTTATTTCTCACAGTTCTGGAGGCTGGGATGTCCAATGGTGAGGTGCTGGCAGATTTGGTTCTTGGTGAAGCCCTTCTTTCTGGCTTGCAGATGGCCACCTCCTTGCTGTGACCTCACATGGCAGAGAGGAAGCTCTGGTGTCTCTTATATTTCTTATAAGGGAGCTAATCCTGTCATGGAGGTCCTACCCTCATGACATCATTTAAACCTAGTGACCGCTCAAAGGCCCCACCTCCTAATACCATCATATTGAGGGGTAGGGCCTCAACATATGAATTTTGGGGAGACACATTCAATTCATAACACCCTGCATGAGTCATGAAATTGTACATGTGGACATGTAGGTAAGAAATGTTAAAGATGGGACCAGTAACTTCTTTCCCCCAGACCTGCTCACCACGCCCCTTCTGCATCTCATTCGTTGGAAACACCATGAGAACGTCTTGTCAGCCTTGGTTTCTGTGCACCCATCCAGTCCCCACCCTTCCATTGCCGAGTCATCCGGGCTCTCATTTGGACTCCCGACTCCAGATAAAAGTGATCCATCCCCCAACCTACTTTCCCTACCTCCTCCTCCTTTACTCTGGTGCTTCCCCATTATTGACAGGATAAAATCACAACTCATCGTAAGGACACCCAGGGCTCTCTGGGACCTGGCCTCTCGTCTGCCACTCCCACATTGCCCCGACTGTCCTTCCCCCCACCCCGCCCCTCCCAAGCCCCGGCTGTGCTAAAATGCTTGCAGTTTCACTAAGAGGCTGCCCTGGATGGTAGTTTAATGTCTTACCTCTCCCTGGACTGCCCCTCCATCCTCCAGCCTGGAGTTAGACCATGTCTGAGGCTCACCTCTGCTGGGCTTTGCCAGCCCTCCCCCTTGGTCTGTGCAGACTGTGCTCCTAGCCCCCTCCCACTTGTGACACTCTGGTTCTTATTTCATCCCATGTCACCATCTTCCCACCAGCTGTAAACCCTCAGTAGCAGGAAGTGCATTTCAACTCACCGTTCAGTTCAGAGTTCCTAGAACAGTGCCTGATACACAGTAAGCCCTAATAAGTAGTTTTTGACTATCTGAAAGAAGGTTAAGTGAAAAAAGTGCAGTATATATTTATATACATGATGATCGCAACACTACCAAAGGTAAAATCGATAGCTAGTGGGAAGCAGTCGCATAGCACAGGGAGATCAGCTCGGTGCTTTGTGGGATAGGGAAGGTGGGAGGGAGGGAGATGCAAGAGGGAGGAGATATGGGGATATATGTATATGTATAGCTGATCCACTTTGTTATACAGCAGAAACTAAGACAGCATGGTAAAGCAATTATACTGCAATAAAGATGTTAAAAAAAAAAGAATAGAAGATATCCTCAAACCTTTGTCAGATTCCTAATCCATAAACATGATTTGCATGTTATAATTTCCCTCACAAACGGCAGGCGAGTGGGGCATAACCAGCTTTTCAGAGTCTCAGATCCTTGTATTCTGGCCTCTTCCGCACTAGGCCCAGGCTAGGTCCTCGGACAGGAATCCTCAGGTTGGCAGAAGAAGGCCCGCCATCCGTCAGGGTCATTTCCTGTTGCGTTTGGAGGGGCGGGCACGAGCCTGGGGCCCTCCTGGGTGGGGGCCATGAGGTCTGCTCCATGGGAGGCTTGAGGGCTGCAGTGCAAGATGGGGAAGCGCTGCCTCCTCCCACTTTCCTGGCTGTACCTGAGCCTTCTGCAGGCCTCCCTTACCGCTCCTGCCCAGGCTGAGCGTGGCAGTTACGTGGTGAGGAGAGTTGTGAGCTTGTGCGGGGGGCACAGGTGGCCACAGCAGGTGTGAGCAGTGGGAAATTCTGAGCAGGGGGTGGATCTGGGAGACTGGAGTGCTACCCGCGGAGTCCAACCGCCCTTCTCTCCACTGGGGAGATTCAGCCCTTTGCCAACCTTGGAGGCTCTGGGGAGATTTTATTTCAGGTGATGGCACTCACCTAAGGGGGATCTGTTACCCCTTTGCTGTATCAGATCCTAGCTGCAGGCCACAGGAGTGCTCGGGCTGGCTCCTGATCACAGCTTCCGTACATCACCAGCCCTCTGGCTTCTGTAGGACTTGGTAGGTCCCGAGTGGCTAGTGTCTGAATGACCAGTGCCTGGAGGTGGAAGAGGCTGTCCAGTCTTCCTGGGGTCCTGCATTCAAGTTCAACAGTTCCATGTGTCTGTCTGGGGGCAGGGAAAAGAGAGCTGTTGGGCATCCTGTCCAGAACAATAGTCAAGGATATGAGCGGTTTTTTGTTCCCAGAACTGGGTGCATTTTTGTGGACGGTGATTCATCACCGAATACGCCAGGAACAGAGCCCCGGCGTGTCTGTGCAGTTCACAAGGCACTGGGACATAGGTTCGCCTGGCTGATCCTCACACAACCCTGCAGGAGAGGGAGATGGGGCATTTAGGCCCTGTCTCCAAGTTCAGAAAACGAAAATGATGTTGCTTTCAGGACTGACGCACAAAGGTGGCGGGGCTAGAACTCAGGTACACATCTTCTGACCTCAGGCCCAACAGTCTCCCACAAGGACTCCCTGCCTCAGTCTGTCAGAGGTAAGTGTGAGGGACATATGCTGGCACCCAGGGAAGTTTGTATTGATAGACGAGCACAGTCAGGGGGAGATTTCAGCTGAGTTCATAGACGTCACATGTAACCACCTGGTGATTATTTTTTACAAGGGAGCAGGCTTGGCTAAATGGGAACCTTTTTTCTATCAATGCCACTGATCCCAGGACATGATCATTAACCCTTTTATTGTCATGATTGGTTGGGGAAATAAGTCAGAAACATAACAAAAAGTGAAGTAACCTCTGAAGGCAGCATATGACTCACGTCTAAGTGTGATGCAAGCAGCCTGGGCTATAGAAATGTCAGAAGTGGAAGAAATCCACGTGGACTGCACAGTCCAGAAAGCCTCCTGGAGAGAGTGGGTGGGGTGTGAGTGGTTGAAAGGAAAGGGGAAGGGTGTTCCATGCAGGTGAGAAGCAGATGGGATGGGCGTTGGGATCAGGTACGACGGCTCTGGGCGAGTGAGAGTGGCTGGCCGGAAGGTGGTGACCTACAGCTGTGGGCCACGGGGCTGGGCTGGTACAAACAGTGAGCGCAAAACTGTTTCAGAAGTTACTTCCATTCCATGTAGTGGAAACAAAGGAGAAGGAAGGGAAAAGGAGATAAATAACAAATTTGGGAAGAAAATGATTACAGAGAAAAATTGAGGGAAGGAAAACCAGGGCAAAGAAGAGAGGAGAGGGATGGACAGGCAGTAACTGCAAAGCCATCTATGACCGATGCGTGGGAGGAGGAAAAGCATCAGAAACAAGCTGCCCGGGAGGGGCCTGGCCTGGGCCCAGGGCGCAGGCTGTCCCGAAGCCCAGGGCCCCACTTGCTGCTGATTCCTGGTGGGCTGAGGTGTTAGCCCATGAGGGTTTAAGATGTGACCCTTTCTCCCTCCTTCCTCTCTTTCATGGGGTGTCTGCTCAGTGTCAGACTCTGTTAGGGCCAACACAGGAACCAAAATGAGTGAAACCAAGGGTGGGTGAAATGGGGTGGGCCCCAGCTCCGGCCCAGCCCGCGCGCTCCGCACACCCTCTCCTCAAATCTTTGAACACAGCATCTCCCTTATGGGGCTGTCATGGACAAAACGAAAAAAAGGATCCTACTCTTGGGCTTCCCTGGTGGCGCAGTGGTTGAGAGTCCGCCTGCCGATGCAGGGGACACGGGTTCGTGCCCCGGTCCGGGAAGATCCCACATGCCGCGGAGCGACTGGGCCCGTGAGCCATGGCTGCTGAGCCTGCGCGTCTGGAGCCTGTGCTCTGCAGCGGGAGAGGCCACGGCAGTGAGAGGCCCGCGTACCGCAAAAAAAAAAAAAGGATCCTACTCTTGCATGTTGGCATCACTTGGCTTTCGTGGCCTCCAGTCCCGCTGCCCGATGGGCACCGGCAGGCCGTGCTCCTGTTTCCCTGGCCTCCCTCTCCCTGCCTTGCCCGCCACTGCAGAGACAAAGCAGAACCTTCAGACGCAGCTCCTGTCCCCACCCGCCTGTCCATCTGCCCCCATGTGCCCGCCCTCCTTCCTAACGGGAGCTGTGTCCCCTCTCCTGGACCAGCCAGGCCCCTTTCCGCTGGACCTTCAACCACTGCTTCCCTCTGGGATCCCTCGTTTAGCCTTCAGATAGGCTAATGCCTCCTTTATCCAGAAATCCCCTCCTCCCTGCATCTATCTTTCTTCCACGTTCACCCCTCTGCGCAACCTGAGTCTTAGACCTTGTCTGAGCCCTACCGTCTGCCTCACTTTCCCTCCTGCTCTATCTGGCACCCTCCCTCCCAGCGCAGCGATACTGCTCTCACTGAGGCACTTGTCATTCACGGCGTGGACACCTTCCAGTCTTTGTCTTATTTAATCTCTTAGCAACACTTGCCGTTTCTGGTCATCTCCTCCGAGGAATGCTCGCTGTTCTAAGTTTGATGGTGAGAGATCCACCTTCCCTCTGTTCCTCTAACTTTCTGCTCCCTCCTGCTCTTTGCATGTTGGCTCTGTTCCAGGACCAGGCCTTCTTCTTGCAGTGGAGCTCCTTTCCTGGGCGGCTTCCAGGGCTTTCCGACGACCCCCTGGTTGGCATCAGGGGCCCAGCGCTCTCTCTGGTCCTGAGGCCAACTACCCAGCTGCCCCCTGGACAGCTCCTCTTGGGGGTCCCGCAGATGTTGAAGGTGCACTGTGTCTAGATGGAAGGCATCGTGTTATCTTCCCACAGACCCGTCCTGCCTCAGTGTGGAACTTCACCATCCAGCCAGCTGCCCAAACCAAGAATCACCCCCTGGCTTTGACCCCATCTCTCAGCCCTCACAGTCTGATTCCAGCACTTCTCTCCCCATTCCATAGATAGCCCTTAGCATATAGAAAGTGCTTGGTAAATGATGAAATGAATGAAAAATAGACAAGATAATATATGAGAAAGTGTCTGTCGCATGGCAGTTGCTCAAAAAATGTACCTATATTAGTTACCCATGGCTGTGAACAAGTCACTCTAAAGCCTAGTTGCTTAAAACATTTTTATTATCGCTCACAGTTTCCTTGGGCCAGGAATTTGGGAGCAGCTCTGAGCAGTTCTGGCTCAGAGTCTCTCTTGAGTTTGCAGCCAGATGATGGACTCAGGAGCTCTTCAGTCACAAGTCTGGTGTCCGGGCTGGGAAGTTGCAAATAACTGGGAGCTCCTTGGGCATCTCTCTCTATGTCTCTGTGGTCTCACATCAGGACTCTCTAGCATGGTGGCTTCTGGGTAGCTAGACTTCTTATGTGGCTGCTCAGGGCTCCAAAGAGTGAGGGCCAGGGCCAGGGGATGTCGTATCACTTTTTTAAACCATCGCTCTCCTTGTATTGTACTCCTTAGAAGGGAGTCGCCAAGCCTGGCCCACATTCAAGGGCAGGGGAATTAGACACCATTGTTTCCTGGGAAGAGTGTCAAAGAATTTGTGAACTTTTAAAAAAGAAATCTAGGGACTTGCCTGGTGGTCCAGTGGTTAAGACTCCGTGCAGCAGGTGCGGGTTTGATCCCTGGTCAGGGAACTAAGGTCCCCCATGCCACGCGGTACAGCCAAAAAAAAAAGTTAATAAAAAATAAATCTATATACAGTAAAATTCACTTTTGTTTTTTGGTGTTCAATCCCTTGAGTTTTAACATATGTTTAGACTTTTAAAAAATTGAAGTATAATTGACTTATTATAATAGCTTCAGGAGTACAATATTGTGATTCGATATTTTTGTAGATTATGTACCACTACATGCCTAGATTCTTGTAACTACCACAGGATACAGAACAATTCCAGCAACCAGAAGAATTCTCTAGGGCTTCCCCTTTGTAGTTAGTCATCCCCTCACCCCCATCCCTGGCAACCACGAATCTGTTCTCTCTCCCTATAGCTTTGCTTTTTCCCAGAATGCCATCCATATAAATAGAACCACTTAGTATGTAACCTTTAGAGACTTGCTTCTTTCACTCTGCGTAATGCCCCTGAGATCCACCTAAGGGTGCATCCCTGGTTCATTCCTTTTTAATGAGGAGTGGTATTCCATTGAATGGATGTACCATTCTGTTTACCCATTCACTTGTTGAAGGGCATTTGTGTTGTTTCCAGTTTTCAGTGCTTACATATAAAGCGGCTGTAGACGTTTGATCTGGAGGCTGATCTCTTTGCTACTACGCCACACCCCCTTTCCTGCTCTACACATTTGTGTAGAGATTTTATGGAACATAAGTTTTCATTTTGCTAGAATAAATTCCTAGAAGTGGGAAGGCTTTTTGGCAGAGGATTACCTGCCCCTCTCCTTAGCAGGACTGTCAGGAGGTTTTTACTTATCGGGCAAATTACCCTTTGTCAGAAGAATTTGTTATTTGAGTCTTTGGACTTCAGAGTATAATTACTTTTGAAAACACTGCCCGCAGAAAGGACCATTCATTGAAAAGTCATTGTTTGTAGTTATTTGACTGTTCTTTATTCTCGAGCCTTCGAGGCTGTGTTGTGGAGGAGTCCCCCCTCAGCCTCATCGCCCTGATGTCACCCAGCACTTGCTCCATACTCTCGTCCGGCAGCTTTACAAAGGGACGACGACCCCTGCAGCACAAATCACCAGAAGTTCTACCAGTTGGCAAAATACCATAAATAAACCAAGAGCAGCCTTGGAGAATGTTAGCATATGAAAACTGCACTTGGATGGCAGAGCATAGAGATGAAGTAAGCAGAAATCGAGGGGCACAGAGGGCTAAGGATGTGGTTCTCTTCTTCTGCCAAGTCAGAGACCAGATCTGAAGTGAGGGAGGGGGCAGGAACAATGGGAGGAGTGACATATTTAAGTTCTGAGGCTATAATATAAAAAGTCCAGTTCCTGAATATCTTTGACCTCTTTACTAAGGGAAAGCTCCATGTCCAGAAGGTTGCCAAGGCCTCAAGGTGGCTCTCAGTGGAGGACCACCTCCTTCATCTGGGCTTCCTACTCATCCCATTTGTGCTTGGCTGGATGAAACTCCCTGCCTAGGGGCCTGCCTGAAATACACAGAGCCCCCCTTTCAGCTCCCTTTCCATTCTGCAGGGTTACCTGGGAATACCTACTGTCCTGAGGGTATTAGAGTACGTAAATTAGGTCAAGGACCTAAAGAGGGGAGTTCTGTGCAATTCTCCAAGTACCTTTAGAAATTGAAGATGTCACCATGTTCATCCTTTGAGAAAAGGAAGTTCAATATGCAATCGTGCCTGACCTGTGCAGGAGTCCTTCACTCACCCTGCACGGATGTGAGTTGTCCTTTGTCAGGTTCTCTGTGGTGCACTTGGAAATCAAGGAAGAATAAAGCATGGGCCACGTTGCCCAGAACTCACAGGCCATGATGGTGACAAGCTGACCTGATATCCTAACCATAGGTATCACTTCATTCCTATGGAAAATGCGTTCAGAGCTCCAGACAGCAAGCCATAGTGGACTTGTGAAGGCCACCCTGGTGTAAGTTGGGGACTGTGCTTATGCAGGCAATTGTGATTGGCCTTTATTTAGGTGAGTTTCATTTGCCCTTTGGTTGTGCCACGATGTTTGGGACAGTGCCTCTTAGCTGCGTCCCTGAGAAGTCAGCCCCCCTCTCTCTCCCCCTCCTTCCCGGGCTTTTCCTGGTCTCTGCCCACTTCCTTGGATACCCAAGAGCTTTGTATTCCAGATTCCGCCTCTCATGACCCAAGTCTTTCCCCTCTAACGCATCTTCCTAAGCCCGAGCCTCTTGGTTCCCTCATTCACCCAGCGTGCAGAAACCTTCACCGGGTTCCCTTACAGATGAAAGCGGGGGCTCTTCGGAGGGGACGTAGGGCTTAAGGTGGACCCGGGGGCCTCTGGCACATCCCGAGATTCTGAACTTTGCTCGCAAGAGTAGAGTTTGTGAACAGCCTTTCGGTTAGAGGCCCGGCCTCATGGCACCAGTGCGGAGGTGGGGCACTGAGATGAAAACCCAAAACCTGCGGGTGCTCACACGTGCACCTCATTAGTTCCTGCCCTGCGCCTGCCGGTGGGGAGGCCCCCCTGCTCTGCGCTCTCCCTGCGAACACCAGCAGTGCTCAGCCAGGCAAAGTCCCTGTCACTTCTGTCATCACTGTGATTTTTGGAAGCATGATTTTGGTGTCCTGATTTGGCGTGTGTGTCCCCTGTCTTCTCCTTGGTGAGCTGCCCCCAGCGGCTGTGACCTGCCAGGCCAGGAAGTGGTAGCTCCCTGCCTGCCGTGGCTGTACATGCCAGATGCTGGTGAGACAGGAGTGAGATGAGAGCTAATCCTCTGGGCTGAGGAGCGGGAAGGGAGGGGAGGTTCTTTGTGTCTCGGGCTCTGGGGTCTGTAAGCTTCTTTTCTCCCCTAAAGCTTTCTTGGAGAGCCATTGCTTTCATTTCACCAAAGCCCCTGGGCCTGCCCGGTCCCTGAAGCGGAACATGCCAGCTCCATTAAATCAATGTACCCAATTCTGCGAAGTCTAAACAGTTTAAATTTCATTATTCTGGGCAGTGTTTTTCTGGTGACTAGAGTTTGCCAAAGCAGGGGGAATCGGTGAGGGTCGAGGAGAGGTTTTGCCCACCGCACACCCGGACCCTGCTCTGCTTCTGTCTTCTCGAGCGGGTAGGAGAAGGTTGGGCTCTGCCGCATTTAAGTTGTTCTCGGGCAACAATGGGATTGCTCTAATTCTACTGCCAGGGTCACTGGGGCTAAAAATCCATCTGATGCAGGAGAGGCTCCGCTCTTTGCCCTTATGGAGCTGTCTGTGCATATTCCACAGTGTATTTGGGTCACGTGGATCAGTCATTGTTGATGGAAGGGCCTTAGGTGTCATTAGTGTTTTAATAATTTCCAATGACTTTCCAGTCAGTGGATTGAGGGCTGAACCCCGACGGCAAACTGCACTGCCCGCCTGCGCCCCGCCTGCTGCAGCACCAGCCTTTTTAGGGCGCGGGCTTCACACACAGTTTTAGGCGAGGCTACTGCTTCTCCTTCTGGGATCGATGCTAACTGGCGGCGTGTTGAGGAGCCTTGTGATGTCCTCACAGCACAGTGCTCGTGAACCCCGGTCATCACCATGTTACTCATGTATCCCTTCAGTCACCACATTTTTCTTGAACAAAAAGTGTGCCAGGCTCCGTTTTAAACACTGGAGAAATAACAGTGGGCAAAACAGGCATGAATCCTAATCTTCTTGGAGTTTCTATACTAGTGGGAGAGATGCAGGGAGAGATAATAAAAAAAGCAGAATAGCAAGTTAACCAGGTGTTAGAAGGTGATCGGTGCAGGTCTGTAAAACAGGAAACGTGGGCCTCACCCCAGCGTTCCTCCCTGCCAGCTCTTCTCTAGGTTTCCTTACGTGTTTCCAGCATCGCTTCGCAGGGAGATCCAGCAGGCTCTCTTACCCACAGGTATTCTTCCTAAAAACACAGAAGCGTTTCCAGCAAGTGTCATTGTTCCTTTTGGTGACACTGGGTGTGTGGCTCTCCAGGTGTCCAGCGGGGAGTGGTGAGACTCCGTCATCTCTGCAGGATGAGGCTAGAACCCACCCCTGCTACTGTGGGTTTCGCTGAGCCCGGTGCTCCCACGTGTGGACTGTGGGAAGGCTTTCAGGTGAACAGGAATGGGCGCTCCCCTCCCTGGGGGTGTGTGGGGTGGCTGGCGAGGCCTGAGAGGACGGAGGGACCAGGTCTTCTCAGCTCAGCCTCCACAGCTGCTGGATGATGAGGCTGAAGTCATTTGTCTTTTCTCTCCTGGCTCAGGGCTTTCTGAGAATGGAACTACTGCTGATCTTCATCAATAAGTATTGCACTTCTGGAGTATATAGAACCGTTGCTTTCCCCTCAGTTTAAATCAAACAGTTACGGTCAGTCCCTGGGCCAGGCGCAAGGAGTGAGAAGGTGGGGAGTAGCCAGCACCTCTTCGGGGGACAGCTGGGAGCCCAGGAAGTGAGTGAGTTTGTGTGGTTGGTAACCAGGACCCAGTATGTGTGTGTCTCCTCCACTTCTTTCTTGCTGAGGAACCGGGTGCTAGGCTGTTGAGGTCGGGGGGAGGGGCAGGGCCTTCCAAGAGGGTGGCAGAAATTGGGGTGGAGGGTGCCAGGGCCTCGAGGTCAGGTATGAAAAGGGATGGTGGAGCTGGGTGGCTCCACCCTTGAAAGTGAAAGAGCAGCGGGTGGCCGGAAACTGCCCACCTTCCAGTACAGTCCCATGGTGTACTGGGCCAGGAGAATGGTCAAGGGGACACACTGCTTCCTCTTGAGAGGGTGACGGGAAGGGGGACATCCTTGGGGAATCTCCAGGAGGGCAGATACTGTGTCTGTTTTCCTCACTGCTGAACCCCAGGTTGGCCCCCTTGCAGCTGGGTGGGGGATGGATGCAGGGGCAAGACGGGAGCAGAGGCACCAGAGGAAGCTGGGGTGGCCCTGGAGCCTGCGGAGCTGAAAGGAAGGGCAAGTTTCACGAGGCAGTTGGGCGGTTTGGTGTTGGGCACGTAGAGTTGGAACTGCGGGGTCCGGCCGGCCACCCCCTTTTGTTACAGCTCATCACCAACACCTGGAGGCCTGGGTGCTGCCTCCAGTGACCTGGCAGGGTCCCCTCTGTCCAGTCTTGTCCCTTTCCATTTTCCATCTCATGTTTTATGCTTCGGTAGCCCGACTGCCTTAGTTCCTCACCTTCCTCGCTGCTTCCTGCTTGCCTGCCCTTGCTTTGGGTTCCCTCGGTATCCCGCCCCCTTCCCCTTCTCCTGGCTGGGTCATCCTCATCTTCTTAAACAGACGGCTCTGGCACAAACTCCCTCATTCATTCCACGAACACTTATTGCTGCCTGTTAAGTGTCAGATGTGGCTGCTGGGTGCTGCCACCTGCCACCGCCCCCCCCACTGCCCTCGAGGCCACGTAGGTGCCCCTTGTGAGTGCGCCTTTGGCCTTCTGTTTAGTCCAGCATAATGGTTTAAAGCACAGGCCTTGTATCCCACAGACATGCTTCCCATCTCTCTGAGCTTCAATTTGTGCATCTACAAAATGGGAACAATAATACCTTCCTTAGAGGATGGTTGCAAGCCTTAAATGGAATTGCACCTGGAAAGCATTTAGCACAGCGCTTGGCCCACTCAGAGAAAGGGAGGTGTTCTGGGCTGCTTGTCTTGTATCATCACAGGGTTGGGATTCCCTGACTGGGTCCCTTCCCCTGTGGGAGTCAGACTGATGTCATCCGGGGTGACCTCAAGAAGGAGGTAGGATTTAGCCAGGTCTGGAGAGCAGAGGTGGCTTTAGGTGCGTGGGGAAGGGGAGAGTGGGTTAGAGCCTTGGAGAGCGGGGAGTGTGAGATGAGTAGAGGCCAGTTTATGAAGGGCCTGGGATGCCAGGCCCACGTTTTGGCCTTTGTAACCAGGATTTGGTCCATCCATAGTGCGTCCTCATGATCAGCAGATCTGGGGTCAAGTTCCAAGGCTTTCAAGCAAATTGAAAAATGAAGCCAATGTATTGTGAGTGTCAGGTATGGACTAAATATCCAGGGAGGTATTAGATAGTTCATATCTGCCAATTACTTATAATCTAGAAAAACAGTTAAACTGGCAATTAGGATCTTGTGTGCTATTGTGATGATTGAGGGGTGAACGTATTTGGGGAGAAGTAGTTTTAGCACCCTCAGAATACTCCACCGAGAGGACCTGGGGGCTGGGGTGGAGGGCAGAAGGGGACCATCCAGGTGCCTCAGTGCTGGGAACCTGGATGCAGGTCCTCTGTTACGGGGATCAAAAGTTTCACTTTGCCTGGTCACAGTGAAACTCTGGGGGTGCTAGAAGGGGTGGGTAGAGGCATTCTGATATGCCTGGGCTGTGACCCCCAAGCCAGCAAGGGCTGCATTTTATGAGTAATAAAACATGCTAGTTGATATCTCTCATTATCTGCAATCTTGCCTCACAGACAATCCCATCCAGTGCAGTTTTTTAAAGTGTCTTCTTTACCATAGTGTTATGTGGAAGAATTTGCTGGTGCACCCCATTGCAGGACTTTGTGTTCTAAATTTTCCTTACCATCTGCTTTGCCTGCTCCTGCCAACTCCCCATCTTTTGTGGCCTGGGTGAATGGTGCCCAGAGAGAACTGTGTTGAGCTGAGTTGAGAGAAGAAAGATGGTTTGGTTAGAACAGTTTTGCTTTGGATCCTGTGGCCAAAAGCCAAAGTAATTTGATGTTCTTAATTTGATATTCATGGCTCACCACAACCTGAATTCAGCCTGTCTTTGTCCTACTATTCCCTGACACACTGATCACAAGCTGTTTCTTGCCCCTATGCAGGCTGCCTCTTTCAATAACTATATTACTCCATAAGCAGAGGTCCCTGGCAGTAAATAGAGGGAAGATCATTTTGGGACTTTGTGTCCTAGTGTATTTTCCAAACTGTATACATTAGTGAAGGTAGGTTTGGGGATGCAGGAAATAACTCGGTTTCAGGCAGCTGCACCTCCCTCCTGAGTTGTTCTCTGACTGAGCCACACTCTACCCCCCATACCAGTGATCAGCTACCCCAAAACCTTCCTATCTTTCAGGGTCTGGCTCTAACAGATGCTGTGGCCTCCATGGAGTCTGCTCTGCTGAGTCTGGCCAGAAGTAACCATCCTCCTGCTTGCCTTCCCAGTCTCCACCTTTTCCAGGTTTTCCTTACCCTTTAGATTATGATAATGTTTTTGAATTTCTTCTGCCTCGGGAGAGGAGGGATGCTCATTGGATAGAATCCTGCTCTCAATCATCTTTGTATCCCCCAAAGTGATTGCCGCTGCCTCCTCCAACACTTTCTCAGCCATTTATTTTCTTTCCTTCAGATTTATCGTATTAATTTTTTAATTTTTTTGGATGATCTTTCCATCCTGGTTCTAGGCTTCTGGTGTGTATTTTAGAAAGTGACTGAAGATGAAATCTGTAAAGATCAGTTCCATTTCAAATTTAATCCCTCATATGTTACTGGCTGGTCTCTAAGGTCCCCTATCCAAAAAAAAAAAGTTGATTCTTAAGCAGCACAGGCTGAGAAGTTGAAAGGCTGAGTAGAACTACAAATAGTCTTATGATGCTGAGGAGATAAAAATGACAGGTAAGGGCTTACAAAGATGGAGAGATCCTGGAAATACCTCATGCTTATAAATACCCTCTTGCTTCATTTAAGAGCCCTGAAAGACTGTATTCTAGAAGAACTGGCTTACTAAAAACAGGTCAACTTTATAAAGACTGAAACCCCATCTCAAATTAGCTGACCAGAATAGACCAAGTTTATAAAGAATGAAACGAAGCCTTGAATCAGCTCAACCCCTGATTGGATTAAGATAATCTCTTCCTGATCTAGTTGCCTGCCACAAACTAAAGAAAATCAGAAAATCATGTAACAACATCTAGATCCTTTATAGTTTTAAATATATATATAAAACATCCATCATTCAGTTAAAGAAATGCCAGGCATATGAAGCGGCAGGATCAAGAGATGAAAAAGACACTCGGAACAGGCCCACAGGTGATACAGATACTGTAATTATCTGATAGACTTTAATATCAGTGATTAATAGGTTCAAGAACGGAAATGACAAGATGGAGAGTTTTAAGAGAACTGGACTCTATTTATATATATAAAAAATCAAATAGAAATTCTAGAACTGAAATAGAATCAGTGATATTAAGTGTAAGTAGGTGGATTTAACAGTGACTTAGATACAGCTGAAGAGAGATTTAGTGATCTAGAAGATAGGTGAGTAGAAATATCCTGCATAAAACAGGGAGAGAAAAAAAGATGAAAACTAAAGGAAATAGTCACCAAAGATATACGATACATAATGGAAAGGTCTAATACACCTGCCATTGGAATCCCAGAAAAATAATGGAAGAAGCAATATTCCAAGAGATTCAGAGAATTTTCCAAAACCACTGAAATACACCAAGCCACAGACTAAAGAAGTACTATAAACACCAAGCAGGATAAAGAAAAACAGAGATATGTCAGTAATACTTCTGAAAACCAAAGACAAAAAGGAAATTTAAAAGCAGCCAGAGAAAAAAGACATATTACCTTCAAGGAAAGAACAGGAGGACTAACGACTGACTCCTCAACTGAAATGATGAAATCCAGAAGACAATGAAATATATCTTTAAACTGTTGAAGAAAAATAATGCCAAAGTAGAATTTTATATCTAGATTTTCCTCAGAGGTAAAGATGAAATAAAATCATTTCCAGACAAGTAAAGACTGAATTTACTGTCAGCAGACACACCCCAAAAATACTAACAGGAGGTCCTCAGAAAGAGGCATAAGCTCACAGAAAGAAGCATGGAAACGTAGAAGGGAATGAAGATCAATGGATAAGGTAAATATATGAGTAAATCTAAATGAACTACTGATCCTACAAATGTCTCATGGGATTAAAGTACATGTAAGATTGAAATATACAACAAGGAACAGTACAAAAGAATAAGAGAGGTAAATAGAATTGAAACCCTTTTATTTTCTGGAGAATGGAAAAGTGCTAGTCAATTGTAAGTCAAGGATGTTGTTTACGTGATAACCCTTAAAATAGTAGTAAAAGAATATATAATTAACAACCTAATAGAGAAGGGAATATTTTAAAATACATGATTAATCCAGAAGAAGGTGAAAATTGAGGTAATTGAGAGAAAAAGGAACATTGAACAAATAGAAAACAAATAGAATGTAGATTTAAATCCAAATCTATCAGTAACTACATTAAATGAAAATGGGCTAAATATTCCAAATAAAACTCTGAAACTGTGAAATTTAATTTAAAAAAACCCTGCAAAATCCAATTAAATGCTGCTTACAAATATTTCCTAAATATAGGAACACAGGAAGACTGATAGTAAATGAATGCAAAAAAGATATACCAAGGACTTCCCTGGTGACACAGTGGTTAAGAATCTGCCTGCCAATGTAGGGGACATGGGTTCGAGCCCTGGTCTGGGAAGATCCCAAATGTCACAGAGCTACTGAGTCCATGCACCACAACTGCTGAGCCTGTGCTGTAGAGCCCGTGAGTCACAACTACTGAGCCCGTGCCCTAGAGCCTGTACTCCGCAACAAGAGAAGCCACTGCAATGAGAAGCCCGTGCACCACAATGAAGAGTAGCCCTCGCTCACCGCAACTAGAGAAAGCCTGTGCACAGCGACAAAGACCCAACACAGCCAAAAATAAATAAATAATAACTTTAAAAAAAAAGATATACCAAGAAAATAAGGTGATATTGCAGACGAGACAAAGTAGACCTTAAGACAGAAAACACTGCTAGATACAAAGAGGGACAATTCGTCAGGGAGACACCAGAAACCCTAAATTTGTTTGCATCTAACAGAATATATAAAACAAATTTTGACAATTGTAAGGAGAGATAAACAAATTTATAATGAAAGTGGGTTTTTAGCATACTTTTTTAGTAACTAATAGCAGAAGTGGACAGAAAGTCTGTACGGCTACAGAAGATTTGAATACTAATAACCATATCCTAACTGACATATACAGACCACTACACCCAACAGTTGTGGAATACACATTCTTTACAAGTTCACATGGCACATTTACCAAAATTTAGCGTATTCGGGTCTTAAAGAAATTGAATTCGTAAATAAAACCCTTCCTATAAAGAAATCTCAGGCTCACATGTCTTTACTAGTGAATTTGCCAAATATTTAGGGAAGAAATAGCACCAATCTTATACCAAGTCCTCTAGAGAATGGAAGAAGAGTTGAACATTCTGCAGCTCATTTTATGAGCCTAGCATAACCTTGAACCCCAAACCTGACAAGGACATTACAAGAAAGGAAAACTGCCTAGGTCAATCTCTTTCATAAGTGAAGATATAAATCTAAACAAAATATTGGCAAAATAAGTTCAACAATTTATTCAAAGGATAGGACAGAGCACCAAGTTGGATTCATTCCAGGAATGAAAATTTGGTTTAATATTAAAAATTCAGTGTTATCCAATATACTAACAGGCTGAAAGAGAAAAATCGTATGTTCACAATACAGAAAAAGCATTTGCTAAAGTGTGTACCCATTTGTGATAAAAAAACAATCTTAGAAAACTTGGATCTCAGTGAACTGCAGATATTCTTTTAAAAAATAGAGCAAATATCATATTTCATTGTAAAATTTTGAAAGTCCTGAAATTGAGACAAGGAGGTCAGCTATAATCACTTCTTTTCTACATGTCGCAGGAAATCCTTACAGGTACAACAAGGCAAGGAAAAGAAATAAAAAGTCTAAGGATTTGAAAGAAAATGAAATTGTCATTTGTAGGCATCATGACTAAATACAGAGATTATTCAAAATGATCTATAGTTAAACAATTAGAATTAACAAATGAATTTAGCAAAGTCACTGGATACAAAGTCAGTATGCAAGAATCAAACTTTATTCTGTATCACAGTGACAAAAGTTAGAAAATAAAAATGACAGGAGTCAAATCATCAGGTATCTAGGAATACATTTGACCAAAGGTATTCAAGACCTCTACTTAGATATGGTGGATATTTAAAAAAACTGAATTAAATGGAGAGAGATAAAATGTTCATAAATTGGAACCTTCAATATTGTAAAGATGTCATTTGTCCCAAGTTGATGTATGTAATCCCAGGTAAAAATCCCAGGAGATTTTTATTGGTAGAAATTGACCAATGTGTTCTAAAATGTGTATGGAAATGCAAAAGGCCCCAAATGGCCAAGATAGTCTTGAAAAGAGCCAAGTTGGAGCACTTACACTACCAGAGATCAAGACTTCTTTTAAAGTTACAGTAAGTAAAACATTGTGGTATTGGTTCAGGGATAGATAACTAGAGTGTTGGAACAGCATAGAGTCCACAAACATAGCCACACACTCATTGGTGATGACAGAGATAATGCTGCAGTGTAGTGGGAAGCGTTTGTTCTTTGAGTAAACAGTGCTAGGTCAGTTGGATATCCACATGGAAGCAAATGAATGTTGACCCTTACCTCGCACTGTTTTCAAAATTCAATTCCAGTTGGATCACAGATCTAATGGTGAAAGGTATAACAGTAAAGCCCTTAGAAAATAACAAAGAAAAATATATTCACAACTTTGGGTAGGCAAAGATTTTTAGACAAGATAAAAAGGCACCAGCCATAAAGGAATAAATGTGATAATTTGGAGTACATTAAAGTTAAGATCTTGTTCATCAAAAGACATCAATACACATGAAAGGGAAAGTCACAAAATGGGAGGAGATAATTTTGTGCTCTCTATCTGTGTATATGTATGTATTCAACAAAGGACTCACATTCAAAATTTATAAAGAGCTTCTACTTCCACTAAATAAATAAGAAAAGACACAATCTAATAGAAGAATGGGCAGAAGTCTTAAACAGGCACCTCAAGGTGATATCCAAATGGCCCATAGACTTTGTTCATCAGCGAAATGCAAATTAAAACCAAGTTGCTACTGCACACCTACCAAAATGGTTAAACTTTAAAAGCATGATGATACTAATAGTTGGCAAAGATGTGGAATCAAAGGAACACTCACATACTCACTCTTCAGTACTCTTTTATGGTTACAAAGCCAAATATCTGCATGCTCCAGGACCCAGCAATTTCACTCCTAGAGGCCCAACAGATACGTATACATACATGTCCCAAAAGATATACAGATATATACACATGCATATGTATATATATGTATGTGTGTATATATCTATATCTATCTATCTATCTATCTATCTATCTATATATCTGAATGTCCACAGTAGCAATCTCTGTGGTAGCAAAACAGAACTGAAATAGTGCAAAGTTTATCAACAGTGGAATGGATAATTATACTCCTACAATAGAATACTAAACAGCACAGAAGATGTACTGTTATATCCATGTAACAACATGGTTGAATCTCACAGATATATAGTTGAGTGAGAGAAGTAAAAGAAGACACAGGAGATTACCTACTGTAATTTATATCCAGTTCAAGTACAGGGAAACTAGTTCATGATTTTATAAGTTAAGAAAGCAGTTACCTTTGGTGATAAGGAGGTTTCAGTGGCTGGTTGGGCTCCTGGGGTACCAGTAATGTTCTATTATTTTTATCCAAGTGTTGGTTACATGGGTGTGTTCACTGTGAAAATTCATTGATTTGCATCCTTTTCTAAATGTGAAACTTAAATAATAATTTTTAAAAACTTGCTTAAAAAGACACAGACGATGGAAGAGGCTGGTATAGAATCTCTTGGCTTTTGCCATTTGAGGACTGGCTATCTGGAAAAGAGGGAGGTGATGATAAAGTTCCAGACTTATGCTCATTCCTGAGCATAGTGAGTGCTTCAGCATTGTGGTCCCTGTGGAGCCCGAGGACCAGGAAGTAGTGAAGTATCCATTTCTGTGGCCCTTTGTCTTCCTTGGAGACACTAGGGCTCCATCGTCTCCGCTTTATCCATAATAGATGATGCTGGCAGTGTGTGGAGTGCAGTGTGCAGGAGGCAGGAAACCAGAGATGCTGGTTCCTCTCTCCTTCTCCTCCTCTCTCCCCACTCCCGCCCCCTCCTCTTCTCTTACTCTGCTGCAGAGAGTCAGGATTCTTGCTAGGGAGCCCACACCCACAGATGAAAAAGACAGAAGGACATTTATTTTGAAAAAGGACAGATGTAAATTAGTATTTTGTAGATGAGACACAAATGCTAAGACTTCAGAATGTGGTGGAACTTCGACCCAGTGGGCAGTAGAGAGGACCGCTTTGAGAAGGCAAGAATTCCATTTTCAGAAGCTGAATGAAAAGATGTTAAACATTTTATTCAGGGAATGTTATGGGCTGAATGTTTTTGTCCCCCTCCCCCAATTCAGGACTAGGATCCTCACCAAGAACTGAATCTCCTAGATCATTAATCTTGGACTTCCTAGCCTCTGTGAGAAGTGAATTTCTGTTGTTAAAGTCATGTAGTCTACAGTGTTTTGTTATAGTAGCCCGAGTTGACTAAGACAGGGAAATAAAACTTAATTTGGTTTATCGGCTCTGATTCCTGCAAGCTGGGGCAGTTGCCTCTTCCCTGTGGATATATATCTGCGGAGTAGTGTTGGCTGGGACCATGTGGCAGCCCAGCCATGTCCATCTTTTGTGAGCATGGTGGTCACGTTGAAATAAAAAAATGCCTTTTGGGGCTTCCCTGGTGGCGCAGTGGTTGAGAGTCCACCTGCCGATGCAGGGGACACGGGTTCGTGCCCCGGTCTGGGAAGATCCCACATGCCGCGGAGCGGCTGGGCCCGTGAGCCATGGCCGCTGAGCCTGTGTGTCCGGAGCCTGTGCTCCTCAACGGGAGAGGCCACAGCAGTGAGAGGCCCGCGTACTGCCAAAAAAAAATAAAATAAAATAAAAAAATGCCTTTTGTAAGCACTAAGGTTTCCAGCCTGTTCCTATCTTGGTATCGAGAAAAGTCAAGGAAAGAAATGAGAAACACTTGAGTTTCTGGGAACAGAAAGATTCAAATATGCATGCCAGTACCATAATTAGGTTGACCTCCAAATCAGGGTTTCCCTTTAAATTTTGCTTGTTTTCAGTCTAACCAAATAAATTAAAACATCTTATTTACTCCTAAAAAAAGTGATCATAAAAGAATTTGCTCTCAGTCTTAATTAGTGCTGCTTCTCATATATCAAGTGGGAGTTGAAACTTCTTTTCTCTGATTTAACAGACAGTGTGTTTCAATGGTGTAGAATTTTCTCCACAGATTTCACACTAATAATTGTAGTTTAAATTGCTCTACTTCTTGAGAAAATAATACTGAGCTTATTTGGTTTGTAAAAAAGTCAAAAGAACGTCAGTGGTTTAGGACACAGACTTAGCAGGAGCAGGTGCCTAGTGGAGTTGCCTTCACCACACCCCACTGTTTCTCTGTGCTGAGTCTGGCATTTTAATCCAGTGATTCAAGAGTCTGCAACGACCCGTTATCTGGACCAGCCAAAAATAGGCACAAAATCTGTTGCTTTGTGTGGTATCTCTGCAAAGTGTGTCACGAGGTTTCTTTGAATTGGGAGATTTTCCTGCTAATTTGGGAAGCAGCTGAGGAGACGGACAGAGGTTCCGAGTGTCCCTGGGATCCACACTGCTCCCCAGGGCAGCTCAGGTCTTTCCCTGGTTCCCCAGTCAGACTTTTCCCACAATAGTGCTGGAACCATGGACTTCATCACCTTTATTTACAAAAAGTTTTTAAAAAATTGTATTTGTGAAAGATAAGTAAAATCCACTGGGTGTTGGCACAGCCCAGTTAGAGTTTTGTGAGGATTACATGTTGGTACATGTGTAGCATCTAGACTGTGCTTGGAATATGGTAAATTCTCAAAAAATGATTAGTCGTGTACCGTGTGCTAGCCACGGCTAGATGCTTTATCTTCAGAATCTCCACTCCTCACAGTTCTGCAAGATGGTTGGTAGTAGTTCTTATTTTATTGATAAGAAAGAAGAGCTTCAGAGAAGTTAAGTAATTTATGTAAGCTCACACAGCTGCTGAGTGGCAGTGCTGGGGACCGAATCCAAGTCTGTCTTCTTCCTTCACCACCACCACCACCACCACCACCACCACCATAGTCTCTCTAATACTATTTCTCAGTTGGGGTCTGGGCCTCCTGGAAGGTTTGTAGAAGTTTTCTTAGAAGGGTTGTCTATGAGTTTATAGTTTGAAAAACACTGCTTTGTGCAAGAGGTTGACAAGTGTTTTCTATAAAGAACCAGATAGTATTTTATGCTTTTGAGGCTATACAGTCTGTGTTGCAACTACTTAATTCTTCTGCTGCAGCTCACACCATGGGCAATATTTAAACAAATGGGTATGTCTATGTTTGGATAAAGCTTTATTTTCGGACACAGGTGATGGTCTGGATTTGGCCTGCAGGCTGTTGTTTGCTGACCCCTGCTTTATTCCATGCTCCCTTCTGTTCTCTTCAAACCCTCACATCCTTGGGTGCTCCAGCTTCTCTGTCTGTCTTCTTGGAAGCTTCTACTCTATCTGCTCAGTTGTCAAAGTCCCACATTCTACAAAGTTCCTGACCTCATGGAACTGACAATCTGGTGGGGAGACAGACAAGTGTATGTCAGGTGGTGAAGGGTAGAAGAAGAGGGCAAGGGGCTAGAGAGTGACAGGGCTACTGTTTTGTATGGAACAGTGAAGGAAGCACTCTGAAAAGGTGACACTGGAACAGAGGCCTACCGGAAGGGAGGCGTAAACTACGTGGCTGTCTTGGGGGGAGTGTTCCTGACAGAGAGAACAGCAAGTGCAAAGGCCCTGAAGCAGCAGTGCGCTTGGCATGCCTGAGAAACAACCGGGAATCCAGAGTAGCTGGTGTGCAGTGAATGAGGGAAAGAGTGGTGGGAGAGAGGCAGACAGATAAGGGGCAGTTCACGTAGGGCCTTGTAGGTCACAGCAGGGCTTTATAATGAGTGGCCCTTGCAGGGGGGCATTTGAGCAGCAGAGTGTCATGATCCAACTCGTGGAACAGAGGATCCCTTGGAACTGCTGGGTGGAGAGAGTCTATAGGGTGAGAAGAGGTAGGTGCTGGGAGCCATTTAGGAGGAGGATGGTGGGAGAAGCCCATAATTCTAAATATATTCTGAGGTCAGAGCTAATGCTTTCCCAGCAGATTGAGTAGGATGTGGGAGGTACAGAGGGGTCGAGGATGACTTGAGGTTTTGGCCAGAGCAGGTGGAAAGTCAGAGCTGCCCTTTGCTGAGATGGAAGGACTGTGGGAGCAGGTTTATGGGGAAGGTGAGGAGATCAGTTTGGATGTGTTAAGTTGGGGCTGTCAGTTCATACCCAAGTGCAGATGTCAAGTAGGCAATGGATTTGTAAGTTTGGAGTTTAAGTCGGGGCTCTACAGAAGGGAGTCAGCAAGGGATGGGTGGTCATCAAAGCCAGGAGTGAGCTGGAATTGCCTAGGGTGTGAGTGCAGAGAAACGGTGGGCTAAGCTGGAGGCCATCGCCCCCTCCTGCTCCATCCCTGGCCCTTGCCAATTTCACACCTCAAGACTCTTACCTAAAAGCACCTTGATAGCTTCCTTCCTAGTCTGTTACCTACGGCAGGGGTCCCCAACGCTTGGGCCACAGACCGCTACCAGTCCCTGGCCTGTTAGGAACCAGGCCGCACAGCAGGAGGGGATCGGTGGGTGAGCGAGCAAAGCTCCATCTCTATTTACAGCTGCTCCCTGTCGCTCGCATTACCACCTGAGCTCCACCTCCTGTCAGCATTATGGTGAGTTGTATAATTCTTTCATTATATATTACAATGTAATAATAATAGAAATAAAGTGCACAATAAATGTAGCGTGCTTGAATCATCCTGAAACCACCACCGCACCTTCCCCGCTCTGCCCACCCTGGTCCATGGAAAAATTGTCTTCCGTGAAACCGGCCCCTGGTGCCAAAATGGTTGGGGAACTGCTGATCTACGGAACTACAAGGATTCCTGGAGCTCAACACCAGCCATGTCCCTCCGCTCTGAAACCTTTGGTGTGTGTGTGTGCAGCTTGCAAGAGAGTGTGTGGGTGCTAGCCTCTCTTCTGTCCTCCCACACTGTTGGCCCACAGTCTGCCTGTGGGCAAAGCAAAGTGAAGTCTGCTGCTGTCCTCAGCTGTCCTCAGTCTCCATGTTTCTTCCCACCAGGAAGTACAACACTCCCTCGCCCATCATTATTTCATAAATATATAGCCGTTGTGCTGAAGACATAAAAAGATTCTAGAGAGATGTAAATCATTGTGTGTGAAGACTGACATCTCTAAAAAATATTCCCTCGTGATAATGAAGAAGGTGTTGGAGATGTTTCCATATTAGGGAGACGTAGAAAGAGAGAGTGGATGAGTTGAGTTTTAGCTCTGAAGGATGGGAATGGGCCTGAAGAAGGGGTGAGGCCAGCTGGCACTGTGGTCTTGTCCAAAGGTGAGCAGGTTCCCAGGAAGGCTACAGATGTCTTGGGATGCCTGCAGGGACCCACGAGCCACGTCCCAATAGGAGAGGGAATCCCAGGGAATAATTTAAACAGGGAGCCCAGGGCGCTGCTGGGCCTGCCCCCAGCCGCCTGAGGCTGAGGAAGGGCAAATAGCTTTCTCTTGCTTCTGCCAAGTGACGTCAACTGATAATGCCTGCCTGGGGTGCAATTTTGAGGTCAGGTCTCAGGACAATGAATGTGGTGATTGATTAGTCATGTCTAGCAGGAGTGCGTGGGGCTGCCTTTGCTTCTGGTCCTGAGGGTGTTTCTGAACTTGACAGAGCTGCCCTGAGTGCAGGAGTGCTGGCGCTCTCCATCTACCTGTTGGGGGGAATCATTCAGTGGGCACCCACCAAGTTAGATCTGGCTTGAAATTAACCAGCTGAAGTGCAAAGTAACCAAATGTATTAGCTTTTAAAAAGTCATAGGTTTTCTCCTCATGCTGTGGAGGTGACCCTTAATGTTGTGGTCTGTGTTTTACATCATGGAGTGAATTACACAGAAGTTTCTGACCAGGTGAAAACAAAGCATTTGAGAGAAAAAAAAATATCTCAAGTAGCAGGAGATTTCCTTCACCAAAAGGAAATGACGTGAAAGTATTTCGAGCGCTGTAAAATGCTCTATAAATGTAAGGATTTATTATTATGCGTTGCTGGAGGAAAACCAGCTAAGCCATGATGCTGACAATTACAGAACAGACTTCCTTATTACTCTTGCTTCCTACAATCAACTTCCTCCTCTTGGAACTTGAAGAGAACCTCTGAGGATGGGCTTTGCCTGAGTTGGATAAGGTCCTTGCTGGTGAGGGCAGGCTGAAGGTGGTGACCAGTGGTCGATTGGGGCTTGTGGTCCACCATGTTGGTGGGCAGTTTGTCCAGTAGGGATCCAGCCTGTGAAAAGCTGGCTGTTGCCTCCAGTGCTTGTGTGAGCTGGCTTCATATGGGGAGGCAGGCTAGTCACTGAAAAATGATTGTCTGCTGGGAGGACTCTGGAGCTGGCCTGACGTTACCCCTGCCCTCAAGAGGAGATATTCTCTGCTCCCTCCTGAGCTGTTTCCCTGCCCTTTTAATACCTGTTACATCCAGATCACAAAGTTTGAGTACTAATTTCTTTGTAAGGCTCTGCTTCTTCTGATTTCCTCCAAAGAGGTGTATATCCAATTATTTCCTGTTTTCTTTTGTAAAAGGGTGAAAAATTATAAACAATAAGGTACAAATGACTTTCCCTGCTGGTGTTTGATAGAAATAGGCTGCGAAATACCCTTTGTCAGTAAGCATACAAAAAACTTTTGAATTGGTGGATAATTTAAGAATTTTCAAGAAGAGGGTCTGAGCCACTCTTATTGGCTTCCATAGGTACTCAATTGACAAAGAAGCAGGACTGATTGTCACAAACTACACTAGAAGTTAGGCTGTCTCTAGGGGGTCCCTTGTCCCTCTGAGTACACCGATGTCAGCAGATGAATGATGCCAGGTTTGCTGGCCTGGGTGATGCCCTCTATTACTGTGTAGCTTCTGTGGGGTGTGTGTCAGGGACAGTTCTCCTGTTGTAGTGGTCTGGATCCAGTTAGGAGGTAGAAACCACACCGTGATTTAAACAGGGGAAGCTGAATACAAGGATTTACTAAACTATGATGAAAAAGTAACTATAAGATAAATGAAAACTCTCTGTGGTACCCCAGGGCTGAGGGAGAGCATCCAAGGAAGGACAGATTGGGAAGGGGTTCACACCTTGTTGGAGAAGGTGTAGTTGAGCATGCTGCATGGCAGACAAGTTCGCTGGTTTCACTGGTCTTCAGTCACTGGGCAAACAGGAAGCAAGCCTCCAGGGTTCAGGCAGGGTGGGCGAGCTGCTGTGGTACTGGTGCGGGTGTGCAGTGGGAGGGGGCACTCAGTGTAGGAGGCTGGAGCACAGGTGTCTGTCTGGAAGGCCATATTGTCAGGAGGACCACAGGAGATGAGACTGGGGGGAGGCAACGAGTGAGCAGAGGGAATGAGGATGCTAGTGTGGGCAGGAAGCCTGGAGGGCCCGAGGTCTGTACTGGGAGGGCTGTGCAGGGGCTGTGAGGATGCTGGGAGACAGCACGTTTTGGCTAGGGGGCTGGGCAGAGCCTCACTGGCTGTCCTCATCCCCTTACCATCAACTCTCTCTCCCTGCAGCTCCTTCCTCCTGCAGCGTCCCTCCAGCACCTTCTCCTGAGAAAGCTTAACACTGTGCTGCTGTAACGGAGAAATGCTTGAAGGAAGTCCTTCCATTATTGCACAGCATGTATTGAAGGGTGAATCTGGAGCTGAGAGGGAAACACATTGATAACTGGCTTCCTTGGGTCCCATTTCCTGCAGCACCTGTGGCCCCAAGACATCTGTGAGGATGTAGGGTACCCCTTCTTCTGGGCTCCCCCACTTCCTCCTCAAGACTGGCTCACACAGGGGCTGGCTTTGGTTATAAGACTGCAGCTTCTCCTCTGGCAGCTGGGGCAGTGGTAGGGGACGATTATGACTCTGTCTCACAGGCCTGCGGCAGAGCTCGGGGTGAAAGGATACGTGTGTGTGTGTCAGGACCCGAGCTGCTTCAGGCCAGCGCTCCTACCTGCTGGAGTGTGTGGTTTAGAACTTTAACTTGACCTTGTGGTTGGGGCAGTGGCATCTCTGACAGCTCACAGAGGGGGTCTTCCTCTCCCCCTCTGTCTTCAAGCCAACTGGAGGGGCAAAACACTTGAAGGACGTGTGTCTCTGCAGTCCTGGACCACCATTCCCGTCACAGCTCAGGCAGTTCCTGGAAGGAATGTTTCTTTATTGGTGCAGGTCAGGCACGATGGCATGTTCTGTGCCTGTCACCACGAGAGCTGGATCCAGCTCTTGGCCTGTGGGGTAAGGGGCCAGATTTAGGTTTGGAAGGGCCTAGGCCTTCAGTATCCCTCTGCCTGGGCCCCAGCTCCTGGAGATTCTGACTTCGTTGACCTGAGGTGGGCCTCTGGCATTGTGCCGCTTTAACAGCACCGCCAGCTCTGCCGTGTGGCTTGAAGGTACAGCCAAGGAGAGGACCCTTTGGTTTGAATCAATCTCTGCCCCCTGGGCTCACACTCTCCTCCATTTACTTGCTTGTGCGTCTCACTCATCTGTTGCCTGGGAGCATCTTGAAGGCAGAGGTTTGTCGTCCCCTTTGTGCATCTGCCCCCCACTCTGTCCCTGGCTGGTGGCAGCCTCTGCCTGACTCACCCTGCACGGACCAGCCCTTGGTTCCCGGATGTCAGTGGAGTTGCCGGTGCCCCCGGGTTTATCTCAGACTCAGCTCCAGAAGCTCACTGTCTCCACCTGTGAGATCTGACTTTTCTAGACTCTTTCAGGGTCCTATTTTTACTTGCTGAAGGAGGGACTGAGGAAATCAGTCTTGGAGAGGATGGCTGTAGGGCCAAGACCGCTGCCACTGACTGACGTGGTCTTGGAACACTTGACCCGCTGATGTGTAGGGGTGGTCATTTGTCAACCTGAATTCTTCTCCAGGAGTTCATTTACAGACAAAGGATTCCATGTAGTCCCCACTTAATTGAATGGGATGGATTAAAGCCAATCCAGAGTAATGTATGATATTGCCCTTTGGGGTTTATAGCCATTTTTGCCTTGGCAGGCTCTAATGTGAGCTGTCATGGTCATTCCCAGATGTGAACAGTCTGCCTCTTTTGGGCAATCCACTTGTCCTCCCTGGAATGTCTGGGGGGTTGGGGTGGAGCATCATTTTTTTAAAAAATTTTTTAATTTAATTATTTTTTTTATACAACAGGTTCTTATTAGTCATCAATTTTATACACATCAGTGTATACATGTCAATCCCAAAGGGGTGGAGCATCTTTTGTCTTTGTTTGACAAACCTCATCCTAGCAGTTCTCAGAGTGTGGTCCCTGGGCAGCAGCTTCAGTATCACCTGGGGATTTGTTAGAAGTGCAAATCCCGCCCTGCCGTTGATCCTGGAACTTTGGGAGTACGGCCTGCGTTCTGTATTGGAAGAAGCCCCCAGATGACTGTTACATGCTCATGTTTGGGAACTGCTGCCCTACCCAGCAGTCAGACTGGACGCCTTAGTGCACCACAAGTCAAGCAAGTACTTTCTCTTCTTTTCTTTCTTGTTGGCTTCTGAGACTTTGTCCCTACCCATCCCTCCATTCTTCACAAGGGCCTTTTGAAATCACGTCCATATTCCTGGCCAGAGTCAGGTGTCACTTTATTCAGGAGGCCTTGCCTGACTCCCCGTCTCGAAACAGGTGTGTGCTCGCCCTCCCTCCTCCCACCCCCATTCACTGCCCACAGTCCCCTCCTGGCAACACCAGCGTCACCGGGCTCTCCTTAGAAATGCAGAATCCCAGCTCTGCCCCACTGACTGAGTCAGAATCTGCATTTCGCAAGATCTGCAGGTGATTCCTATCCACTTTAAAGGCTAGGAAGCACGGATCAGACCACCCTGAGTGTACTAAAAGAAATAATTTTTTTTTTTTTACTGATTACATTTTAATAATACTTATTCATCAAGGAAAAAAAATGGGAAATATGAAAAGCCCAGAAATTGACACTTACATGTGTAGACTTTCAGGGGTCAGTATTAATGTCGCACCTTTGTTCTAGGAGGAACTATATTCAGATGACCTGTTTCAGAGACAGGGATCACGCTTTCAACAACAGCTAACACCATGTCTTGCATAAACCAGGTGTTCAATAACTCTTAAAAAACATAAAAGAGGGAATTTAAGAATTCTCTACCACTATAAAGGTATTGTCTCCTTTCTGGAAGTTGGAGTCCTCAGCCTATTAAAGAGGTAGATCAAGGCAGTTTTTGGTTGAGCGTTTATGGCTGTTAAGTCCCGGCACAGTGACCGGAATGTCTCAGTCTGAAACCTCCATGGCTGGCTTTCCTGAGGGACAGAGAAGCTTGGTGAAAGCTCTGCAGGCCGCTCTCAGTCATGGTCGGGATGCTCTGTACCAGGAAACCCACTTTCTGACTTGCCCTGACAACTAAAACTGATAAGGCGACTGTATGTTTAGCTAGAATTCTCCAGTGTGAATGGGGAGAGAGAAGGAATCGTCCTGCCTGCCACTCTGGCTCAGAGCTTCCGGGCTAATTTAATCAATCCTGTAAGGGGCCCGACAGCTGGGGAGAGGCTTTCTGAAGCGTTCCAGAGTCACCTTCAGCCCATTCAGCCCAGCGTGCGTGGCCGTGTGCCCCTGTCTTTCAGTAGCTGTGCCTGAGGCCTGTCCCTACCCTCCTTGGCCTTGGGAGCAGCTGTGAGTCTCCAGGACCCCTTCTGGGCTCATGGGAGTCACCCAGCAGAAAAAGCTCTGAACTTGGAGTCCTCATGTCAAGGATTCCAGCATTTCTCAGCTCTGAGCCCTTTGTCACTTTTGCTCCAGCCCTTTCCTGCCTCGGGGTGTGTGTGGGGTGCCCAGCTTGCTCCACGGGGATGTCGCTGCACACGTCACTGTTCCCAGCCTCCAGGTGGGCAGAAATATGGGTGCCCCTTGCAGTCCTCCGTTGCTAGGGAGCGGCGGCTCTGAAGGGTCAGCACAGGGCGCCTGAAGCACGAATGGCTCCCACCCGTTGGCCACTACCCTCCGTGAGGGTGCATGAAGGTGTGTGAGAAGCAGGTGTGCCTGTGCACGTGACGATGGTCTGGGCCTCTTGCTGCAAGAATAGCATGCGGGTTGGTGGCAAGCTTACAGGACAGAGGACGTGTTCATATACCAGACACATCTGGTGCTGCAGTGTCAGCCTGGCCAGAGTGTTCCTCTTAAACACCTGGGAACGGTTACTCTCTGCCTAACCAAACTGTGTGGCGGCCACGAGCAGCTCCACGTTTAGGTGAATTACAAAAACAAGGAGGCAGTCGTGTTCACGTGTGCGCCTCTGTGCAAGTAGCAGGGATGAACTGTTTTCCAGAAACACCTGCATCCTTTTACCTTGAGTGCCCAACCAGAAAGGGACCCGAGCCAGGGCCTGTCACAGACGTGCCACGGCTTCTGGCTGAAGCCGCTGCAACCGCTTCTGGGACCTGAAGAAAATTCTGATTTTGACTTTTTAAAAAGCCAACATTGGAGTATGCTTTTTAGCTGTAAAGTTTCTCTGGATCCCCAAAGATGACTGAAGACTGATTTGAATCTCACAGGCAGTAGTCTATAAATTCAAAATTTCACACGGGATTTTCACTCACCAAAAAATGTGCTATGTTTAAAATTTTCATTGATTCCAAAACTTGATCATCAACCATCTTAGATTCAAAGTTATTTTTATATATTGAAGGTCTGAGACTTTCAAATGAGCTCAGAACATACTTGAGTCGTGTGCTGATAATTTTGATTTTTGGTTCCAGAAATGTGTATCCTGCATAATGAACGGGATCCCGAAATATTTCAGACATGGTTATAGTGCTAGCTCTGCTTCTGCTGCTGTATAATGTGAATAACTTCAGAGGAGCTGATGACTTTTTTCTCTTCAAACATTTATCGAACACTAATTAAAGATGACAATATGGAGGTTTTTCAGGGACAATTTACGGGAGCATATGGCCTCACAAATGGGAGTTTTCCATTTTTGCCGTCCCCTGCCTGTGGCTGTTTGGAAGGTTGTCTGTCAGTGCCTGGGAGCCCCAGGAGGGGTCTGTCCAGGACACGTGTGGTCTACTGCTCAGGACAGTGGGTTTTTTTTTTTTTCAATTAAAAATGGACAAGTTGTAATGTAGAAAAACATGGATGCTTACGGATTTTAAAATTGGATTTAGAAAATTGTGGCAAAGCGTACAGGCACCAGTCTTTAATTACAGCTCTCACCAGCCCTACTCTTTGTCATGCCAGGTGTGGCGAGGCATCGCCGCTGCGCAAGGCCCCCCTTACCGGGGCTTCAGGCATCTTGATGGGGTTTTCTGTTTGCTCTGGTGACGGGAAGGAGCAAACAGTGGGGCAGTGGATGCTGACTTGGGTACCTGGGTTGGTGAGGATCTTAAAGACGGCACAGACCTCAGTGAGCTACTGAAGAGTGGAGTGTTTGGTTGAGGGGTTCCAGCTGATCACTAAACTAGAGTTGTCTGGTCATCTAGTTAATGAATGACTAAGGGAATGAAGTAGAGTCAAACACCCTGCTGATTTCACGCTGCTGATTTTTGAAATTCTCTGGTTATTGAGAAGAACATGGGTGTTATGTATGGTTGAAACTAAATGAAGAAACCGGACATTTAATCCTAGAGTGTTTGAGGGTAAAGGACTTTGGAGTCACCTGAGCCAGGGTTGTCCAGATGAGTAATGGACATGAGCCAGGTGGGCAGGTGGCCCGGGGGACTGGGATGGCACTGCCCCAAATAAAGGGAGGGTGCTGCTTCAGCCCGGCTTCCCTGGGCCTGGAAGGGATGGCTCCGGGTTTCCAGATCCTCCCATTCTATAAGAGATGCTGGAAACCTGAATTTTATGTAAATCTCTTTTAACTGTTGGCAACTAAACATGTATACTTTAAACTGCCGCGTGGGCCAAAATGAGCGCAGCAGCAAGTTGCAGTTTGCACTTTGGTGTCCCCGGTCTCCCTTGACAGATGCCGTAACTGGCTGGCCCCACGTTCCACCGCTGCTTTGGTGGCAGCCGCAGGCCTGGAGACCCAGCCTTTTGTCTCTGAGGCTGATATTTTTTCCCCCCAAGGCCGATCTCTGGGGACGCCCTGGAGTGACTTGGGCGTTCTGGTTTTCCTGGCTAGTGGGCAGCTCACCTCTAGTGTTCTTGAAATCTCTTCCTAGAAGACCACAGTCACGGCCAGCTGGACTTCCCTGAGGTGTGGCTTCTCTTCCTGGGTGTTCATGTCACACATGCCGGATGGAGCTGGATTCTTGGCCCGTTTGTGTGTTTTCCTAGGATATTAGTCAGTGGACCTTCCCTGGGGCATTGGGTTAATACCCACACACTTGGATCCCGAGACATACTTTTTCAGCGTGAAAAACACTGCACTCAAATATGGCAGAGCAGGACTGGGGACTGGGTGAAGAGGGAAAAGTTCCAGAGAGATCGGTACCACCCCCCACCCCCCAACCCCCTTGCAGTTTCTGTTCTTGGTGCTCAAGCTAATCTGAGACTTCTGCCCTCCCCCAGGGGAGCTCAAGTTAGGTGTCTTTGGCACCTGTTCTCGGAGTGGAGCCCCAGGCCCCAGCATCAGATCACCTGGGGATGGTGGGAAATGAGGAGTGTCCTGAACCCTGCCCACCCGGACCCTCAGAATTAGAATATTGGGGCGTGACCTCGGAAGCTCCCTTACACACTGTCCCCCAGGAGGTTAGTGTGCACACAGAAGTTTAAGGACTGTTGTTCTAGGGATGGCAGAGGCACTGGGCAGTAGGGCTTGTGATTCCAAGTTATGTTCTAAGGCCCCACCACACAGGGATGGGAGTAGATCAGAGGAGCAGGTGGTCAACTAGCCGGTTCTAGCTCACAACCTAGAACCCCGGGGGCAGTGGTAAGTGGTGACCCCAGGACTGGTTTCACGGGTGTGTGACACTGTTGTCTGCACAGAGCCCTGCACTTGGGGTTTCATGCTCTACGGTCACAGTTTTGAAATTCTTAATTTTACTATTGATTTTGTGTCTTTTAAGCAAAGTCTGATGGGACGAGGGAGCGTGCCCTGGGGGGCTTGAGGCCTCTGCTCACGTGCGGTTTTGCCTGCCTCTGCCTCCCCAGCACCTGGTCTCTGATGCGGGCTGCGCCATCTGCCCACCCCGCCCGGTGACTTCCGCTGGACTGTGCCCCAGCAGGGGCCTGGTGCAGGTGGGCATGTGCCCACGTGCTGAGTTGTGCAGGTGGGTTGTGGGCACCGCTGAGGGTCTACACAAGCCCAGTGAGTATCCCTGAGCTCAAGGAAGGGCAGTAATAAATCGCAGATTAAGATACCACCTCTATAGGTCGAAAGAGAGACTGCTGAGAAAGGAATTGAACATGGGGCCCTGCAGTTTGCATTGGGTCTTGCAAATTATATAGTGGGCATAGGTGGCCCTATGCATAAGTCCTATTCTTAGTGGATCTATTTTATTAGTGGCTCATGTGAGTGAAGTAAGGCGCTCCTTCCCCTAGATCTTCTCTTTCTCCCTGTTTCACTGACTCTTCGTTCTTGTCGTAATATACGAAGTCTTCACATGTTGACAACATTCTTTACATTTCCCATTGCAGTCTTTCTCTTTCAGTGACTGTGAATAATGGGGATTTTTGAAGTATGAGGCAATAATATAAATTCCCTTGTAAATTTTAGGTAGAAGTTTTGAAGACTTTACAGAGCATCAGTGAGAGCTGTCACATTTGCATGGTTTCTCTAATTGTGAAGCGTTCCATTTTCAGTGAATGAATTTGCTTCTGTGGTTTAGCTCTCAGGAGTGCTTTTGCCCAACCTCACCTTGGCAGGCAGATGAGCACGATACACTGGGGACACGGCGTGTGATCTGTGACCATTTGCAGAAGGGTGGGATGTGAGGACTGGATATGCCAGTGTCTCTGCAAAGGTTTTAATTTTTATTGTGTGAAGGGATGAGCAGCTGATAACACTAGGCCTGGTTATTTTCAAATGATAATTGTAACAGTCTCAGTTTACCGTGTTCTCCTTAAAATACTCTCCTCCCTCGGCTTATAAGACAGCCTTCTCCTGGTTTTCCTCTGGTCCCTCTGGCTGATCCTCTTCAGTCTCCTTTTCTCTGATGCAATCTCTAAATGTTTGAATTGCAGAGGGCTTACTTCTGTGCCTTTTCCCCCTTATTAGATATACTTTTGTAGCTAACAGCACAGTTTCAGGAGCCAGGCTGTCTGGGTTGAGTTGCTACTAATTGTGGTCATCTTGGGCAAGTTGTTTGGTCAATTACAGTTTTCTGTGAGTTTGTGCTCCACAGTTGTTTTTTTTTTTTTTTTGCGGTACTCGGGCCTCTCACTGTTGTGGCCTCTCCCGTTGCGGAGCACAGGCTCCGGACGCGCAGGCTCAGCGGCCATGGCTCACGGGCCCAGCCGCTCCGCGGCATGTGGGATCTTCCCGGACTGGGGCACGAACCCGTGTCCCCTGCATCGGCAGGCGGACTCTCAACCACTGCGCCACCAGGGAAGCCCCCACAGTTTTACATTGATTAGAAGATGAGAATAAGAGTAGTACCTTCCTTATACCTTGTGTGAGGATTAAATAATTAATGTTAATTCATGTCAAGTGAATAGTAAATGTTTTAAACTATTAAGTAGATGTTTGGGCTTCTGCTTCTTTTACCGATAGGAAGCTTGTGTGCCTGACGCACGGTGAGGCCAAACAAACTGAAATGTCGGGGTTTGGAGCAGAGAAATGTTTATTGCAGGGCCAAGCAAGGAGAACGGCTGGCTCATGCCCCCTAAACCTTGAAGTTCCTGAAGGGTTTCAGCAAAGCATTTTTAAAGGCAAGGTGAGGGAGGTCGTCACAGGATATGTGATCAGCTCGTGCACAATTCTCTGTGATGCTGAGATAACGGGAGTGAACATTATCAATCCTTAGGTGCCAGAAGGTCTGGGAGTATATGTTCATGATCATCAAGTAGTTAATTTCTTCCATTTGGTGGTGGTTTTTAGCATCTGAAAAACTCAGGAAATATGCATGAGATACTATTATCTGGGTACTTCAGAGAGGAGACACAGCAGAGGATATGTGGAACGGGTCAGTCCCAGGAAGGCCCCATAGGGTCCTGCTTGGTTATACTTCTGGCTGTAATGAACTAGCTTGTAGCAGACCAATACTTCTACCCAGAACACCCAGATAAGGTAGACAGAGGACAAGAAACATGTCTCTGAAGGCACTAGAGAGTTCCCAGGCAGCCAGGACTTGGGAAGCCAAGATCCCAGAGTGGAGGGAGACTTACGGAGGTCATACTCAATGAGTCTGACATTCTTAGTTCTTTTCACCTTGGTGCGTATACCAGTTCATCAATGGCAGGTGCAGAGACTACAAAGGTAAGCAGAAAGTGACTGTGAGGAGGCTGAGAAGTTAAGCGAAGCTACTCTCAGTTTCATAGTGCTGGGGAGAAAAAAAACAGAGATCAGAGCTCACCAAGATAGATGGATCCCAATAAACACTCCATGCATTCAGTTAGGACCCCCTAAAGATTACACCCTAGAAGTCAGTGTTAACTGAAAACAGGCCAGGCATACAAAGACTGAAACCTAGTTTTGAGTGAGCTCAGTCATTAATTGGATTAAGGTGATCTACAGTTTGTCAGAAGCTAAAGGAAAATCCTCTCTGCAAGGAAGCTATTACCCAGAGCCTTGAAAATTTTTCTTGTAAACAATGATTGTATTCAATAAAATGTGCCTGGTATATCCAGAGACATGACCAAGGATTGGGGGAAACCATAGAAATATCTATAGGTGATCCAGATACTAGAGTTACCAGATATAATCTCTAAAACTGTTATGACAAATAGATTCAACGAAAGAGGCAAGATGGAGAATTTAAACAAAACAAAACAGGGATGGAGATATATATATGTATATATATATATGTATATATATATATGTGTATATATATATATATATATAATTAAAGAAGCAAATGGAACTGTAGAAATGAAAAATACAAGAAATTAAGAATGGAGTAGGTGGGTTCACTCTGAAGATTAGACACAGAGGAAGAGAAAATTAATGATGTGGAATGTAGGTCAGTAGAAGATATTAAGATATATGGAGAGCAAAAAAATGAAGAATGCAGAAAAGAGCATGATAGGAATATGGGTCATGGTCTAAAACATATGTACTGGAGCCCTAGAATGGGAGAAAAAGGAGAATGGGCAGAAGCAATATTTGAAGAGATAATGGTCAAGATTTTCTAAAATTAACAAATGACATTAGCCACAAGTTCAAGAAGTGCTATAAACCCCAGGCAGGATAAATACAGGTAAACCACACATAAGCATTTCATAGTAAAACTGATGGAAATTAAAGACAAAATATTAAATGAAGCCTGAGAAAAATAGATTATCTTCAAAAGAACAACAGTAATACTGGCAGCTGATGTTCCAACTGAAAGAATGTAGGCTAGAAGACAGCGGAGTTACAGTTCGTGAGTATAGGCATACATCATTTTTTTGCTCTTCATCTTATTGTGCTTCACAGATACTGTGTTGTTGGTTTTTTGAAAATATTTATTTATTTTCCTCATTTTTCTTGGCTGTGTTGGGTCTTAGTTGTGGCACATGGGAGCTTTGTTGAGGCATGAGGGATCTTTTCCTTACGGCACGGTCTGCTTGGGTTTCTCTCTAGTTGTGGCATGCAGGCTTCTCTCCGGCTGTGGCGTGTGGGTTTTCTCTCTCTAGTTGTGGCACGCAGGCTCCAGGGCACGTGGGCTCTGTAGTTTGCAGCACGTGGGCTTTCTCGTTGAGGTGCACGAGCTCAGTAGTTGTGGTGCGTGGGCTTAGTTGCCCTGTGGCATGTGGGATCTTAGTTCCCCAACCAGGGATCGAACCTGCATCCCCTACATTGGAAGGGGGATTCTTTACCACTGGACCACTGGGGAAGTCCCGATACTGTGTTTTTTTTTTTTTTTTTTTACAAATTGAAGGTTTGTGACAACCTTGCATTGTCCCATGATGGTGAGTATTTTTTTAGCAATAAAGTATTTTTTAAATAAGGTGTGTACATTTTTTTTCAGATGTAATACTATTGCACACTTAGACTACAGTATAGTATAAACATAAGTTTTACATGCACTGAGAAACCAAAAAATTCATGTGACTTACTTTATTGCAATATTCACTTTATTGTAGTGGTCTGGAACCTAACCTGCAATGTCTCCAAGGTATGCCTGTACTCCAAGCAAATAACTGCTAATTTAGAATTCTGTATCCTTCAAAAATATCCTTTAATGTAAAGGGGATATGATACCAAAAGCACAAACAACAAAGGGAAAAATAGATAAATTGTACTTCATCAAAATTAAAAGCTTTTGTGCTTCAAAGGACACCACTGAGAAAGTGAAAAGACAGCTCATAGCTTGGGAGAATATTTTTGCAAGTCATATAACCAATAAAGGACTTGTATCTGCAATATGTAAGGGATTCTTACAACTCAACAACAAAATGACAAATCACCCAATTTAAAAATGGACACAGAATTTATGTAGCAGTTTCTCCACAGAAGATACAGAAATGACCAATAAATATATGAAGAGATGCTCACAATCATTAGCTATCAGGTAAATGCAAATTGAAACCATGAAATACCAACTCAAATTTATTAAGATGGCTATAATAAAAAACAAAGAAACAAGGACTGGTGAAGTTTTGGATAAATTGGAACCCTCATGCATTGCTGGTGGGAATGTAAAATGGTGTAGCCTCTTTAGAAAACAGTCTGGCAGTTTCTTAAAATATTAAATATAGAGGTCATGTGACCCAGCAGTTCTTCTCCTAGGTACATACCCAAGAGAAATGAAAATATATGTCTATGTAAAAACTTGTACACAAATGTTCATAGTAGTATTCTTCATAATAGCCCAAAAGTGGAAACAACCCAATGTCCCTCAGCTGATAAATGGATAAATCAAATGTGGTATATCCATGTAATGGAATATTATTTAGCAATAAAGGGAATGAAGTACTGATAAATGCTATAGTATGGAAGAACCTTGACAACTTTATACTAATTGAAATAAGCTAGTCACAAAAGACTATTGTGTGATTCCATTTATATAAAATGTTTTGAATAGGCAAATCTACAGAGACAGAAAATAGATTAGTGCTTTCTAGGTATAGAGGGGGTGTGTTTGTGGGAATGAGGAGTTACTACCAATGGGTACATGATTTCTTTTTGGGGTGGTGGAAACGTTCTAAAATTTATTGTGGTGATGGATGGGCAACTCTGAATGTATAAGCTAGGGAATTGTACACTCTAAATGGGTGAATTATATGGTGTGTGAATTATATCTCAAAAAAGCTGTTACAAAAAAAAAGGACGTGAAACAAACATGTTTCTAGAAAATAGGAACTGAGAAAATTTGTTGCCAATGCACTCTCGCTAAAGAAATACTAAAGACAGTTCTTCAGGCAGAAGGAAATTATCACAGAAGCGCAGAAACACAGGAAGGAATGAAGTACAGAGACCAAAGTAAATATGTGTGTAAATTTAAATGAATATTGACTGCCAAAACAATACTATGTCATAGGGTCCAGAATACACTTCTCAATATTAAAGTGGTCTATTGCCCTTACCTTTTCTGGGAAGTGATAACATTCATTTGTAGTAGGTTCTGTTGAGTCAGGAAGCCATGTGATTATCTCAAGGGTGAATTACTGAAAGAATTAATAAAAGAATATGTACTAGGAATAAATAGAATAACATAAAGAAATAGAAAGGAAATATGGAATAATAAAGAATAGCAGATTAAACCAAAAGATGCCAAGAAAGGAGAAAAAAGGAAATTAGAATGGAGGTCAAATGTAGGTCAAATATTGAACATGTAGATTTGAACCCAAACAATAGCAATCACTTTAGAGTTAACAGACTTCATTAAATACTTTTATTAAAAAACTAAGATTGTCAAGATTGGATAAAAAAACTATATTCTAATTACAAGAGATACATCTTAAATATATGGGTACCAGATATTATAAGTAAAAAACTGGAAGAAGATAAGCCATGCAGCTCTAACCCAGTGGTGTGGTCATACTAGTAACAGATGACATAATCTTTAAGGCAAGAAACATTACTAGAGATAAGAAGAAATCCTGTGGTGCTAAAAGACGAGGAAATTATATTTTCAGTAAGAAGTATAAATCAATCAGTCAATCAAATATTGACAGAATTAAAAGGAAAAATAGAAAAATGTACAGTTGTAGTGGGAGATTAATATACTTCTCTATAGAATAAGCAGATTAAGAGCAATACGGATAGAGGAGATTTGAGAATCTCACTTAACAAACACTGCAGCTGTTGAGTATACTTCCTTGGCATTTACTGGGCCATAAAATAAGTTTCAAGAAATTTCAGGTTCCTACTGTATAGCACAGGGAACTGTATTCAGTATCCTGTGATAAACCAAAACGGAAAAGACTATGAGAAGAATATATATATATATATATATATATATATAGCTGAGTCACTTTTCTATACAGCAGAAAGTAAACACAACACTGTAAATCAAATATACTTCAAGAAAATTACAAAAAGAAATTTTAAAGGATTGAAATCATACAGAGTATATTTTCTGGCTATAGTGAAATTAAGCTAGAAATCAACATTAAAAAAGATGCTAGAAAATTCCTAAATATTTGGAAATTATGTAATACACTTCTAAATAACCCATGGGTCAAAGAAGAAATCCCAGTGGAATTTAGAAAATATTTTGGACTGAAGATAATGAAAATATGACATATCAGATCTTGTGGTCTGTAGGTAAAACTTACTTAGAGGAAAATTATAGTCTTAAATGCACATGACTGAAAGGAAGAAAGACTGAAAACCTTATGATTTTATACAGTAGAAGAAACCAGCATACTAAACACAAAGAATGTGGAAGGAAGGAAATAGCAAAGATAACAGAAACTAATAAGATAGAAAGCAAACTTAATAAACCTACCTAGGGAGACAAAAGACCTGTATGCAGAAAATTATAAGACACTGATGAAAGAAATTAAAGATGATACAAATAGATGGAGAGATATACCATGTTCTTTGATTGGAAGAATCAACATTGTGAAAATGACTCTACTACCCAAAGCAATCTACAGATTCAGTGCAATCCCTATCAAACTACCACTGGCATTTTTCACAGAAGTAGAACAAAAAATTTCACAATTTGTATGGAAACACAAAAGACCCCGAATAGCCAAAAGCAATCTTGAGAACGAAAAATGGAGCTGGAGGAATCAGGCTCCCTGATTTCAGACTATACTACAAAGCTACAGTAATCAAGACAGTATGGTAGTGGCACAAAAACAGAAAGATAGATCAATGGAACAGGATAGAAAGCCCAGAGATAAACCCACACACAAATGGTCACCTTATCTTTGATAAAGGAGACAGGAATGTACAGTGGAGAAAGGACAGCCTCTTCAATAAGTGGTGCTGGGAAAACTGGACAGGTACATGTAAAAGTATGAGATTAGAGCACTCCCTAACACCATACACAAAAATAAGCTCAAAATGGATTAAAGACCAAATGTAAGGCCAGAAACTATCAAACTCTTAGAGGAAAACATAGGCAGAACACTCTATGACATAAATCACAGCAAGATCCTTTTTGACCCACCTCCTAGAGAAATGGAAATAAAAACAAAAATAAACAAATGGGACCTAATGAAACTTCAAAGCTTTTGCACAGCAAAGGAAACCATAAACAAGACCAAAAGACAACCCTCAGAATGGGAGAAAATATTTGCAAATGAAGCAACTGACAAAGGATTAATCTCCAAAATTTACAAGCATCTCATGCAGCTCAATAACAAAAAAACAAACAACCCAATCCAAAAATGGGCAGAAGACCTAAATAGACATTTCTCCAAAGAAGATATACCGATTGCCAACAAACACATGAAAGAATGCTCAACATCATTAATCATTAGAGTAATGCAAATCAAAACTACAATGAGATATCATCTCACACCAGTCAGAATGGCCATCATCAAAAAATCTAGAAACAATAAATGCTGTAGAGGGTGTGGAGAAAAGGGAACACTCTTGCACTGCTGGTGGGAATGTGAATTGGTACAGCCACTATGGAGAACAGTATGGAGGTGCCTTAAAAAACTACAAATAGAACTACCATATGACCCAGCAATCCCACTATTGGGCATATACCCTGAGAAAACCATAATTCAAAAAGAGTCATGTACCAAAATGTTCATTGCAGCTCTATTTACAATAGCCAGGAAATGGAAACAACCTAAGTGTCAATCATCGGATGAATGGGTAAAGAAGATGTGGCACATATATACAATGGAATATTACTCAGCCATAAAAAGAAACGAAATTGAGTTATTTGTAGTGAGATGGATAGACCTAGAGTCTGTCATACAGTGAAGTAAGTCAGAAAGAGAAAGACAAATACCGTATGCTAACACATATATATGGAATTTAAGAAAAAAGTATGTTATGAAGAACCTAGGGGTAAGATGGGAATAAAGACACAGACCTACTAGAGAATGGACTTGAGGATATGGGGAGGGGGAAGGGTAAGTTGTGACAAAGCGAGAGAGTGGCATGGACATATATACAATACCAAACGTAAACTAGATAGCTAGTGGGAAGCAGCCGCATAGCACAGGGAGATCAGCTCGGTGCTTTGTGACCACCTGGATGGGTGGGTTAGGGAGGGTGGGAGGGAGGGAGATGCAAGAGGGAGGAGTTATGGAAACATATGTGTATGTATAACTGATTCACTTTGTTATAAAGCAGAAACTAAGACACCATTGTAAAGCAATTATACTCCTATAAAGATGTTAAAAAAAAAAGTTGGTTCTTTGAAAAGACCGATCAGTGAATAAAGAACCTCTATTAGAGAAAAAAAGGGAAAGCACCAATTGCCACTCTTAGGAATGAAAAAGGGGTTACCACTGCAGATCCTCAAGCCACAAAAAGTTAGCTGCTGTCTTTAGGTTCTCCAGTGCACTTGTGGGACTTCAACCGCCATGTTTTTATTCATGCCCAAACCCACAACTCTATTTCTCTATTCAACACCTCCACTTGTTATAGACATAACATCTTAAAAACAAAAATCCCAATTTTATCCTATCTCCCTGCCGCCAACAACTTTTTCTATGTTTCCCATGTTGGTAAATGGTAGCACCATTTATTAATTTGCTGAAGCAAGACACTCTCAAGCAAGGATGCCTCCACATCTTATCAATCACCAAGTCATTCTGGCTTTTCCTTCTTCCCTTCCTCTCTTTCCCTGTATTACCCCTCTCTCTTCTTTTCTCTCCATTTCCACTGCTTCCACTATTGTCCAAGACACCTTCAAATCGCCCCCCCCATTCTTGCAGTGGCCTCTTCATTTGTCTTCCCCCTTCTATCCTCATACTGCAAAGCTGATCCTACATGCATCTGTTTACAACCAATTTCACGACTTCTCGTTGCCTTAGAATCAAGTCTAAAATCTGCTGTGGCCAGGAAGACTCCCTCTCCGGAGCCCTTGGCCTGCCTTCTTTTAGTATCTCAACTCCTCATACTCCTTCTGTGTCAGGGCTTTTATATCCATCATACTTCAGCTCCCTGATCCCTGCACTCCTTCCCCAGTGAAAATAAGAACGGAAATAACAAAGGTGACTAACTCCTTGCCCTTATTTCCCTGTTTGGTGGTTGGTCCTATCCACAGCCCTGAAGCCTGGTCTGTCATGCTAGGACATAGCACAGTGCCTGGCACAGAGAAGGTGGACAGGAAAGCATTATTCATCTGAATGAGTGAATGATAATAGATTAAGGATAACACTGAAACTTGGTGCTGACACTGTTTTTCAACTTGACTGAAAAGAAACAGGAAATGGAGAAAGGTACGTGTAAACGCAAGTAAATATAGTCCAGCCTTTTCAAGAGAGAAAGTTAATGCATTTTTGGTTATTTATTTAATGATAGAAAGGCCCCTTAAAATAATCCAAATATTTCCCAGATTATCACACCCACTCAGCTTAAGCTCTTAATGGGAGGAAACTTGACTTTTGTCTTTCTTGCAGAATTTGGCAGAGGTCTTTGCCTTTGGTTGGTGAGCTGTGCAATTTTGTTGACTTAGATAGAAGTGTGGGGCTTGATTTGGAAACTGCCTAAGTCAACTTCAGGACATTGCTTCTCTCACTGAGGTTACTGGCCATAAACAACATAACTTGTTAAAGGTTCCTGAGGAAGTAAAATCCAACCGCTTTCAAAGTAAATACATTCATATTTTTTCATAACCCATATATGCTAGATCTTCAGAAATATCCTTGACCTTGACCCTAAAACGTTTATTAAGTACCATGATATATTCGTTGTTCCGAAGAGGCTCAATGGGCCCCGAGAGATCTAGAAGTTTAAATATGATTTGTTGAGATTAGCCAACAGGACCGATTTCTTCTGATATCATGTGAGTCAGTTTCATTTGGTCTTTTTCGTAAGAAAACTGACCAAGTGTTACTTTTATTTTTAAAATATGTAAGATCACACCTTTGTAAGAAACTGTTCACTTTTTATTGTGAAGCGTGTTAATACATATGAAGGGGATGAATGTGGATGGTGTGTGTAGTTTGCAGGATGACGAAATGAGCACCATGTCCTCACTGCCCGTCCTAGGAAATGGCAGAGGGCATCCCCGGCGTGTGTGCCCTCCACCTTGGCCCTTGGCAATGGCACTTATGGGATATGGGGCAACCGAAGCCCACAAAAGCTTGAATGGCTGAGCCAGGGTTTTATGAAGGTTTTATTAAGAATTGTGAAAGGGACATGCGGCCCTGCTTGTTGGAAAGCTCTCTTTCCTGACTCATTTTGCTTGTCAGCTAAGTCCAGTCTGTAGTCCTGCTGCCTTTAGAAGGAACCACCAAGTTGAGGGAAGCCATAAGCTACATGACTGCCTGGCGACCAGAGCACGATTGGAGGAGGATATGGTGTAGCTCTCTTAGAACTGACCGTCTGACGCGCTCATGGCCTGTGTGCTGCTCTGCGAGTGGGATGAGTCTGGATTGGGGGCACTCAGAGTGCCCACAGTGAACCCGGCCCTGGAGCAAGATGGGGCCCACAGCAGGGCTTCGCTTCCGAGCCAGGAGCAGGGCCAGTGCGGGCCCTGCACTTGCAGGTGCTGTTTTGAAAGTCTTCATACTTTTTAACCTTTGAATGTGCATTTTGTATGATGGGACAATGGAACATGCTCCGAGGGCTTAGAGCCACAACTCATGCGGGGTTTCACCTGCTGCTGCCTCCTTGTGTCCACGGGAGGGCTTTGCCGCTGGCTGCTCCCCAGCTCCCTGGGGCTCCAGTCCTTTCTACCCAGCAACTGCTGCTGGCCTCTGTCCCTGGTGGGGCTTGGGCTCTGGCCGGGGCAGAGCCAGGCATGTATGCTCTGTGGCGTCTGAGGGCTGGGCATGGTGCTGGCATTCCTGCCCCGAGCTGGCAATGTCATAGTGTGTTCAGCGGCACCTTGGTGAGTGAGCCTCTCACCCACCGCTGATCCAGGTACGGAGCACTTTGAGTGTGAAATTGCAACCCCTGGGGGGCCGCCTGTCTGCTGCGGGTGGAGGAGGCAGGCTCAGGGGAAGTGGAGATTGACTTCAAGCAACAGCCATGAAAAGTGGCCCACAAATCTGTGGGTCTGCTGGGCAGTTCTGCTTTGGGCCAGTTTGGCTCATAATTGCTGGCTCCCTCCTGTGTCTGTCATCAGCTGGTGGCTCATCTGGAGGCTTGGTGACCCAGATTGGCCTCGCTCAGCGGGTGGCAGTTGGCAGGCTGTTGGCAGGGGCAGCGGGAGCGACCAGGCAGCGGGAGCGACCAGGAGGCTGGCTAACCCAGGCTTCTTCGTGTGGTGACAGAGTTCCAAGAGCAACAGGAGAGCCCGGCCCTAGTGAGGAAGTGCCTCTCAAGTCTCTGCTGTGTCACATTTGCTACCATGTTGGCCAGAGCTAGACACAGGCCGGCCCAGATTCCAGGAGCAGAGAAAGAATCCACCTCTTGATGGAGGGAGCTGCAAAAATTACATGCAAGGGATGTGGATGGAGGGATGGGAGGAACCCATGAAATGACATAAGCAAATGGCATTTATTTTAGGTTTTTTCTTTTAAAAATCAGCATATATTTTCCCACTTCTGAACTCTTACCAAAATGAGCTTAACGGATAGACCTCATGTATATTTATGGGACAGTTCCGTGCAAATCTATTTCAGAGTTTCACAGAACTTTATTGCCTAGACTAAGGATTATTCTAGACCTGCTGCCAAACCCAGATAATCATTAAACCACCCAGAAACACGCCACTTCACCGGATTAAGGAAAGAAAAGAATGTATAAGTTGAGGCGTGACATCAGCCTTGTTTCAGATATTGTTCCTCCCCAGGATGGTGAGTCTGCCATTTCCTTTTGAATGCACTGTCTTTGTAGGAACTGTCAGGAAAACGAGTGACCTTGTGCAGGCTGTCTGCCAGGAGCGGAGGGCTCTTTCCATGTCCCCAGAGATCGAGGGCCCGTTTAATGGTTTGTTTTGACCCGGAGGAGTGGCACAAAATATCAAAGTATTTGGAAGGGTCCCTCACGTGGCTCTGTGACTGACCTCCTCCCCAGCACCCTGTCCCCCCCCGCCCCCGCCCCGATTCCTGGCTACAGGTTCAGAGCCTGCAACCTGGTCCTCCAGCCACACCACTCTCACTGCCCCTCACCTACCCTAACCGCTCTCCTGTGATCGTCCTGCCATGTTATCTTCCGCAGGACTTCTGGCTTTGTCTTATGTCCTGAAGTGCCTGGCAGTGTCCTGGCCACCGAACCCAGGGCCAAGAAAGGAGTGCAGGGGACGTGCTCCCAGGGTATGAGGGTTGACATGAAAATCACTGGAGTCAGGAAATTCCAGGGCCCTTAAGTCATTCGGCAAGACATTTGACATGAAAGGCCCAGGGAGGGGATCAGGTTGCCTCCATGTCAGTAGGAATTGAGGTTCCCGTCAGGAACTGGTCTGGCAGGGAGGTGTCTGAGTCCTTCACTCTGTAGGCAGAGTCTGGACAGTTCTGTCCAAACCTTTCTAATAAACGGATTGGATGAACCGCCACTCGCTGCCTGTTCACATTGTTGTTGCGTTCTTTCATAACTGCTACTTAGTTGTCCCTGACAAGATTGAAGACTGCACTTGGCGTGTACCTATCAATTTGTTTCTAACAATGATACCTAAAGCCGAACCCCAAAGTGCTGAGGGGATTTCACTCTTTGTGTGTCAGTCCAGCCAAACAGCCCTGTATTCCTACTCTTTGGCTCATGTGATGGTTTAAATATTAATCGTGTGTGTCTGGGGTGTAATGATGGCAGGGCTCATGTTGTGGAACGGAGCGGGCAGTGTGTGTTTGTTTGTTTGGTGTCTTTACGGGCTGCCTGTGTTGCTGGGACCCCTTCGTGCCCACATGCCCCGGCTCGCTAAGGGGGTCAGTGTCTGACCTTGCCCCCTTCCTATAGGCATACTTGAGGATCCCCCCACACCTCCTGAGGGGTTAAAAGGCACAGAGTCATCGTTCCTCTTTTAGTTGAAGGACTTGTACAAATTGCCCAACCGTTAATTAGGGAGGTAGGGTTGTGACACCTGGCTTGGGAAGTCAAGGGAGCCTTTCTCCTGGCAGGGGGATGGGGCCGTTTGATGGAGGCTGCTTGGGTCTCCGGAGGCTGTGGCTGCTAACTATAGCAGAAGGAATATAACTGAGGATGAACTTTCACACATTTGGACGGTTGGCTTAAATGACTTTTTATGCTCCTGTGTTCTATTGGTGTGTCATACTTTCTTGACAAAATGATCTTTGAGGGAAGGAAGCGTCTATGTGTTCCTTGGTGCCCAGCCCGGGCCTGACATATAATTTTGTTAAAATTGAACTATGGAAGTGGCATAGTTAATGATGCCCTGGCTGTGAGGAGAGGGATGATGAGAACAGGCAGTTCTGCTAAGGTTTTGGGATTCTGTGGTCAGCAGGCTGGGGACACGGTAGGGCTTCCTGCTGTGATTTGGGGCCGCCGGTGGCATGTGGAGGCAGATGCTTGGCGCGCCAGGGTGAGCGGTGAGGCAAACCAGATATTCGCCCCAGCGGCTGGGGATCAAATCAGAAGCTATGGGTGGAGATGATGTGGAAAATAAACACGGCTTCCAGTAAGGATGGGGCTGTATCTGCTGGCCCCAGTGATCCACCTCTGCCCCAACTAAGGAGAAGAGCATAGGGCTGGAGGGTGGTGAGGGCTGAAAGCCCGGGACAGGGTCGCTCAGGCTTCCGTCTGCCCCCTGCTAGTCTCCCCTTGAGGCGCCTCAAGTTCATGACCCAGGAGGGCCAGAAGCAGCGTGTGCTGGGGCTGGCCTGGGTGGCTCGAAAGGGCTGATCAATAAATCTCAGGAATTTTGTTCATATAGCCATTATTAAAAGTTAAATTATCCTGCATAAATGTATAACGAATAAAAGTTACATTAGAAACAAAGGTAAAGGAGGTATATGTATATGTATAGCTGATTCACTTTGTTATGCAGCAGAAACTAACACAGCATTGTAAAGCAATTATACTCCAATAAAGATGTTAAAAAAAACCCAGATATTTATAAAAATAAACAATTAAAAATAAAAAACCCCAAAAAACAGATATTTATAAAAATAAACAGTTAAAAAAAAAGAAACAAAGGTAAAAAATATTCAAATATATGTACATATATATGTATAACTGAATCACTTTGCTCTACACCTGAAGCTAACACAACATTGTAAATCAGCTGTACTTCAATAAAAAAAAAAATACTCAAAACATGTCACTGCCTAATTGTTTCATTACATTTTTCTGCTACCTATGCTTGGGAGGTTACTTACATCTCCTGGATCTGTATGATAAAAATACTATATGCTGGTGAGCTGCTGTGTAACTTTTTTTAGCTCCACGCTCAGTGACTTCACGGTGGTAGCTTGAAACGGGCCATGGTGGAATATATATACCACATACACATGCACATCCTGCCTCTCTACACCACAGCAGTACTTCCTCTTGGACTTGGTTCTCTCTGTCTGGCCTGAGTGTGGACCACAGCCTCAGAATGCCTTCGACCCCCTAGTGGGGAAGCAGAAACTTTTTATCCAAAAGCTTCTTTCTTTGGAATTTCTTTGGACTCACACATTTCCAGGTATGGAGACAAAAGAAATTGTTATGGCTTAAAGGGCTTTCATTATCCCCATCTGCTAGTCTGTTGATTATATGTGGGATTAAAAATGAGCAGAAGTGTTGATACTATCAACAGAACGGACCACGTAAGCTTTATTAGTTGAAAATGTCAATAAGAGTTAAAAGCAAGAATGAGGTGCAGTGATTACAGCTCTACTTACACATGGTCCAGTGTACATGGTAACGGGTTCCGTTTCCAGTGGAATTTTCCACCTAGCAATGATAAAAGTCTGATTTCAGCCCACAGGAGACCCTTAGCCCAGGAGACGCCTTCTGCAGGAAATCCTTCCTGTCTGCTGCTTCCGCAGGCAGGGAAGCCAGCTCCCCTGTGTGTTGCCCCCAAACCCTGGGCACACCTCTTGTACCACAGCACAGTGAGTTTGGCCAGTTTGGTCTCTGCTTTCTCAGATGGGATGATCCATCTGTAAAATGCCAGTCAGGAATGCTGACCCTCACCAGCACGCCTTTAATAGTTTGTTATTAGAGAAATAAAACAAGTGAATCAAATAGGATTAACCCCTTCAAGTGATTTAACTATTTCTTACAAATAATAAAGAACAAATTCCTTTCATTCTGTTGAGGATAACCAGAAACACGGAACTGCGGGGTTTCTGCAAGAATTAGCAGCTTGTTATAGATGCTGATTCTGGACAAGTTGACAGTCTGCGTTTCTCTTGTTGAGGATAATAAGCAAAGCTTTTCTATCAAAGGAGACTAATTCCTTGTTTGAAATCTCACTTACACCAGGAGGATTATCAGGCCTTTACCTAGATGTTTTGAAGTGGCCACGTATTTGCTTCCACTTTTCCTCAATCTCCTGGCATTTTGGAATAAGAGCCTTAACTCACCCAAGTGGATGAATAATCAGAGCCGTCCTTACAGCCTGAGAAACGAAGCATGAAGTTATACACTTGGATTTCCTCATAATGTTAATCTTTGATAAAATTACTTTCCTGTAGTTTTAAGTGTATTGGTTTTTCTAAATGTCATGTAATGCCACAAAGGCTCACGTCTTGCTCTTATCACTGTCCAGGATGGGTCAGTGGAGGCTAGGCAGCAGAATGCTCTCTTCCATGCAGTGATTCAGGAACCTGAGCTGTTTCTCTCCAGGGTCTGTCGGTTTCCAGACTTGGGAGTCTTCTCTGGCTCCTCTGCATCTAGCCACAGGCACGAGAAGAAAGGTGGATGGTTCTGCAGGGGTGTTACGGCCAGGCTGGTTGGGACCTTTCTTTCCTTTCACTGATATTCCAGTGGTCAGCACTCAGTTACATGGTAGTAGCCCAACTACAGGCCTGGGATATGTGGTCTCTGTCCCCAGGGGGAAAAGGGAATGGGGTTGGTAAATACGTGGCATTACCTTGGCCACACCAGAACACTCAGATGACATAAGTTGTGTTTTGAAAGCATATTTTCAAGTCCTTAGAAGGTCTCTGGCCATAGAGAAGATGCAGAGCATAGTGGTCAAGAGCATGACCTGGACTGAAATCGCCTATATCCAAATCCCAGCTCCACCATTTATCAGATGTGACATTGGGCAGGTAACTTAGTCTCTCTCTGTGCCTCAGTTTCCTCATTGTAAAATGGGGATACCAAAAGAAGTGAAGAGTTTGTGTGAGAATCAAATGATGTTAACATATGTAAAGTGCTTAGAATTATGAATGGGATGTAATTAACAATATATAAGATTTGTTAAATAAGTTTTCGAAAAATGAGGCTAGTAACAAAGAGACCTAAGGTCCTCTTTGGTGTGTTGTAATTTGGATATATTGTCATTCAGATGGATAATGTTTCTTTTTGTTCAATTGTAAAAATGTTTATTGAGCGACTATTAATTATAATGGCCCAGGTATGACCAAAGACTCTGAATAAGTAGGCTTCTCGCTGAGTCAAAGGAAACAGCATGTTTTCTGCACCAGATTTGCCTTTTAAACTCTGTGTCTTTCAATCAGTGGTCCCATCGGCATCTTGGTCTCCACTCCCCAAATCCATGGCTTCCCCTGGGCCCCTCAGAGTGGAAAGTGGCGTTAGCCCAGTGCCTGGTACTTCTCTCCCCTGTCCACGTATTGGGCGCCCTGTCAATATCACTCCCTTAGTAGGTGCCATTTCTGTCTACCTGTTTTGCGGTTTGCTTCCAATCTATTTGTACGAACATGCTACTTCTTCCAGTTAGGATCCAAATTTCAGAATAATGCTGGATTTTAAAAAACACATGAGGGCAACCTGATGTGATTTCCCTGTACAGATCCCCATCCCAGGAGCAGGCTGGGCATAACAGACTCTTTCTCTTGCAGCTAGATGACTGCACGCTGCAGCTCTCCCACAATGGCACCTACCTGGACTTGGAGGCCACCCTGGCCGAGCAACGGGACGAGTTAGAAGGCTTCCAGGATGACACTGGGTAAGAGCAACAAATGTCCCTCCCAGCTGGTCCCAACTTTCCACGAAATGGGGGTTCACTGAGGCCTTAAAATATCTTGGAGAAACCACCATAGCTTTGACCTTGTCTTCACTCACAGTCACACAGAAACAAGGGAGATGCAAGTGATTCACCAGTAGTAACTGCAGACCCTTTTGAATTGGAGCAGCTCTTCTTGATAAAGCTACTCAGGAGTAGGAACATTTCTGGTGTAGTTTAATTAAGCACATGGTATTTAATAGTCTTTTTTTTTTTAAACCAAATATACTTAAATTAGTACTTTCCAAATTTTAGTGGATTGACAGCTGTTTTATATATTGTTTTTAACGATCAATTACTGGATATTAAGTTTTCTTGACAGATGCCTCTGCAGATCATTTTATACTGTAGCATCTTTTGAATTCACCACTGTGGAGAAAATAATTCTTAATTATGTTAATTAACATCAAGTTACTTTTAGCTTACATATAGGATTGCTTAATATTTCTGATTGCTGTGAGTCTGAATAAGGCAGTCCACAGAAAAAATCAGAGATGTGTACAGAAAGCAAAACCACGGTAGGAATATTGTCGTACACTTAGCCATTCCCCTATTTATTAGATGATTTTTTCTAGTAATTGTTTTATCCTTTTCCAGATTTTTTAAACTTTTCACGTTGAGATGATTTTTAACTTCCAGAAGAGTTGAAAATAAAGCACTGATATTTCCCAAATACACTTTACCCAGCTTCCCATAGTGTTAACATATTACGTAACCAGGGCAAATTTGCCCAAACCAAGACATCAATATTTGTAAGATACTGTTATATATTTACTAGATTATTGAAATACTGTTTGGATGGGGGCCCCCCACCTCCCTTTCTATTCCTCATTCATCTAGAGCCAAGTTTATCTCTGATTTTATCGCCTTCCTCCTTAGACACCTTCAGAGGCTCCCCGTTCCTTTCCAAATAATGCCCAGCCATCTTCATCGGTGTCCAAGGACCTCCCCAAAATTTGTTTTGAAGCTACCTTGCCTGACTTAAAAATATATTACAGTCAGATGAATATTATCTGAGACTGCTGATTTTTCATGAATGGCTCAAAAAAAGGAGGAAAAATGGGAAGCTTCTTAGTGTTTGTTTCCTACCTAACACCAGTGTGTACCGATGACTTCCTGAGTTTCCCCTGCTTTAACACCCATCACAACTTATGGTCTTTTCTCCCTTAATTGTCCCTCTTTTCTGCTACTGAAACTCTGCTAGGTCAGAACTGGGCCTGTCTGAATATCCAGCCTAGTGTTTTCTCAGCATGTTATAGGCACTTAGTGAGCACTGGTGGCCAGGTGAATGGCAGGGTCCCAGAATGTATTCCTGAATGGCATGAACTTGAGCACCAAGACCAGGGTCCTTGGTAGGAACCAGGCAGGTTCTCTGAGGATGCCCCTCCTATCTCCTGAGTGGTTCCAAGGGCCACAGAAGACCCTGGAAACTGCCATAGGCTGTACACACGTGAAGCGTACCATTATTAAGTCACATCAGATTCTACTCATCATCATTTAAAAAATTGACATTATAAGACTGATAGATTTGAGGAAATCCATTGCTGTAGTTTTTACAAAGTACTTGATAATGACATCCTTTTATTTAACATGTCAGCATTCAGGCTGGATGACAGTCTAATGGGATGACTTCATGTCTCATTGATCAAACAGATCCCAGGAGTGTTATGAGTAGATCACTGCCAATTTGAAAAATGTCTCTAGTGGTGTTGTGCTTGAAGACCATGACCTGTTTGATATTTTTTCCTTCTTATCAAATCTTGACTGGTTTGGAGATGGCAGCTTAGGAAAAAAGTGTTAATATGTTAGATAACAATATCAAGAGTTAAGAGTGGAAGAAAATAAAGCTTTGTGGAGCACCTGCTATGCCACCCACTGTGTTAGGCACCTTATTTCACAGTATGTTTGTTTAATAGTTCATTCTGTTAATATCACAAACATGGAATTGGATTTTATCGTCTCCATTTTTCATTTGAAACTACCGAGGGCCAGGAGTTAAATCACATGTCCAGGGAGGCAGAGCCGGTAGATGGCGGAGCCACGTTTGAACACAGGTGTGACTGGTTCCCAAGTCTGTGATCCTCCTCTGTCCCAGGAGCTTCTGGGAAATGGCATTTCAGGTTCTCCTGAAGATGTACATACGTACCGGTGGGGACATACGGTTGGTTCCTGCAAGGACATCCTCAGTTCCAGGCTGACACACTGGCTCTAGCTGCAGTAGCACCCACCGCAGGGTTGCTCCGTCACCTGGCCCTGACGCTACAGCTCGCACTGTCAACTCCAGTGTCCAGATGCTGGAAGTCCCTTTGCGGCCGTTCCTGAAGAGCCAGGGAGCCCGCTGCAAGCTCCCTGGAGTGGATCCTGGGGCATTCCTTCTCACTTTGCTCCCTTCTGAACTATCACCTGGCCAGCCATGGGTTCATCTGACAGATGCAGCCTTGATCACATTTCTGCACCACATTTCCACCAGCACGGGATGCTGGGGAAACGAATTATGGCAAGATGAGAAGGCAGGACTCACGATGTGGGAAACTGCAAACAGGGGAAGGTGACCCAAACGATGTCGGGTAGCCGCACATTTGACTGCTGTGTCCCAAACTCACCCCAGACTTTGAAATAGTCTTCATTTGTGGGACCCACCCTTTGTCCTCTGGAACGTCCTCAGGGTGATATTCTTCTGTGTCTGGAAGAATGTGAAGAATCTGCCTCTACTGATCTCTGGTGGGGAGATCCCCCGTCCCTGGCCTGGGTTGCAGAAGACACGCCAGGATGGTGCTGTCCTGGCATTGCTGGGTCACCCTAGCGATCCCCAGGTCATTTACCAGCACTGAGCACTGGTGGCACATGGCAAGTTACTGGGAGCTGGCTGGAAGCAGCCTGCCGATGGAGATTTCCTGCACAGGTGGCAGGTGTCTGGGCACATCTGCAGTGTCACTTGCACTGAGTGTCCCTCCTAGGTCCTCTCCTAGAAGCATGGCACTTGGCAAAGTCTGTGTGCTTGAGAACTCATGTCTCCCTCGAATGGGAGTTAAATTATAATTTCTTCCTAGTTAAGAATTGCCCTGTTGAGGAATGAAAAGGGCAAATGAAACCATTCTTTTTCTTGATGTTTTGGTGTAAATTATAGGAAAATACCTGCTCTTGTTGTGGCCATCTCATGAAGATGGGTGGCAGGCTGTCTGGAGATGGTGGTGGTGTTGGTACAGTGTGTTCTGAGTCCGTTTTCCTTGTGGAGGAGTTGGTTTCTTTGTTCTTGTCCAATATGCTGCTCTTTTATGCCGGACTAAAATTTAACTTACCCCTTGTTTAGAAGGATCACTCAGACTATAGCTAATTGGAGAAGAGGAGAAAGACCTTCAAAAGTAGAAGGACAAAGCAATTATTATGCTAGCCCAGTAGAGCCAGGTCTGTTTATTGCCTTCCAAAGCCAGCGAAGTTAGCAGGCACAGCAGGGTACAGCGGAAGCCAAAGCCCCTGGGTTATTATTCCCGACCCTGCCATCGTGGGACATTGGGCAAGCCACTTTACCTCTGATGGGAGTTTATAAAATTTATTTATAAAATGAGGACAATATTAACCAAGCCCATTTCCCTCCTTGTATGAGCAGGGATCCCACCAGGGTCTGTGTTGCCCAAGCAGAGCGTAGCAGAGAGCAGCGCTGCACAGTGGTTAGGGACATGGGCTTTGCAGTTAGTCTTATGGCTGTGTGGTCATGGCGATGTTACTTCACCTCTCCAAACCTCAGTTTCCTTGTAAGTGGGGTAATATAATCATAATACTGCCTCCTTGGGTTGTTGCAAGGTCAAATGTGATGATGTTATCTAAATGTAAATAGGTAAAATGCATCTAAAACATTAAGCTGGTTCCCAGCATGTAATACAAACCCCAAACTGGTAGCCCTTACTATAATTACGGTCAGAATTTGAGATGATACACTGAAATGGGAATCACCAGATTTTAGACCTGGGATGGGGTCTGTGCAGGTCCATCACTGGGAGATCTCATTGTTTTAGTTGAGAAAACCAAGGTTGGAGACTTACCCACAGGGCAGAGCTGGGCCAGATTCTACCTCCCCAACCCCCCACCCCCGACCTTTCTGCTTAGTCCCACCCTCACTGCCTCTGAAAGGAAACCGGAGCACAGGGAACTGTCACAGAGAAGTGGGGTTAGAGGTTAGCTCTGAAGGTGACAGAGTGGGGCTTTGCAAAGGTAGCAAGGGCAGCAGGTTGAGGTGTGGTAGAGCTCAGAGTGGGCCTGAGAAGCACGGGCCTTCAGGGATGCTGTGAGGACCAGTGTGGTTGTTGGACGGGGTGTACGCATCCCCAGGTGCTCCTGACCTGGAGTACCTCAGGGCGCTCACCTTTTCCTCGGCTTGACTCCCCTCGGGCCTGCGCTAGAGGGTCAGCGCTGAGACAGTGCTTATCTCTGATCTTCCTCATCCCGCCATGCCCATTCCTGTCCCCACTGCGTTAGGTAGAGGTGGGGAAAGTCAGATGAAAACCTGTGGCGTGGTGTGGGTGGAGGCACAGTGGGAGGCTTGTGGCTCAGAGATGAAGGATGTGAAGCCTGGACGTGGAAAGGGCTGTGAGGAAGCCCATTCGCAGGGGCAGGTGGGCGCCGACCCCGCCATCCTTGCAGTGGATGTGCTTGGAGGGACGAAAGGGTTTGGGGAGAGCTCTGGTTTGATTCTTAGACGCCTAACTTCTCAGCCTGCAGCTCATGAGCGCCGAGGATCCATGTGTGTGTGTCGGGGGGCAAGAACCCCTGAGATTTCTGCAGTTTGTGGATATGCAGGGTTTTGGGGTGGAGAGGGGTTTCAGAGCCTTTCATCAGATTCTCAAAAAGTTCTCTACCTTCCAGATGTCAAGTTTGAAGGAGTAAGAAGTCGTTTTCCCTTCTTACTGTCTGATACAATAGTTAACCTCATCCAGTCACATCTCTGTCCGGTTTCCTCTGCATCTGGACCTGGTAGGATGGGAAATCACCTAAAATACATTTTAAACCTAAATCTAAAAACCAGCTGAACTCAGGGAACCAAACTGAACAACAAACAAAAAACCTGGACAAAAGAGAGATTCTGGTTAGGGTGTGGATGGGACGCAGGGAAGGGTCTCCCCCCACTTTTCCTCGTAAGTGATGATCTGCAGCGGAGAGCGCGGGTGTGTTGTTGTCTGAGGCTCTTTTGGCAAATCATCGAAGGATTAAGGGTCTCCCGTCTTCTCAGTGCGAGGCTAACACTGCCGACCACCAAGCCCTGCTCCGGTCCTGGTGGGTGAGAGAACTGGCCCTTTTCAGACAAAAGGTGCCCTGTGGGGCAGCGGGGTGGTTCAGTGCTGAGCTTAGCGGAGCAGCCCAGAGGCCCCTGCACACCTGCTCCGGGTCAGTGCTAGGCCAGTGCCTTCAAATACCCTGGGGGAAAGCCACTTAGGAATGCCCGGACAAGACAGATGAGCTTCCGTGCTGAGTGGACAGTGGAACTGGCATGGCTCTAAGTTCCTTCAAATGCCAGATTGTATGACAGGACAAAGATGGAGTCAAGTAGGAGTGGTGGAGCCCACGTGGGCGCTTGGCTTTATGGTGTGGGTAGGAGTCAGAAGAGGACTGGCCTGCAAAGAAGGAGCCCTCACAGAACTCCTCCAGTAACAGGGAGGGCGGGGTGAGGGGACAGAACGTTGAACAGGGAGGCTGCAGTCGGTGTGGCCCACTGTGATGGGGGAAGGGAGTGACCTAATGGGTCTGAACCTGGTGGCTGAGGAAGGCGGGTGGACTGGGGCCTGGACCATTGGGGGAATCTGGAGATGTGATACTAGTTGAGCAGAGAGAAACAGGAGGATAACATGGACACATGCCATTAGGTGGATAGTGTGTGGACGGTGGACTACTTAGAGAAGTAGTGAGGTTACGGGGGGCAGTTTGGGGAGGGGGAGAAGAGGTTTATACATGTTATTCTGAGGTTATGTCAAGCCACGCTCAAGGTGCAAGGTGGCCAGGTGAGAAAGATTGGCCTGGCACTCAGGTGAGAAACATCAAGGACCAGCGAGACTGGAGGTGACCCCTTGGAGGAAGGGAGTTGAAAACCTAAAACTTCTCTGAAAAAATGAAGTCTGTTTAAAAAAAGAGGTAGATAATTAGGCCGTTTTGAAGACAATATGTTGATTACAAGATGCTCGTAGGAACCCAGCCTCCTTTTACCTTTCTACTCCGCCATCCTGATGACGTAGCTTTCATCTCTCATGCTTCATCATAGTTACAGTATGGCTGCTCTCCCTCCAGCATCTCATCAGGGCAGGAAGTCATGTGTTGGTTAGGGTATAGTTTTCTCTGATGTAACCGATAGATTCCAAATTGTGGAGTTTAAATATAAAGGTAAAAATTTCTTTGTTGTGTAAGAGTCGAAATATAGCCAACTTTCCTTGGACTGGTAGAGCAGCCGTACCGTCCTGAAAATGAGAATCCCATCTCTGTGTCCAGAGTGATGGCTTTACCTTTTCCCTTCTCATCTGCATCCCAGCTGCCAGGAAGAAGGAAGTGGACATAGCGGGTGAATGTCCATTCTGTGTGCACATAGCTTTCAGTCACATGCCATTGCCCAGAACTTAGGTCCATGATTATACCATGAATTTTGGGCTTGTGTCCAGCCAACCCTCTACCTTTATTACTAAGGGTACGAGGTCCCTCTCTTAGATGGGAAGATTGAAGAACAGATGTTGGTGCCAGCTGGGTCTGCCCCCTTTAGAGAGTTTTTCCAGAACCTCCACCAGCAATTTCCGTCTGCAGTTCACTGAAGAGAACTGTGTCATGTGGCCACTCTTAGTAGCCGGGGAGACTGGAAAATATAGTTTTAGGTGGGTACACTGTCACCCCAAACAAAATCAGCTTCTCTTTATAAGACAGAAGGGGGAAATGCATATCGGTGGGTAACTGGCAATGTCTGCCTCAGCAAGGAGAAAATTTCAAAGAAGGGGCAGTTAAGAACACTATGCCATGGAGAAATCAAGTTGTGACAGTACCCAGGCAAGGCCAGGGGTGTAGTAAGGAGGAGATTTGTGGTGTCCTTGGGGAGAGAGGAAGCAGAAGAGTAGTGGGGTGGAGGCAGGTGGAGATAGGTCAAGGGGAGAATGTGGGGCTGAGGAGGAGAGACAGCAGGATTGCGTAGGAGCTGGGAGTTGTGAATGGGTTGAACAGAGACTTCATTCCCACTAGGAGAGACCTGAGGGGGAAAAGCTAAAACTGTAAAACTCTTAGAAGAAAATAGGAGTAAGTCTTCGTTTCTTAGATATGACACCACAAGCACAATATTATCCTATGTTGCAGACAAGGAAGCTGAGGCTCACAGAGGCTAAGTAACTTGTCCAGGATCACATAGCTGGCTTCAGAGTTTAGCTTTTCACCACTACCATCTCCTAAGGGAGACCAGAATGCATCTGGAGGCGAATGTAGTGGCAACCAGCTCTCTTGGACTTCGAGCTTCTGAGCAAATTAATCTTCACTAGTACTCTCCTTTTACTAGCTGATGACTGGTCCAGATCCTCTTCATTCCTCAGGCAGAGCATGGGCTGAGTCTCACAGTTGCAGAAGCTTACTAAGAGGAAGCTTATCCTGGGTCAGCTGCTGGGGGGGGCCCTAATCTCTGCTTCTGCTGCATTGTCCAACGTATGTTTTCTACTGTTGACTGAAATCATAGTTTAGTTCTAATTTGAGTGGAGGAATATTTGGGAGCATCGATTCTGCTGTTGATTGCAAGAGAAAGTCTTCAAGCCTTTGGCTCCATGCCACGCAATAAAATAATGTAAGCACTTGTTCTTACATTACGAAGACTTTGTATGTTATTTTTATAAAAATATTTTCTTGAGAGACAGGGACAGGACTGAAACACACGGGTGCAGAACCAACAGACTTGGTTCTGTGGTATTTGGTTACACCAGATCTTTTTCCCAAGGCCATAGACATTATTGCAGGAGAAGCTCAGGTGTTCTGAGAAACCGGGAAGTTGCAGGAAGTTCCTTCAGCGATAGTGCCATCAAGTCCCTGGCATGTGTGCCTCGGCTGGAGTCTCCTTGAACTGAGCATCTATTTTAGTCCTCTCATCACTTGGGTAGCATTGACCTTGGGTATGGGCAGCCGGTTGGCTGTGGCTAGTCTCTGAGGCCTGTGCTACTTTTCTGGCAGTGGCTGTGCTGGTAGGAATGGGATCTGGATCTCCGTGGGGAGCTTTAGGTCAAACTAAACTGCCTTTGCCTCTGGGTCACCAGATTCTAGTAACTGATGCACCCCCATTTCACTCTGCTGCAAACAGGCCGACTTGGAAGGAGAGGCTGCTGATACAGCAAGCCAATATCGGGGAGAAAAGGACCATTAAAGTGCTTATGGTGAACACACACTGACAGCCTCCCACTGGTTTCAGTTTTAGAACGTGGACGCTCCATGAAGGCAAATAATCAATGTTTGTATTAGGGTTCTTCAGAGAAATACAACCAATAAGATATGTCTTATCCATCTAGTCTAATCTAGTTTAATCTATCTAATCCAGCTAGGCTGTCTAGAGAGACTTACTTCCAGTAACTGGCTCACACCATTTTGGGGGCTGGCAAGTCTGAAATCTGTAGAGTGGGCCAGCAGGCTGGAAATTCAGGTGAGAATTGATGTTGCAGTCTTTAGTCCAAAATCTGCCCGGCAGGCTAGCAGGCAGGATTTCTGCATTGCTGTCTGGAGGCAGACGATCCTTTGTGGATCGAACACAGAGTCCAGCACGCACTAGTCACCAGTGAACATGTGTGGAATGAGGGAATGGATGAAGGAACACCCATCTGGGAGGCAGCTTTAGGGAGGTGCTAGGCGTACGGGCTCTGGGGTCAGACTGCCTGGCTTGGGTCCGAGCTCTGTCACTTTCTGTGTGACTTCAGCTATGTCGCATAACTCTTCTGGGCCTCAATTTCCTTACTTTAAAAATGGCAATAATATTACCTACTTCATAGGAGTTTTCTGAAGACTAAATCTGTAGAAAGTACTTAGAACCTCATCTGGCACATGATAAGCATTCCATAAATGTTAACAACTATTATGATTATTATTTTCTGAACCCAGACTGACATAGTATCCCACTGGGGGCAGGGGAAAGTATATCCATGATTATTTAATTTTCCTCTGAAAGTTTTAGCCAGGAAACAGAAGACAAGGGCGTATTTACTAGAAAAGTGGGGATAAAGTGATTATTTTAAGATGTATGAAATGATTATTTCCCTGAAAGAAGCCAAGAGAATAAGCCAAACGATTTTTAGAATCCATATTAGCAGCAAGATGGCATATATAGAAGAAATACATAACAATCAGCATTACCCAATTACAAAATATTGTGGTGGAGGGAGGGAAGCTATCAAATTTAAAGGACCTTACGACGGGTGTCGTCTATACATTGATACTTGATATAGATAAATAAAACATGGACATCTTGTAATTCTTGAATTCTTAGAATAAGAATTTGCTAATATTTTCTTAGATATTTTCATCTTAATTTTTTGTGTCCTTTTTTGTTAGATTTTAGTATTGAGGTCAAATCAGTTCTTTAAAAAACCTGGGACACTTTTTATGCTTAGAAAGTGCTGGAGAAGGTGATATAGTGAGGCACTTACACAGCAAAAGGCAGGATGGTGCGGGTGACGGTGGAGTCAGACACTCTGCTTTCAGCCCTGGTCTGTTTCCATCAGCTATGTGACTTTATGCAGGTTACGTCATTACTACAAGTTTGCTTCCCTCATCTGCAAAATGGGCACAACAGTGGTACCTGCGTCAAAGATGAGAGAAAGTAGGGGCTGCAGGGGGAGATGAAGGACAACTTCTGTGGACCTGGCTGCACTCACCACTCCCTGGTCTCTGCTTTGGAAGGCCCCCTCCTTTGCCAGGGACTCCTGGGCTTTGGACCCTCATTCCCTGTTGAGGGACTTCCACAGCCTTTGGTCCCCAATTCCACTCAGGTTTCTTTCATTGTAGGATTTTGTGTACAGGGGCAGGCAGGGAAGGAGGTGACTATATTGAAGCAGAGGAATTATAAGTGATAAAACTACTTTAAAATAGGCCTTTTTTGTTCTATGCTCTCCTAAATTCTATTAGGGTTTAACTTAACCAGTCTGATTGCCTGGTTTCTCAATGTACAAACATTGAAAAATGCAGAAAAGATGATACCTCCAGAGTGGTGTGCTGATGGCTTCCTCAGAAACACTGTCCTAGTTCTTATGCAGGTGCCTGGATCCCTTGTGACCAGTCCTTGTGGGACTGGTCAGTCTCCAGTCCTTGTGGGACTGGAGAATTCTGTGGGAAAACTGAAGCACTTCCTCAAAATGCAACTTTGCGGTTGTTTGAAGATAAAAGTGGGGGCTATCAATGGGCCCTTGTGAACTTCTCTAGAACTTTTGAGGAATTCTGAAATATTTTCTCCTGCCATCTCGTGCTTCTTCCCCTCTGGGCATCTAAAGCATGTATTTTGTCTACTGTCCATTTGGTACTTATTTTTGATTCATAACTGCTGATAACATGAGTTACAAAAAAATCTTCCAGATTAAAGAACTTTGGGTTTGCTGTTTCTAATAGTTAGGGGCTGGCCGTCATCAGGGGTTCACTGGTTTCTGCTCCCAGCTGAGCCCCTGGCTCAGCACTGGGTGAGGCTGCAAGCCTGGTGGCTACTGCCCCCACCCCAGAATACCTTTCCTGGGAATTCACACAAAAGGCTGTTCAGCAGCTCAGTTCAGTGCACTAATGGGAACTTTCTTCCTAGTATGATCACAAGAATTGAAGGAATGTCAACATCAGGACTGTCTAGAGAAATTTAATCGAAATGAGATGGCAAAGGAATATGTTCCAGATGAAGGAACAAGATAAAACCCCAGAAGAACAACTAAGTGAAGTGGAGATAGGCAACGTACCTGAGAAAGAGTTCAGAGTAATGATCGTAAAGATGATCCAAGAACTCGGGAAGAGCATGGATGCACAGGGCGAGAAGTTACAAGAAGATTTTAACAAAGAGTCAGAAAATATAAAGAACAACCAAATAAAGTTGAAGAATACAATAACTGAAATGAAAAGTACACTAGAAGGAATCAATAGCAGAATAAATGAGCCCCCCCCCCCCCGCAAAAAAAAAAGAATAAATGAGGCAGAAGAACGAATCATTGAGCTGGAAGACAGAGTGGTGGAAGTCACTGCCACAGAACAGAATAAAGAATGAAAAGAAATGAGGACAGTTTAAGAGACCTCTGGGACAACATCAAATGCACCAACATTCACATTATAGGGGTCCCAGAAGGAGAAGAGAGAGACAAAGGGCCTGAGAAAATATTTGAAGAGATAATAGCTGAAAACTTCCCTAACATGAGAAAGGAAACAGTAACCCAACTCCTGGAGGCACAGAGATTCCCATACAGGATTAACCCAAGGAGGAACATGCTGAGACACATAATAATCAAATTGACAAAAATTAAAGGTAAGGAGAAAATGTTGAAAGCAACAAGGGAAAAGCAACAAATAACACACAAGGGAATCCCCATAAGGTTATCAGCTTACTTTTCAGCAGAAACTCTGCAGGCCAGAAGGGAGTGGCACAATGTATTTAAAGTGATGAGAGGGAAACACCTACAACTAAGAATACTCTACCCAGCAGGGTTCTCATTCAGATTTGATGGAGAAGTCAAAAGCATTACAGACAAGCAAAAGCTAAAAGAATTCAGGGCCACCAAACCAGCTTTACAACAAATGCTAAAGGAACTTCTCTAGACAGAAAAGAGGAGGCCACAACTAGAAACAAGAAAAATACCAAATGGAAAAGCTCACCTGTAAAGGACTGTCAAGAGAGAAAAAGATTTTTTCTGTGTGAGGAAGAAAGTTTTGAAGAAGTCTGTGTTTATAGGAATCTCAAACTTGTCTTCTGAAGATGGGTCGAGTGTTGTGTATTTGTGTAAACTCGAGGCTAGTACCTTGCACATAGTTTAACTAAAAAGGAGGGGCTTGGCTGCATTTGAAGGGACTGTGAATGCAGATTCTCTGCCCACGAGGAGCTGCCGGGTTGCAGGCTGCTGCATGTTTTTGTAGGACCATGCAAGTGGTTTTCTTTTCTCCTTTAAAAGAATCAAAAAAAAAATTTTTAAGCCATACTTTCCCCTCTTATTTGGTCTCAAGAATAAAAAATATGATTGTTTCAGTACTATAATATAATTCCTGTGACTTCATATCACAATATTAAGTGTGCCCTGGTGAGATTTCTGTCCTCTTCTGCTCCAGCACAACCACAAAACCAGGAAGCGGGAAAGTACTGCGAGACTGGTATACATGAAGCCCTGATGGGGAGGGAACTCAGCCACTGAGCTGGTTACCCGCTCCTGTGCTGGTTCCTGGCTCCATTTTACCTTTGTCCACTGGCTTCCCCCTTTCTTCAAACCTCAAAGCCTTTGCTACCCTAGGTAGCCAGGACTCATGTTCTCCCCATTTATCTTCTCTCGTCTGCTCTGGGCTTCGGTCCTTCTCTGTAAAAGCGGGCTGAGCCCTCATGGGAGGAGAACTGGGGAGGGGGCCGTCCTTTTCCTTCCTTTATAAGAAGTGAAGTGAAAGGAAGCAAAGATGAGACAAGGTGTGGTGTACCTTGACATTCTGCTGACAAATAGCCTACACGCCCCCTTTGCTGACTCCTGTCTTCAGGGAAAAGCCATGTCTTGAATTGATACACAGCAAAACAGCTCTTTCTGATTACCCCACTATGTGTGTCCTTTCCCGATATGCAAAAACCTGTAAAAATAGCCATGGGAATGATCAAGCAGATTTGTGCTGTTACATTCCAGGGATTTCACTTCATGGGCACAGATTTTAAAAATTTCCCAACATGGTCAGGCATGAGTACACGGAACTCTGTGGAGTGGACCGGGTTTGGCAGTGAAATGTGTGTACCAGTCCAACAGAGTCAGACTTCATTGTTTTATTTCCCGTAAAGCCCTGTGACGTCACAGCATTTCAGGATACATTGTTGTTCTGTGTAGGTTCCTGCTTATCGAGAGCCTCTACCAGGTGTGGGTGTCTGAAGCGAACCGTCAAGTTGATTGACAGCAGGTAGGGTCACCTTGTTGACTCCTCTGATGCCCATGTATGTTTTGTCTCCTGTCTCCGTTAGGCGGGGCAAGAAGCACAGCATCATCCTAAGGACACAGCTGTCCGTGAGGGTCCACGCCTGCATCGGTGAGTGACATCTGCCGGAGGGGATGCTTGTCATCTGCCCTCAGTGATTAAACGTGATGATTAATGCCACTTACGGGAATGAAATGCAATAGTCACCATTTTGCTATCTAT